>NC_133661.1:13997703-14597703 GCF_037893015.1 Macrotis lagotis
TCAGGTATCAGACTAGAATTTATTAGGTTCTAAGTAAACCTAAAAATGTTGAGGTACCCCCTTTATCTTCTTTCTTCTCATAAGGAGATATGTATTAAGCATCTATTATAAACCAAGCATTTTATGGTGAGCAAAGAGCCTTCAAGAGATTGCCTTCTATTGGCGAAAGGCAGCATGTACTCCAGAGAGTTTGTTCTAAGTAAAATTCAATTAACCCAGGGGAATTTCCAGAAGGATGGAGTCCTAATAATCCCTGGAGATTAGAAAAGGGTGTGCATAGAAAATGGCAGCTGAGCAATGCTTTAAAGAGGTGAATCTGAAGGTGAAGAAAATGGGTAGACAGCTAGGAAATGGAATATTGTATCTATCCAGAAGGACAGTGTCACAGGAACAGAAATTGCATAAAGGAAAGGAATGCAGAAAGAACCTGAGAGCCTGGGTATAAGAGGCTTTAATTACAGCAGTACAGCTTTGAAATGTAATAGGGAGCCATTGGAGATTTTGTGAATGGGGTGAATCTGACAACAGAAAGTCAGAGTTTTAGTGCTAAAAAGATAGATACAGGAAGAACCAGTTAGGAAATGGAGACCCAGAAAAGTATAGAAATGACCTGTATGGAAGTCACAATTATCAGTTGAAATGCAAAGTCATCTTCTTTGAAATCTAAAGCCAATCCCTTTCCAAAGTAGCAAGACACCACACTAGCCTTTTTTACTGGTGACATATTCTTTTTTCAAATTCTTCACTGGAGATTGATCTCTTGGCAGTTTCATTGAAAGGAAAATAAATATGGGCACAGATGAGAGGTCTGGAATGGGGGGAAACAGAAGATTGGGTACTGAGAGTGCTTGACTGGCCCCCTTCCCTCTGGCATGATGGCAACAAGGAATGGAAGGGATGGTCTAAGCAATAAAATCATACACCATCCAGGGGTCCATACTCCACTGAGGACAAAAAAAGGAAGGAGTGAGGGTGCAAGAGAGGAATGGGATCATTTATCTCACCTGTACTCCTCCACTATGGGTCTGCCTAATGAAGAAATATAGAGTCTGGCTAGCAAGCAAAGACCTGAGAGTGAAGTTAAATTGGCCTTAAACATCCGATATTTTATTGCTTTTCTCCATTGATTTTCACAGATGATGCTCCTTTGACTTATGTGTCTTCCAAGGTGCTTTTAGCACAAGAAAAATAAAACAAAACAAAACAACGGCAAAAAGATTGACAGTCAAACACATACCTCCTGGGAAATCTGGGAGACACACCCCAATGCTTTAAAGCAGATTTCTCTCCATTTTCTCTCTCTCCATTCCCAACACAGTATTTATTCATTTTTATTGAAATTTTCAGAAGTAAAGAATTATGATTACAAGAGAAGAATTGAGAATCAAACGGGGATAAGAGAAACAGACATACACAGAAGGGGACAGAGATAGAGGAAGAGAGACAGAGAAAGATAGAGATGGAGACAGAGACAGGTTCAGATAGAGGAGAAGAGAGGAAAGGAGAAGAGAGGTTTAGGGAAATTGCTTTCTTTTTTTTTTTTTTTTTTTTTTTTTTTTACTGATTGCACCATTAGCAGATATAGTGTATCTTGTTTATAAACTACCAGAAATAGTTTTGGTGTTGTTCAATGAAATAGGGCAGTGCTGAATCGTAGGTCATTCTCTACAGTACACGAGTCGTGCCATTCTAACATTGAAATATGACAGAATCACAGATCATTAGAATTGGAGAAGAGTTCAGTAGCAGAACAATAATAATGATAATAATAGCTAGTATTTTCTGTAACACGTTATGATTAGCGTTGCAGCTTACACTCCCTCTTTATAAAACCTTGGTAAGTTGATGCTCTTACTGGGCCAAGTTTATAGCTGAGGAAATAAAGACAAAACAAGGTTAAAGAAGTGTTCTGAGATGCACAATTTGGGCAGAAATTGAACCCAGGTCTTCCTGACTCCAAGACCAGAACTTTATTTACTAAACCCCTCCTGGTTTCTCAGGTCAAATTTAACTGATAGCACACTCTCTGGGCCATGGCAGGCATTTCATAAATGATTATTTAATTGACTTGGAATGAATGGGTTCCATTGGATTGATTGAATATCCCACAAGTCATCATCCACTCTTTGCTCTGAAAGAAGACGAACCCTCTGCCTGCTGAGAAAGACTGAAAAGTAATGGACATTGACCTAATCCTCCATGTTCTGTATAGAGACATATCACATGTAAATAATTCATAGGTATATATTGCTCATATTTCCAGTAGCACAGATTCCATCCCATCCTGATTTCATATTTTGTGTGATCTTTGCCAATAGCCTTTTGCAGGTCGTCCATAAACTTTCCCAGAATGTCTATAAGTTTTGTTTTGGTTTTTGCCCTTAAATGTGATGCAAATCCTCCTTTTCCTAGACCCACATAGATTTGATAACATGAATACTGCATCTTCAGCGTGTCATTGTAAAGACAGTATTATGCACAATTGTTGTTAACTGTATTTTCTTGTAGCTGACTCCATTTACTTCTTAGTAGCCCAGATTTAAATGTGAACTAAGAAGAAGAATCACAGTCTGAGGACTCAAAGTTACTCTATTTAGTTATAGAGAAAAATACACACACACACACACACACACACACACACACACACACTTGAAATAACAAAAGTATAGACTATAACACAGATTCAAGGGCTGAGGAGTCATTGACAGCATCAACTTATTTAGCCAACCTCTTTTATGAATTAGACAAAGTAGATTCCCTTCAAGGAGGACCTGAGGTCATTCAGCATTAGTGCCCATATGTTAATTCACCTTCACCTTGACTGCTCCTTTAATATAATTCCTTTATTTTTGTTTACTTAATTAGAGGAGAAAAAAGTCTGTAGAATGAGACACAAATGTTGCCTTTTCACCTTTCTTTGGACTAACTATTGCCCAAGAGATTTCTGTTTTCATTGTCTTCCTAGACCTGACCTTCCATTTCCATTTATTAAAGCTCCTATTATTTAGGAATAATCATGAATTGGTAGAAAATCATAAAGTTTCTAGGCATATCCTTGCTGTCCTCCCTACTACCACCACCTTTGACCTTGAGCACATGACTTAAATCTGTCCAGGTTTCAGTTTCCTCCTCTGTAAAAGAGAGGGATTTGAACTCGATTGTCTCCGAGATCTCTTTATGTTCTATATCCTATATCCATTATATTGGATAAAATAATAGACACTATTGCGGTTCAGATGGGTAAAGACGAGAGTTAGCTGGAAGGCTCCATGGGGAAAGGCTCTATGATGGTCATAGTTCACAAACTGGCCCTTGAAAGAGGGCGAGGATTTGACCAGGGGGGGAAATGAAGAAGAGGGGATAGTACAAGAAACAAGGAGACTCAGTGTATGGAACTTCTCTTGCAGTTGTTCTCACGGATATGTAGATGGGAGTGAGAGAGGGACCATTTAAAATTGTGCATCGTGCATATCGAGAGGATAAAGCTGGGATTTCTGAACATAATGAAAGATCAACATAAGATAAACTTGACTTAGCAAAACTGGGTTGAACTGTATGTGTTATTCCTCACCGCTTGTTGGCCTCACTACTTACTGTGGAAGAAAAGATACAATTTATTTGATTTATCCAACTTTCTCCTCACCCCCAAACATACACAGCACAGACAGGTCCCAAAGTGAAGATGGAGAAATGCTCAAGTGAAATCTCCCTCCACCAATGAATATCACAAAGGCGTCTATACTTTAAAGTCTTAGGGGTTTTCCCAGGTCACTGAGATGTTTAGTGATATGCCCATATGACACAGCTAACATTTATCAGAAACTGATTGAAACTGAGTATTCCCTGGTTTCTAAAATGTCTTTTTATTCACTATGTCAGACTGTCCAGCATAAAAGAATCGAAGGCCAAGAATCTCCAAGTTAGTGAGGACCTCAGAGATTGCAGATTGCAGGCTTTCTGAAGACAGAGACCACATCGTAGTTACTTTTTCATCTTTATCAGAACATAGCACAGTGACTTGCCCCAGTAGACACCTAAAAATGCCTGTTGACTAAATGCACAGAGTTATGGCTGGTTCTTGATCTTTCTTTGTCAAAGAAGACCAAAATGACATCACTAAGTTAGAGATAAATAATGACAGGGTGTCCAGCTGTGGTTGATCAGACTAATATGAGCTTGGAATGCTCTACCTCAGGTCAGGTACATAAAGTCCGTATGAAGACCTGAGGTGCTCATTCTAACATTAAGTATCTCATGTTTCCTTTGAGTCGCTTCAATTCTGCCTTGTTCCTAGAGCATAGCCCCCTCTCTGATGAGGGCATGTCATGCTGGGTGGCCCTGTGCCAGTGTCTCCCAACCATCCACAATCCATAAGAGAGAGACCTTCAGGGTATTCCAGTATCACTTCTTCTGACTCTCTTGAGAGGGCTTGTCCTGTATAGGTTCTCCATAAAATATTTTTGAAAGCATGCTTCTAGTATTCTAACCATGTGGCCAGTCCATCACAGATGAACTATCCATAGTAATGATGGAATGCTTGGCAGTTTAGGTCAAGAAAGGATCTCAGTGTCTGATATCTTCTACCAGGTGATCAGATGGGTAAATAATTGAATGAATGAATGAATGAATGAAAATGTGAATGCCCTCTTCAACAGTCTAAATAAATGGTTATCTAGTTTTCCTCATAATCCATGATAAAAGTAAGCTCCCTTTCTCCCTCTCATTTATCAGTGATGCCATTCTGAAATTCTTTGTTTGCATTCAGCCAGAATGTCCTCAGTTTAACTTGTGTGTGCTGATCCAAATCTATTCTCTGGGCTCATGGAAAAACATGTTGAATCTTTTTCATTTGAATCATTTTTCAGTTGTTCCTGACTATAACTCTTCTTGGGGTTTTCTTGGCAAAGATTCTGGAGTCTCTAGCAGTTTTCCTTCTTCAGCTCATTTTACAGATGAAAACTGAGGTAAACAGAGTTAAATGACTTTCCCAGGGTCGTGTGGCTAGTAAGTGTCTATAGTCCGATTTGAACTCAGAAAGATGAATACTCTGTTCACTGTGCCACTTAACTATGCCCATTCTTCTTCTTATAACCCATTAAATATTTTAAATTACTCATTTTGTTACCCCTAGTTAGGCTAGATATTCCTTAGGGAGCATGACTTTACATGTCCATGTGATAATTTTCTTGGTATACTTGGCATTTTGAAGTTATAGTTCCCTCAGAAGGATTTTACTAAGACTCTCAGGCAATTTCAATTTTAAAGTCTTTCCGAAAATTCCCCCAGCTATGATGCCAGTGAGTGGCACTAAGCACCACTAGCCCAAAAAGGTGAAGTCTTAGTACCATGGATTGAATTTTTCATTTTAATTAAAAATTTTAATTACCTCCTGTCTGCTAATTATTCATCACTGCTTGAAACTGTTCCAGAAGAGGGAAACATGAAAGTGTAATCAAAGTCTGAAAGTGTGAATGACCAAAGGTGAATGCAGGCAAGCCAATGACCCCAATTAATAAGAACCAACCAATTGACTGAACTCTCAATTAAGCAGAAGGAACCCTTTTTTCCCTATCTCCAGGAGAATGAGGCCAATGACAATCAAACCAAACACCTACACACAACACACAAAACCAAAAATATTATCAGTCCTAGAGTTAGGAATCATTCAACTCCAATTTCTGCAACATCCATATTTTTTTCCTAATGTCATTATGTGAGTTGATTTTAATCATATAACCTATTTCCTGAGCTCATATTTTTAAGTTTTGTAGGTGGGGTACTCCCCAAAGCATAGGATCATAGATATGGAGCTGGAACCAATCTACTGATTAGTTGTGTGTCTCTGGGCAAGTTATGAAACATCTCTTAGCCTGTTTTCTTATCTACAAAATCAAGGAATTGGATTAGGCAACCTTATAGTTCCTTCTAACTTTAAATGATCCTTGGACTCCTAATACAACCCACAAATGACAAAATCCTCCTCTTCCTGGCAAGTAGTGGTTCAATCTTTTCTTAAGGAACTTGAAAGGGAAAGACCACCCAATTCCAATACTGAGGCAGTTTCAGTTGTTCAAAAGCTATTCTTTCTTCTCTTAAAAAAAACCATTATTGCAATTGCCTGCAATATGAACATTTTAATATGTGAAGAATAAATGAAAGATGGATAAGGACATGTGACATTTTAAAGAATTATACATAAAAGATTTTTTTTTTCTTTTTTGTTTGTGCTTGTGTTTAGCTTCAAAGCCTCTTTCTTCAATCCCTCCCTGAGTCTTGCTCCAAGTTCTGGTCTCTAGTGGCAAAAAGAAAAAAATTCTCCTCCCTCTCTAAGAAAAAAATCTCCTCCCTCTCTAGTATGATGACCTATGTGGTACTTCAAGAGAGGAAAGTTACTTTGACATAGCCTCCTGGGGCTGAAGGAGTTGACCATTGTTTTTTTTTTTTTTGACCCTGACTTCAGAACATTTGCAAAGCAAGTTTGAAGTTTGATTTTCTTTGATCATGGATAGATCAGAATCAGTATTTCACCATGCCTATTGGACATTCATTCATTGCTAGCCACATTACTGTGATATGTTCATTCTGTTACTCTGGAAAGATGAAGTGAACCCCATTATCAAAATATCCATCATCCAGACTCAAATGTCTTACCATGATGTCTGGGTGGACAAAAATATCATTAAGCCAGTACTGTTTACAGCTAATGAGACAGTGGCGGGTTTTCATTTTGTGTGCAAAGTCTTACAGCTTCAGTCACAGCTTTGTAAAGACTGAACTTGGGACTGTTTGTAAGAAGCAGGGTCTTTGATGACCTGGGGCTTGAGTTACTGGATAGCATCTTATTCTACCCAGTAGAATGTAATTTCCTTCCTTGAGGAAAATGTTCAGTTCCCTGCTGGAGAATGAGACCATCCCTGAAGTACAAGTAGGATTGCACAGAATAATGGTTCTTTAGAAAATTGAACCTGAAATTATTTAGTAACATTGTTTTGTTATTGTAAATAAACATTTTGCTTTTCTTCTTAAAGGCATTTCTGGGGATATTTTTTTTCTCCAACCCACCAATAACAAATTAAGTCATTGTAAAATGTTTAGCAACGAATGTCTAAGAGGGACTGTAAAAATGTCTATCTCTTAAAAAGTGATGATCATTGGGAACTCAAATGTAACCTTGCTTTGCATATATCCTGCAGTTAGATGTTAAGCATGATGTCATAATCTATGAATATCAGTCCTCCACTTGGAAAAGTTGCTTCCCTTCTCATGTAACAGAGAAGAAAACATTAAGTAAAACCACAGCACCCACATCTTAAAGCAAATACAGTATTTGTGCCCATGGTTTCCCAACTATCTCACTAAAAGATGAAATTATTTCCTCATTTCTTCCTATTTCCTTTCTAGGGTCAAATTGAGTCACTTTAATGATCATCTTCAGCTTTCTTTTAGTGTTCTTTTTATTTATATTCTAGTAATTAGTTTGCAAATAATTTTCATGGTCTTGCTTACTTTACTCTGCATCAGTTAAAATGAAGGGACAGGGAGGGCATTTTAGTGATCTAAGTTTAAATGACTTCCAACATAAAACAAATGGTTATGTTCAAATACATTTCTCAGTTATATGAACACCAAAAAAGTCCTTGCCAAAGGAAATGTATTTCAAAGTTAAATGTTCTTTACTTATATAGGCATAAGAAATAAGCTGTGAGAAAAGTTTATTGTTTTAATGGAATGAGTTGGAGACACTCATCCACTCATGAATTTTCCCAGGTAATGGTACTCCGAATAATTACAAAGTCAGTGTTCCTCTTTTTCAAGTTATCTGCTGGAAAGTTCACAGTAGCCAAAGCAAAAATTATTCATGCATTCACAGTATATTCTGGTTAACTTGGCTCTCTTCATGTGGAAGATGACTCCAAAGTACAAGGCCAATGAGGGTTATGGAAAAGAAGAAAGATTTTAATCTTGTGTGAGGAAGACGTTTCAAACAATGAAAATCTAAAATGGGATCAGCTTACAAGGACGTAAGCTTCCTGTCATGTGGATACATCAGCTGGAATTGGAGGGATGACCATTGGGAATGTTGTAAAAATGATTCAGAATTTAGAGGGGATTTTTAACTCTGGATTTCCAGAGATACTTTTTCTTTCACCTTTTTTAGGCTCATATCTATTCCTTATTCTTCCTTTGTCTGTTCATTATACTTCATTCACTTTAGTGATTATTGCAACTTATTTCCATATCACCCCGTGATAGTCTTGTCCATGACTTTCTAGAAATCCTACATGTGTGATTGATCCTTCCTCTGTCTCATTTAATAGAACTCTTGGATTATCCAGTTCTTGTCCTCACTTTGAGTCCCCGTTCTTTTCTGTCATTTGTGAACTTCATGATGATTGCTATGTTATCTAAGAGAGATCATTTCTATTAACACCAAATCTGGAAGACCAGTTAACTGCATCTTTGCCTAAACAGTCTCCTCTACTGTACATCTGACAAGTAGTCACTTGGGTTTTCTTTGAAGACCTTTTACAAAGGGAGGGAAATAGGAATTCTTGAGCAAGTCAATCTCAGGATAATCAAATTGTAGATTTAGGGCTGGAAGGACCTTAGATCAACATTTTCAGTTGACAGGTGAGAAAACTGAAGCCCAGAGAGGGCGTCAAATGCTACAATATTTTTCATTTCATCCTAGAGATAAAAGGGAGCTCCTGGAAATTGAATTGGTATGGAAGGATCAACATTGTGATTTATCTAATCTAATTAATACAGTAAAGAGCACAACCAAGATTAGAATCCTAGATCTCTGACCCTAAATCCAGTTTCCTTCTACTCTACAAGCTACCTCTTCCATAGAATTCTTGAATTCTCAGAGGGTTCTGAGCTTACCATGGGTTTCTCTCTTTTTAGCCATCTTTGATTTTCATATTAAAATGTAAATGTAACATTTCTTAAAAAATAAATTTAAAACCTTATTCTTTTATTTTTCTTTTATGATATTTTCCAGATGCTGTTCTCATTATTTCTGTTCCTCTTCATCTTGGTGATAGCAGTGGTGATGATGTGACATTATATCTGCAACACCTTGATCTCCCCTTGTCTTTTACACATGTAAAGAGAGGGCAGCTCCTTTTGAAATCTTATTTGCACAAACAAGTCTAATCCATGATGATGGTTGCACCCATTTAGAGTGTGCAAAAATAAAGTGAACATAATGCTCATGCTTGTTGCACTAATAGACTCAGTTTGAATTCTCCCTTCTCCATATGCCCTAAGCCAAGGACACAGTGACCCCTGGGCTGAGTCATATAGATATACTCCCATTTACAAAATTACTTATTTGCCTTCATCACATATTTTCAAATGATCTGTTTTGGGGGAAAATGGAGAAAAGTTAAAAATGACATCAATAATGGGTTTGGAAAATGTACCCAGCAATTATATCTTCCACATGGAGATTGGTTTTGCTGTGAATGAAGAGTTGGCTACTTGATGGATATTTTTTTCTGGATCCATATTCAATTACTCACAGTATTGTGACCTGAAGTACAGGGTTTTATACATAGTAGATACTTCTGAGTGGTTGTTGATGGTGATTGTGATGGTAATGTTTTCATTTTTGTAAACAGAAATAAGGTCCCAGAGTTAATTGATGAATTCATTAGATAATTTTTTATTTGTAGGAATTTATGAAGTAATTTTAGATTTTATCTTTAATAAGGTAATCTAAAAAATAGGATGACAGGTAGAAATTTGGTATATTTTGCTCAAGAACACCTGAGAGATATTCTTTTCCACTTATAATATGGGCTCAGAGCTTCACCAGAGGGATTATTACACGTGCCCAAATAAAAAGACAAAGAAAAATGAGTCAATCAGTAGGAATTTGTTGAGTATATAAAATGTGCCTGGAAGGGAGGGAGGGGAAGTATGCATAAAATCAAAGCCCCTGGGTTCTGTCTTCAGGAAGTTTCCATTTAATGGAGAAGAGCCCATGAAAAAAAATGTAGATACAGGAGATTTACAAAGTAAACAGGTCAGAAGAAAGACACTAACTTTGGGGGATTGGGGCCAAGCTCTCCTAAAGTGATGAGATTTGAACTGGTTCTGGCCAGGAAAACTGAGACACAGAACTGGGAGGGGAGATCATTCCACTAGTGCTGGACAACCAGAAAGAAAGGAGTCTTCATGTGTGAAAAAAAAAGTAAGAAGGCCAATGTTGTTGGTTGTGGTGGGCAAAGAATAGAATAAAGCATAAGAAGATTAGAAAGGTAGGAAGGGCCCAAGTTGTCAAGGGATTTAAAAACCAAGTAAAATTTTCTACGTGATTCTGGGGTTATTAGGAAACCACTGTAGCTGATGGAAGAGAGAGGCAACATGATGAGCTCTGTGTTTTAGGAAAACCATTTTGTTGCGTTTTCTTGTTGATCTTTGTTTTTCAAGATGACATCATGAATGAATTGGGTTGAAGTGAGGAACAACTAAGTAAAAGTGATCAGCCTCACCCTCTTCTCTAGAAAGAGTCATTGAAGCCTTGTCTATAAGACAAGAGTTAGGATGACTCATGATGGCCTAGGATATGCAGTGTGTGATCTTGCCCCTTCTACCTTCAAGTCTTTCCCAAATTTCAGTTTGTCAATGACTAAGGACTAGGTAAGAATTGAGGCAAAAGATGATCTAGTTTATCATCACAAAAATCACTTTGGCAACTGAATAGAGGATGGTCTGGTGTGGGGAGATTTGGAGTGCTGGGACACCAATTAGCAAGCCATTTTCATGTAGGTATCTACTGAACCAAATTATTTTGGGGAATACAGAGGATCTCATAATGAAAAGTGTTAAGTCCAAATTGAGGCTGCCATCAGTTTTCTAACATTAGTGATAGAAATTCTGTTATTGACTCTTATTTTGCCTAACTTTAGAAATAAAACAGAAATTTAGGTAGGAAATGTAGCCAAGACAACACAGGTGTCAAAATTGACAGGGTGACAATCGTCAAACAGACAAGTGTCTTGCTCATTTGTCTGCAGAAAATGAGGTGAAAGAGCCCAAGCGTTAAAAATCCTGATCCCCCGCAAGAATTCAGCCAGAAATAGAAGCGCTCTACTTTTCTTAAGCAAAGAGCCTAAAACCAACTGATAATAGACAACCACAAAGCACTAACATGTTTCTATCATTTTCTCAATTTCAAACACAAAGGTACTGGACAGCAACTTTATCTGCTCTCCTAGGTTCTTTGCTCTAGAAATCCTCAAATTGGCAAAATCACCTTTGAACATATATTGAAAATTCTTTAAGATGAGAATTTTACTTAGAATTCCCTTCATTGGTCATCAGAATTATTACAAGATTTTGGGGGGTCCTTGTTAGTTGTTAGCTAGCTGCATGAAGTCATCATAGAGCTGGATCTTGATTTCCATCCATAAGGAGAGAATTCATATTACTATACTTTGGGACAGGGGTTATAGCAGTAATTTAGATATGATGTGATGAGGGCTCATACCAGGGTGGACTAGTGACTATATGAATGGAGAATAGAGAACCTAAAAGAGAGATATAAAGGAAAAATGGCAAGATTTGCTAATAAATTGGATATATTTGCTGAATTGGAGGACAGTGGAATCTTTGGCAGTAATCAGGAAATTAGGGAAAGGGAAGGCTTTTTGAGGGTGTGGGAGACAAGGAATGCTTTTGGACAGGTTGAGTTTGAAATGTCTCTAGGACATCTAGGTTAATATGTCCTAAAGTCAGGCAGTGCTTTGAGGATGGAAGTCAGGAAAAAGGTAAAGGCTGGATATAAAAACTTAGGAATATGTGTGTGTGTGTATGTAAATATACACATATGTATTTGTACATTTGAGAGCTAATAAGATCACCCAGCTAGATAGTGTAGAGTATAAAAGGAAAAGGGGCCAGGACAGAGCCTTGGACTACAGCCATGATTAGTGAATGTAATATGGTGAAGAATCAGCAGAAGACACAGAAGGATGATCAGATAGGTGAACTAGAAGAGACAACATCATCAAAACAACTCTAGAAATGAGAGCATATCAAGGAGAAGAGTTTAATTGGTAGTGCCAAAGGCTAAAGAAATGAGAAGATTGGGGATTGAGGAAAAAGCCATTATAACAATAGCATATCAGTGGGAATAGAAGAAAACAGGTTAATCAGGAAAAGGAATCATCTTATTTTGGGAAGAAACCCCAGGACACTGCTTGGTGAGAGGAGACAGAGACCCTGAAACAATCATTGATATGGGTAGTGAGCTATAATGTGAGGCCAATGGGATAAATTCCCCTGTTGAGGGAGAAGGGCAGCTTGGACAAGAGGAAAAATTACTTGAGAAACCATCATTTGTTAACTTCCCAATTTCACCAATTATTCCTACTAAATCAGATGCTAAACTGTTGAATATTCATCAGATTGTGGATTGAGAACTGGAGGGAAATTCAGAAGTCATCAGACCTAATATTCTCAGATTATATGAGGGAAGAAAACAATCATTTATTATGTTGCTATTATGTGCCAGGCATTGGTGTACTAAAAGCTTAAAAACATCTCCTTTGAGCCAAACAAACATTCTTCTAAGAAGTAAGTGTTATTGTTATCTCCACTTTTAAAATTGAGGAAACTGAGTGAGACAGATGGAACTTGCAACAGACGGGTCAAAAGCCAGTGTGTGGCGTTGAATTTGAACTCATGACTATCTATTGTACAATGTAGCTGTCTCTCAGTAGTCCTTGGGATTAGATTCATTTATTATCCTCATATTATACTTAAGAAAACTGAGGCATAAGGAAGTTGTGACTTAAATAAAGTCACATAAATGGTAAACATCAGAGACAAGATGGTGCCAGATGTCAGAAACTGTTTGAGACAGATGAGATCAAAGAAAAGCCTATTTGGTTTGCAGAAATATCGTTAACTCCCATTTCACTACCATACATAGAATAAATTGGAGATTCTGTATCATAAGCCATTGCAATCCCCTCTCCAGGGGTTTAGGCAAATGGTTAAGTGTGATTTTTGGAGTCTGTCAGTAGAAAAGGCTTTGGATTAGGAATGTTTGAGAGACTATATTCTCAAAGATTTTGCAGGTTTTATATGAGATTTGAATTACTTCTGGAATCTGCAGAATCATATAGACCGGAAAGATATTTTCATTTCATAGATTGTGACTACTTTTATGGAATTTTCCTGTGCCTTTCTTCTTATTTTCCTCGAAAGAAATAGACAATAGCTTTGTTGATATCAACTTTGAAATCAGTTCTTCTGAGGATTCAGTTTTATTTTCTTTCTCCTACCTAACAAAGTCTAAATTATGCTGATTTTCAGACTCTGTGCCTTCAGAGGAAGATCATTTAGAAGATTAATTTGGGGGAACCTCCTGGGAGATTAAGAAAACCAGGTGTCCTGCATAGCAGGTTCATCTGATTAGCAAACCATTTCTAACTCATCTTTAGGGAGAGAGTCAATTATAAACCCAAACTGGAAAAAAAATGATGACTACTTGCAAGTTCAATATGTACCCTCTTCGATAGGGTGGCATAAATGATGTGGGAAAAATCAGAGGCACGAGCTTTTACTGGAAAAAGGAAGCTCAGAACCCCCTTTCACTTTCTCTTGTGTAGCACCTTGATTCAGAAATGAATTGGCAATCATATCAACTCAAATAGTTTTCTTTTTTTCTCTGAGTTGCTCATCTCATTTAAAGTAATAAACATCTGTGCCCTCCTCAAGAAATCCCTCAGCCCAATACACAAAGATTCCCCATTTCCTGCTTGATAGTATCCTATGGTTAGATAAATACAGGTATTTAGATATGTTTTATAATATGATTTAGCTTGCATGTTGATTTAGGAATTATTTACTTCAATGCATCAAGAGCTTGAGATTTCTCAAGGAATTGGAAGCCCTTTCTTCTCTGATGCAGCTCAGAACAACCCTAAATATTTCTATGATTCAGAAACTTATGTAGAGGTGAATGACACAGTAAAATCCATTTGGTCCCCCAAATATTCAGTAAATTCAATTTGCCCCCCCAAATATGCAGTAAAATACATTTGCCCCCCCAAATATATAGTAAAATCCATTTGGTCCCCAAGGGGAGACCCTGAAATGCTTTAATCCCTTATGAAAAGAATTTACCCGATAAGTAAAAATCAACCAAAATTGGTGTATATTTAATGAGAAAGTGGGCTAAAACTGTTCATCTTTTCCTGCTAAGAATGTACAAAAGTGGTCGTTGGATTGTGATGGCATATCCAGAGACATTCCATTGCCTTGCCTAAACTCAGAACTGATCTATCTTGATAGAACTGGCCATAGGCTGTGAGCTACTGGCAGTCAAGTCCCAGGTCATCTCAACTCTGGGAAAGCAACAAAAGAGGAATCTGGGAATGCAAAAAGAATTCATATATGATAGAAAGATGAATAATTCGCTAACCAAAAGCAGAAATTTCAAAATCATAATCAACATTTTCTTTTTCTCTTTCAGTTTTGATCAAAATGATGTGGTATGCATTGTCTTTCTTAAATGCTAGGAAAAAGGATCTTAATTCTTTTCAGAAAGAGACATTCATGGCAGTTTTAATTGTATTCTTTTATTATTGTAGAAATGTATTCCCTTATGTTGGTTCCTATTACTTGTCATTTTAAAATATTTATTTTTTATTTTAAAATATTCAGAATTAAATTTTATAATATCTAGAATTAAATACAGTGAAGTATCAAAGAAGCAGATCTCCAATTTGGAAAGGCTTGTTAGGCCTCTAGTCTAACCCACGTTATAACAAGGAGTCTTCTCTCCAAAAAGAAAAAACTTAGAGTTTCTAAGATATTAAAGAAAATTCATATTCATAAAGATGAATTCATGGTCTTATTCTGTTGAACTACAGAATGTAAGGTGAGAGGTTTCCTATTTCATTGACAAATATGCTGAATTTGTATAACCTGAATTCAAATACTGACTCTGCCACTTCCTAAATGACTGACCCTGGTCAGGTTCATTTCCTTTACATCCACCTTCAATGCTGTCTCTCACATCATATGCCTTTTCTCTGGTCACATAGCTACCACTTTATTTTAGGCTTGTATCACATCTCTCTTAGATTACAGCAATAGCCCCCAATTGGTCTTCCCATTTCAAGTCTCTTGCAACTCTGCCAGTCCATCTGTCACTCAGCTATCAAGCTAATTTTCCTTAAGGTCAGACCTAACCATGTCACTCTTACACTAAGTTAATTTTAGTAGCTTTCTATTACTTTTTGAACAAAATGTTGATTTTCAGTTTGGGTTTTGAAAGCCAATAGAATCTGGAACCAAACTATTATTCTAGTTGCCTTGCATATTCCAGTTTTTCTTGTCCTCTATCATCCACCCAAAGGAGCTGTTTCTGTGTTCCTTCTGCAAGAGGTTCTGTTTCCTATCTCTTCACCTTTGTACTGGTCTTATCATATACTTGTAATGTCCTCTCTCCTTATCTCTAAATTCTAGATTCTTCTCTAAGACTCCCTTCCAGCATTACCTGATACATGGATTCTCCTGCTAATTTCCTTCCTCCCAAACTTTCTACTGTTAAACTTCCATATATGTGTGTGACTACATATCTACACATATGTTTATACATATGTGTATATATACTTTTATAATAAATGACTATGTGTGCATGCATATACACAGGTATTTTATATGTATATTCACTCTATAGTTATACTGTATTCATTTATTTTATATAATTATTTGTTTCCCTTCCCCCTTTTCAAGGAAAGATGATTTTTATTCTATACCTTAATATCTCCTATGAGTAGCAAAGGATCTAGCCCAGAATAGGTACCTTGTAAGCATTTGTTGATGGACTGTTTGTCTTCTTGTTGACTCAGTTTCCTAATCTACACAAGAAAGAATTTGTACTACTAGATGATCTCTAGTTGGAAGAGACTCCGAATCCTCTGATCCTCTTAATATTGAAATGAGATTTAGAGGGCAGCATCTTCATGGAATAAGGGGGCTGGAGAGTGAAAAGTTTTCAAACTCAAAATTAAAAGTTTTCTGAATCAGTCAGTAAACATTAATTAAGCAATGACTGTGAGCCAGGCACTGTCCATTGTTTTCTCTTGTGAGGTTGGGATAAATGGTGGGCTTTGGATCTGAAACCTCCACCTCTGACACTTACTGGTGACTGGGTGTGTCTGTTAAAGTCTATGAGTCTGAGACATTAGGTCCCATCTGAAGGGTGGATGACTCCTAAATGCCTTGCCTTACAAAATTGGGAGGAAGGGACTGGCAACCAGACTACTAACTCCTTGGAAACCCAGCCTTCTCATTTGCTGTTCGAGTTTTCTGACCATATACTTAAATTGTACCTTAAGTATCCATGACATGCCTGCTCTGGCCCAAGTCTTGTCCTGGGTATTGGTACTACAAAGGCAAAAATGAAGTGGTGCCTGTTCTCAAATTGCTTACAATTTATTGGGATCCTGCTTAAAATCCAGATATGTATGTATGTATGTGTGTGTGTGTATAATATATGCAATATATTTTAAAATATGAGCTAAAACGTTTGTAAATATATAGCAGACCATGGCAGCTTGAAGAATCAAGAAAGCTGTCCTCTAGAAGGTGATACTTAAGAGGAGCTTTGAAAGAAATGAGAGATTTTTGATGTTGGGCAAGTCACTTAACCCCATTGCCTAGCAAAAATACCCCCCCCCCAAATGAGAGTCTCTAAGAGGTTCAGGTGATGAGGAGGAAGAGATGGCAACAAGGGTCTACCAGCCTATGCCTGAAGAGGCACAAAACTATGGTGAGGGCTGAGTGAGAGGAGAAAAGAGGCGGAAACTTAGGAGATTTGACATGAGTTTAGGAGAAAGAAAATCTGGCAATTCAGTTTTTGAGTCTAGAGCATTCTTGTGCTTTCAAAAGACATCTTTTTTTTTTATTTATTTCTTCCCCACTGCCATTTCATCCCAGAAGCATGCTTTTCCAAAAGAGGAAGGAAAAAGAAAGGATGAATTACAATAGGCTTTGTGTGAAGGCAAATATCCTCATAATATAAGCAGAGGCACAGGCCAGAGGAGTCTTTGCTCTGGGCTTACTACAGAAAAATGAGTTTTCATTATGGAAATATCTAGAATTAAATACAGTAAAGTATCACAGAACCAGATTTCCAATTTGGAAGGGTTTGTTAAGCCTCTAGTCCAACCCACATATGACAAGGAGTCTTCTCTCCAAAAAGCAAAAACAAACAAAAAAAGGATAATCTAACTGTTCTGCAAGAATGTTGAATAATTCATTGAATTCTCTGTAGCATACCTAGCAAGTGGGAAGATATCCAATAAGGGAGAAAGGAAGCTCATTACCTCCTGAGATAGCCCAGATCACTTTGGTACTGCTTCAAGAATTAGAAAGATTCCCATTTCTATCCCCCAAACCCAAATCAGCCCTTCTACAGATTGATGATAGGGACATCAGCTTTCTGAGTCCAGCCCCTTGTACAGTGCACCCATTACTCCTTGCAGTTTAATCCTCTGAAGTAGGAGAGGCACAATCATCAGAGATGGTCTATGAGAAAGGCAGGTTTGGATTCAGTTCCCATCTCTGACCAATATAGGCTATTTCACCATAGACAAGTCATTTATCCTCCCAGGGCTTATAGGCATCTAAGACCTAGGTTGGGGAGAAGGTAATCTGAGTTTACAGGACATCATTGTACCAATGAAATGATAGGTTCCATTTGAAAAAGGGGATGAGTAGGTCTTACTGTGAGAATGATATTGTGATCTCATTCATAGGGGGCTGGCGTATGGGGCTACATCTGAAGCCAGGTCAAAGGATCCTGGGACCCAATCCCACCACATCCCACCACCCCCATGCCATTTCCTGACCATTTGATATTCACAGAACTTTAAACAAATAGTTATTCAAGGAGTAGATCACTCTAACAGTGAAGAAAATCGAAAAAATGCCTTTGGGGGCAGCTAGGTGGCGCAGTGGATAAAGCACCAGCCCTGGAGTCAGGAGTACCTGGGTTCAAATCCGGTCTCAGATACTCAATAATTACCTAGCTGTGTGGCCTTGGGCAAGCTACTTAACCCCATTTGCCTTGCAACAAAAAAAAAGAAAAGAAAAGAAAAGATGCCTTTGAAAACTGCTTGAGTGGTTTGGGGAGCAGCAGTGAGTGAATACTTATGACTTGAGTTTGAGGTAGACGAGTGGCTTCTCCCCAGCGCATTAGGGTTAATGGCTGCGGCAGACATTTTATGGACAGTCCATCTTTTATTTTGCCTCCAAGATGTGCTCTGGCAGAGGATGTTCTCTAACTGCTCCTTAGGCACTTACCAGCAAAAATTTCAGTCAGACTATCAGTGCCAGTGCTTCATATCATCATCCACTCACACATTCAAAGCCATTGCCATCTTTTCAAAGGATCATCTGTTTAGCTATTATATCAGACTTGGGGTTTATGGGATCTGGTTGACTCTCTTTTGTTCCTCTTTTTTTTTTGAAAGTGCAATTTAGAGGGGCTACTGCAAAGAATCATTTTTAACATTAGCAGAAAGGGTATCTAGTGGAGAAAAATGAAAATGTATAATTAATTCCATCCTTGTTTGCAGCAAGAAGGGAAAATATTAGTACTCTCTGCAGTATTCAGATGGATTCTCATGTTTGTTAAATTGGGGAAAACAAGCTATTTGGCTTCAGGAAACAAAGTTGCTTTTCAGGGAGATGGTCTTTGAGAAGATTTATTCTAATGTTTTTTGAAATATATTGTCCTATTCTCTCTTCTTTAATGAAGTTCCTCTTCTCCTGGAAAGAGAAGAGTGGAATTTAATAAACAGATTAAGCTCATTTAGCTACTTACAGCTGTGGTTTTGTCAGCTGAGATATGAAAAGAGGAATGTCTTATGTATCTGGTCTCAGGATTTATGAGTTTCTGGAAATCGGTTGCCTAATGGATGCTAATGGTTGGCAAGGACAGTGTTGGAGATAGTTTGTGTTTATCTGGATTCACAAACACACACACATATAAACAGAGAGAGAGACTCTTGGATGAGAAATGAAGCAAGTGCTATTTTAAAATATATATAAAGAACTCAATTCTGTTGTGATATTATAGCTTGGGGCTCTATTGTGAAGTTATGAAGACATATCTGTAAGTAACCATTGTTCAAAGGAAGGCTACCATGATCCCAGAATTACTGAGGATCTCAAGAGTTGGAGGGGATCTTAGTGGCCATCTCGTGCAGCTAGCACAAAAGGAATCCCTCCTCTAGCATCCCAACAAATAGCAATCAAATTTCTACTTAAACAACTCCAATACAAAGGAAATGACCATATTCCAAACTAAGACATTCCATTTGCGCTCTATTCCACATGTTCATAATTATTTGTTTCTTTACTTTTTTACTGATATCAAACAAATTTGTATTTTTCTAATTTCACCTAAAGTAATATAGTGGCTAGGATGATAGAATTAAGCATCATGGAGAATTGGGTTCAAATGTTGCCTCATGGGTTTGTTAGCTCTGTTACCCAAAATTAGACACTTTACTTCTCCATGACTCAGTTTCCTTCCCCATGAAGGGATAAGGAAATTTGATTTCTTGACTTCCTATATCTCTTCACACCTTAAATCTTTGATCAAACATAATCCCTGAGTCTATTTCTTTTTCCAAATGGAGGTTCTTCAAATTCCTGAAGAAGCAATTGCCTTCCAAGTCTTTTTTCCAAGCTATCTCCACCCAATTCTCTAGGTTTTCCTGATCTCTACATTATCTCAAAATCTCTGTGTTTCCTTCCTAAATCTTTCAGAGAAGCTAGGGTCTGGTCCCATCTAGGTAGTCAAAGACATGAGCTATTTTGAGTGAACTTTGGGGTTTATGATACAGAGGTCCTGATGATTTCATCAGGTTGAAAAGATAGGTCCATGAAGACAGAATCTGGTCCTGAAGAAGCTTAGATTCATGAATTGGTTGAATTTGCTGCCTCCAAGGAATTGTAGACCTCTTAAATCACTGTCAGAAAATTTAGGGCAACATATTGCCAGCGGTCATTTAAATTTCCAGCCTGCTGCCATTTTTTTTTTCTTATAAATTTGGAAGCATTGTGTCCAGAGAAAGGGAGTTGGTACTGGCAACTTCAATTCTTCTATAGCTTCAAACTTGCTTATACTCAGTAGTAAGAAGTGTATTGGGGAAGCTAATTAGTCTAAATTGGCATTCTCTCCAATGAATCAGTATTGAATCAGAGTCCAGATACTGTATTCAGAGATGGTCTGCTGCCAGATTATGTGTGTCATTTATGACTCTTGAGGACTTAGGGATCCTTTTTGCAAGCAGATAGAGGGTTAGGCTGGCTCCATAGATAATGTCTATAATTATATCCAGTAAGAGGCATAGTTTGATTAAGGTAATTTCAGTGATTGAGGCCATTGAGACCAATGTTTCAAATCTAAATTAGAACCATCGCCTATATGTACCTTTGATGGAGTGGGATAAACCAAAGATGAGAGTCGATTCGGATTTTTCCCAGAGTATCTGACCAGTGTGTTCCAGTTGCCACCCCAAAATCAATGAGCTTCAGCTTCAGGAGGGACCTCTGGATATACTCAAAAAAAGAATCCCCACTATAAAATACTAAAGAAGAAATCATTTAATCTTTAATTGCACAAAACACATGCACAAAAAGTAGAAAACCATCACTTTCTGAAACTGCTCTTTCTTCTTTGGGGTAATTCTAATGGTTAAGAAGTTTTCTCCATAGATTAAGCCTAAACTAGCTGTTGATCTTAATTCCTTCTTAAAGGTACAAATGACCTTGTTTACTTCCTTGAAGTATTTCATCAATCATATTTGGGAAGCATCAGATTTGCTGTTGGAAGCAACTATATGGTGCAATAGATAGACAAGGAGGCTGAAAGACCTGAGTTCAAATTCAGCTGCAGGGAATAATAATAGAACTTTACCTCACAGGATTGTTATAAGGATCAATTGAAGGAGGCAGTAGGGTACCTGGTAGGTGCATAGTAGGCACTCTACAAATGGTAACACTCATCATCATTGGGATTAGACACAGCTAGCAGGATGTTCAGTTGCTTCAACCAATCTAGCCAATCTTTCTCTAATGTTTTTAGGTTTGTGAGATATTTAACACAATCTTATCTCTTTTAGTCCTCAGGATGATTCTGAGAGAAAGGTGCTATGGGTATTATAATCCTCATTTAGCAAATAGGGACATCTTGGTATTACTCTGTGAGATACTAAAGTGGTTCCCTAGGAATTCATGATCAATAATGTGTCAGAAGCAGGATTTTAACTGTTTAAACCCAACATTCTTTTGACTTTTCATATCCTAGGATCATGAACATATCCTTAGCTGTTGAATCTAATCCTTATTTTTACAGAAGAGGAAACTGAAACTGAGAAAAGTCCCACACTATCTGTGGGACTCAGACATAGTGCCAGAGGCTGAATTTGAACTCCAGATTCAGTAGTCTATTCACTGAGCTATCTTTTTCCTCCATACAAAACTTTTGGCATCTTCTTAAAAACATTACCATTATCTGAAATGAGGCACTACATATAATGGAAAGTGATAGATTTGAAATGGATTTGAGTTCAAATCCCGACTTGCCACCTTGCTACTCAATGAACTTTGGACAAGGCATCATCTCAGAACCTCAGTTTCTTTAGCTGAGAAATGAAAGATTGGAATAGATGACTTCAAAATCTCTCCCAGTTCTAATGGTCCTCTATAGCCCTATGGCAGGGGCTCAGAACCCAGAAATTAAGGTATGAGAGAGCCAGAAAAGAATATTCACAATCCTATTACTATTGCTTTTCCTCATAGGGAGTGGGGTGTGCAAATCTAATCTTTAAAATATTTGCATCCCTAACCATCAGAAATAATGCTGAAATAGACAGATTTTGATGGATCCTTGACCTCATTGGAGTTGCTTTGTCCCTTCCCACCACCACCAGTAGAATTTCATCTAACATTCCCATCTCATCCTTCACAATTATTGTCCATAGTGAATCTACTGAAATCCCTGAGACATTTCTAAATTTTTTTTAAGTATTTAATGGATTCCCATGTGAAGAGTATAACTAAAATGCCATTGTCTTTGAACCTGATATTCTTCCATTAGGCAGAAATCATTGTTAAGAAAAATGTCCTCTACTGCAGCAATATATTTACAGCAGCGCTTTTTGTATTAGCCAACAACTGGAAGCAGAGTGGTTCCCCATCAATTCTGGACTGGCTATCTAACTACTGGTATATGAACAGAATGGAACAGGACTGTGCCAGAATAGAAAACAAGAACAGATTTTTCAAACTATGTGTGATACAAAAAAGTGTCTTTCTCTTCTCAGTGTTTTCATCCTATCTTGTCTTCTCTGCTCAACAGATGATTCCTATTGTAAAATGGCCCCAGGAATTATGACTCTGCCCTAGAAATAAGAATGTGGAAAGGCCAGCAGTCTGCTAAAATCACCATGGTTTGAAATATTTGGCAGCTGCCCAGAAAACACTTGTCTTATGGTACACTAGGAAAAGCATCATTTTAAAAAATACATCTACTATTCGTTTGGGAACCTAGGACTATGAATGGTAATGAATCACAGAGAAATCCAGCCTTGCAGACTCAGAAACTGTAAAATATGAGAATGGAGTCATGTCTTGCTGACCTTGTTGAGGGAGAGACAGATTTCTGGGAATAAAGAATAAAATGAGTTAAAAATTGTAATTTTGCTCTGGTTAGAACAGAATCTGTCAGTGGAGAAATTTAAACCACATGAAGTCTGTAGAATAAGACCAAAAAAAGGTCTAGTTCCCCTGAAGTAATGAGCTGTCCAAGGTGTAGGGTTTTTCTCCCCCTCAGCTTCCTCCAGAGTTTAAGACCTGAGTGAGGCCTTCTGTTGTGTCAACATTTGCTGATGTTTTTCTCTTGATGTCTAGGGTTGGCTACTGTATCTTTGTATGGGAGACGGAATTCACTAAGACATCAAGTTCCTGTTTTGGGGTATTAACATGGGGTAAATCTGAATGGATTACAATAAAGTTGTGAATGATGATATTTGTATTCATTTCATTTCCTTAAACGAACTTTCCATAAGGGATCCTTGCCATAATGCTGTATATTTTGAATGGTTTATGAGAGTAAAGAATGTTATCAAGGTAGCCATTCTCCTGAGAGCTAGTAAGCTATATCCATTTAATTTTTCTTCACAAAGAATGTTTCTTAATTCCATTCACTCTAGATCTAGTCCTCTGAATTGATGGTGGATACTGGCCAATAGGAAAAAGGAAATGAATGGCCGGCACGAAAACAGACTCTTCTAATCAATCAGGTTTCACCAAATAAGTAGAAATCGTGGGAAGTCTTAACATCAATATAGCTGTTACTTTTCAGTTTGTGTTTCACAAGTTACAAATGAAGCATTAATGGAAAATTTGCTTTTCCCATTTTAACATGAAATTGCTATGTAGGTAGAAATGAGAGACAAAGGAAATGGAATGAAAAGGCTGTTCCATACAAGATAGTTTAACTACCTCTAAGGGAAGAACTTTGATGATGGGTGGAATTTGCAAAGAAGCAAACTTAAGAATGATAGAAGGTGGGGGAACTCCTAAAGAATTAGAGTTCATCAAAAATGGGATTGGTGTTTTTTTGGAATTGATAATTTTTCCCTCCTTGGAGGTAATTCTTATTGAGGTGTGAGTTGGACTGCATTAAATTCAAATTCTGATGTTTCACTTTGGTTTGGTAGCCTAGTCCAAGCTCTCCTATTAAGCTGGAAAATCTTTGGGTAGAAATATGTGGAAAGATGCACAATCTATTGCCAAGTATTTTACCATCTAAGGTCAAAGAACTAGCCTATGCTTAGTTAGGAGAACCTAATCACCAAAAGGTTGAACTCTGGATGCTGATTCCTTTTTTTCTGCCCAGATCCTGATAATGATTTCTACTAACATACAGTGGAATGGCCATCTACGTTAATTTAGGAAGTGCATCAACACCGAAGAAAATCCAAATTGTTGGATCACTGAAGTATGGGTAGTTCATGAAGGAAGTAAAAATTAAACAAAACACAGACTCTATCCTTCTAGAATCCTAGAGTCATAGTTACTGAGCTTGAGGGGACCATGTAGTTTGTTTAGCCCAAGCTATTTTTGAAAAGGTCAGGAGATTCAAACACTGAGAAGTTAAGTAACTTGCCCACAGTAAGAGAGCTAGTAAGTTGAAAAGCTGGAATATAAATCCAGGGCTCTTTCCAGCATGCTGTACTGGAATTCCATGTAGCTAGTCTCTGAATAATGAAGAATTAACCCAATTTGTTTTTCAAATATAGATTTCTTCATCATTAACTTTCCAAACCATTAGAGTGTTTTTTTTATCAGCTCTTATTCTCTGTCACAAAAGAACAATGGACATCGCAGACCATTTTCTAATATATCAAAGAATTCCTCCATAAGAAATCTTTGTTTTTAGGTTTCTTTCCCTCCCTCATATTCACATTAATTTCCAATCCAGAGAAAGATGATAGAAATTCACACAAAATCTGAAAAGAGTTCAGCTATGTCATAGACTCTTGTGGATATTCAACATTCTGATGAGACTTTCAGAATAGAAAACCTAGTTTCTAACTTGTCCACATTTGGTTGGCTGCAGACAAATTTTGATCCATTGGTTTTGCCTCAGAAAACTCAACATGGGTCAAGCCATGATGGAATTGCCATCTATACTTCTTTTATAATTTCAAAGCACCTTTGGTCCTATTTGGGAACTAGTCACAAAACAAATGCTAAAATGGAAGTGTGCTATTAAATAGACCCATAGCTTACTCCTCTTTCTCCAGGGATATGGGATGCTCTAGTATGAATCGATGTTTTTTGTGAAGTTACCATGAATTGAATAGTGCATCGGGATTTGGAAGTCACAAAGCCCGGGGTTAAAATTCCTCAACTAGATATTAGCTGTCTATGCGACTCTAGCAAGTCAATTAGCTTCTCTGAGTCTCAGTTATTCATCTATAAAATAAGGGAGTTTGACTTAATGGTACCTTTTGGTTCTAAATAAATGATCCCTTTTCACAATAGATGCCTTTTCTTGTCATTGTGGTACTCAGTACGTACTCTACAGGCACCGAGGTTGCTCAGAACATCTCCCCTTAACTCCAAAGAAAATATGAATATCAGGGGCAGCTAGGTGGCTCAGTGGATAGGGATCAGCCCTGGAGTCAGGAGGAGCTGAGTTCAAATCCAGCCTCAGACACTTAATAATTAGTTGTGCGACCTTGGGCAAGTCATTAAACACCATTGCTTTGCAAAAGCCAAAAAGAAATATTTTAATATCATTTAATGGGAGTGGATGGTTAAAGCTGAGCATTTCATCACTCCTTGATGCCCAGGAAAAGATCAATTTATTTAACAAATATTCACCAAAAACTACTTGTTCAAGGTATTATGAACTGTACTTTTTTTCCTGTGTGTGTGTGTGTGTGTGTGTCCATAAAATAATATTAAGTTGTGTAAAGGATTGCTTGAAGTAGGAAATGACCCAGGTGGGAAACTATAGGAAGGTTAAAAAACTCCCAATTTTGCTGTAATTAGGATCTATACCAAGTATGGGTCTTTGGAATTAGAGACTTAAGCAAAGATGAAGGAGTATAATGGTTAGATTTTGATTTCTGACTGTCTAGACTGTCTATCAAAGGAATGAGGGAGAAGACAAATTTGAAAATAGAGTGTTAGTGGTATAACAGGCATATTAAAATCAAAAGATAAAACCTATTTAGGGGAATGATTTTGTTTCAGACTTAGGAATTTCAAGGTACTAATGGAATATTGACAAGGAGATAGAGTCAGATAGCTAGCTATGTGACACTGTGGATAGATTTTTATGTCTGAAATAAAGAAGACTCATCTTCCTGAGTTCAAATCTAACTGTAAACACTTACTAGCTATGAATCTGAGTAAATCACTTAACCTTGTATGCCTCAGTTAACTTCTTTGTAAAAAGGACTGGAAAAAGGAAATTGTGAACCTCTCCAGTATCTTAGTCAAGAACACCCCAAATGAGGTCCCGAAGCTTCAAATGCAACTGAATATCATCATATGTAGATGTCAATCTGGATTTTGAAGGTAACTTAAGAGGGCTAGACCTCCAGAATTGGGAAATGAGCAGTTTGTAGTCAAAATTTGGATAATCAGTGAGATTGCTGGGAGAGGGAAAGGGAGAGACAGACAGACAGGGTCTTAATTAAGGTATGTGTAATTAAGGATGTGCTAAGATGCTATAGAAAATGACTGGCTCTTCAGTCCTTCTGTCACAACACTACTGCATACAAGAATAGCCTGAGTAGAAATCATTTTAAAAGCAATAATTAACTCATTAATAAGCTATTTCTTATATTACCTCCTTCAAAAGCAAGTAGGCTTTGGCACTCAACCACTCCGTGGCAGCCAATGAGGGTAGCAGACCACCTGGCAGAGAAGATGCTCTGGGAAGGCTTTGGAGTAAAAGAGACTAGTGTATATTGCAGCAAACCTGGGAGAAAGACAGAGCATTTGTTTAGCTAACGTGCTTAGATATTGAAACGGCTCCCAAGTAAGCTACCTTCTGTTTGATTTAGTGTTGGTGCCAAATAGAGCATGCATCTCGAAGAATTAGTTACGCAGTCATATCACAGAAATAAAGAATTCATGTTGTTCAAGAAAGGTTGCTTACATTTTTGTTTTTCAACATTGCATTGACTGGAAGAAGAAGCCTCCCTGGTTTTTAACTGCCAGATATACAAGACCAGTATCTAGAGGTGATTCACTTTGAGGGTGCTAGGTGGTACGGTAGATAGATTATTGGGCCTGCAGTCAGAAAAATTGAGTTCTAGTTCACTCCCAGGTATTTGCAAGCTGTGTGACAATTAACATGTTTGTCTCACTTGTCACAGCTGTAAAATGGGGATAATAACACCTGCCTCCAGGTTGTTGTGAGGATTGAAGAAGATAATATTTATGAAGTGAAATAGTTCCCTTTCCGTCCCCACTTCATTTTAGTCACAGATATAGGGTATTGCCACAACCAGGAAAACACATGACAACAAGCCATTAGAAAAACCAAAAGGTAATTTGCATGGCAGATATTCAAAATTGTAGCACCAGATTCCTCCACTTTCCTCATTTCTTGTAGATAGTCTAGGCATAGCCTAAGGCCGGTGTTTCTTCACCATCTCCTAAAACCTTATCGCAAAAGTGACAAGTTTGTCAGAAACAAGAGCCAAAGAGCCAGTTTTAGAAAACTCTGGCACAAAGCAATGGGCATCTAAGGAGTCTCACTGACTGGGAAATGCCTTTTGTGCCCTCCCTTGTTAGGAACATACCCAAGAAGAGGATTCTGCTACCAATAATACTATATGCCGCTATTCTTGTTCTTCTGTCATCCTCCAAGGGGACTTAACTCATATACATAATAGTCTAGTGAGTGAGTAGAATGGTATTCTGATTTTATGAGTGAGGAAACTGAGTCTACAAGAGAAATAGTTATTTATTCATCCTCATTCTTGATGCTTGTAAGTATCTGGGGCTGGATTTAAACTCAGGCCCTCCTAACTCCAGGGCCAGTGCTCTATCCATTGAAAATATGTGAGGAAGCATTCAGACAGAGTCCTTTCTGTCTCCAAGGTAGTCCTCTCTCTGTTGATCCATACAGATATGGTTCTGCCTTTTCTCTCTGGAAGAAGCTGCTTGTTGTTCAATGATTTTTCAGTCACATCTGACTCTCTGGGACTATATATATATATATATATATATATATATATATATATATATATATATATATATGTATATATATATAGCTTTCTTGGCAGAGATACTGGAGGGCTTTGCCACTTCCTTCTCCAGTTCATTTTATAGATAAGGAAACTGAGGCAAATAGGGTCAAGTGACTTGCTCATGGTCACACAGTTGGTAAGTGTCTGAGGCTAGAATGGAATATAGATCTATTGACCAAAAGTGTTAGGACTGGCCCTGTCCTTTCTTGTGGCCAAGCTGACCCCATTCCAACTGGTGGCCTGATCTGTGTGACACATCTCTACATGGACTTCTCTGTATCGTCCATCTTTTTCTCCCTTGGGCCCTCTGAGAATGAAGGATGGATAACAGGAAGGCCTGAGATCAAATCTAGTTGGTGAGAAAATAACTTATTTAAATAGAGAAAGGGCCTACTTAAGAACGTGACAGAGGATGACAATGATGATCAACTTTTATATAACACAAGTTTAGTAAAACGCTTTTCCTATGGAATCACCTCATTTGATCCTCACAGTGTTACTTAAGGTGGGTGCTATTATTATTCCCATTGTAAAGATTGGGTAACTGAGGCTGAAAAAGTTGAAGTAACTTGCTCTGGGTCCTGGAACTAGGGAGTATCTAAGACTTGGGTCTTCCTAACTCTAAGTCTCTTCTATCTATGGTCTGATCCATATAATGAGCAAGAAGTCTTCTGTTACTTAATCACTGAAACTAGGGATATACGTAGAGCTGCTTTGTTAATGTTCATCACTAGAAGGAATTTCCCAGTGAAATTATAGACCCAGACCAAAAAACTGAAACCAAAAATTCCTACAGAACCCGAAAGCAAATGGAAATATTTACTGAGTCCTTACTGTATGCACTTAGACTAGGTATGGTGAATAATTTCTCCAACTTTTAAGGAGATCATTAACTTTGCCTTGGGACAAAGGAGATTCGCTTTTCACAAACTGCTCTGATAACAACCAGAAGAGAAGGAGACGGACACAATATTCTCTAAGTCAAAAGGGCTGATCCTCAATTAAATTCAGCTGCTATTTCTTCCAGTGAGACCCAAACAAGATTTCAGCTATAGTAAACCTCTTGGGTCAGGCAAAGAAAGACATTGGAGGATTTTTTCATTTCATCCAATGAAAGAATGAAAGATTAACTTCCCCATTGTAAAAGCGCCATTACATTTGTGCTGGCAGAACTCAGACCTTTACAAGTCTATCTGTATGAGAGGACTATTCAATAAAAGGAGAGAGAGAGAGAGAGAGAGAGAGAGAGAGAGAGAGAGAGAGAGAGAGAGAGAGAGAGAGAGAGAGATTGTGTTTTTTCTCTCTCAGTACAGTACACATTCAAGCTTGGAACACAGAGTGGCCTGGTTTAAAATGACTCCTTCTGGAAACAGAACTGGCATTTCTTTTTATAGGGGGTTAAGGTTGTGGAAAGCTGGGTGTTACAATGGAGAGAGCGCTGGTCCTGGCTATGTGACCTTGGTCAAGTCATTTACCCTTAATGCTTTGCATCCAAGGCTACCCCCATCATCCTGATTCAGATCTGGGCACTGGATCCAGATGGCTCTGAAGAAGAAAGTGAGGCTGATGACATACCACAGCACCCTCCTCATTCAAATCCAGTTCATGAGCATATCATGGCATCACCTCCGTGACATCACCTCTTCTTCGAAGAACAAAAGATAAATAATAACAATTAAAGCAACACAGTTGTCATTGCATATTAGGAATATTATCTCATACTCATAATAGTCTAGTGAGTGAGTAGAATGGTATTCTGATTTTATGAGTGAGGAAACTGAGTCTACAAGAGAAATAGTTATTTATCCTTCATCATCATTCTGGTTGCTTGAAAATATGTGAGGAAGCATTCAGACAGAGTCCTTTCTGCCTCCAAGGTAGTCCTCTCTCTGCCAATCCATACAGAAATGGTTCTGCCTTTTGTTCAATGATTTTTCAATCACATCTAACTCTCTGAGCCCTATATAGGGCTTTCTTGGCAGAGATACTGGAAGGGTTTGCCACTTCCTTCTCCAGTTCATTTTATAGATAAGGAAACTGAGGCAAATAGAGTCACGTGACTTGCCCATGGTCACACAGTTGGTAAGTGTTTGAGGCTGGAATGGAATATAGATCTATAGACCAAAGTGCTAGAGCTGACCCCATTCCAACTGGTGGCCTGACCTGTGTGATGTATCTGTACATGGGCTTCTCTGTAACATCCATCTTCTCCTCCCTTGGTCTTGTGATGAGTAAAGTATTGGGAGGCTTAATTTGGTCTGGGACCCACTCTTAACATTTGGGACATTATCTGATGATTTCATTATGGATATACTATAACTTACACTCTCTCCTTAAAAAAAGAATATTTTTTTCTTTTACTGGTTTTCAAGCATTTCGTTGTAGGCTGAAAATCCTTCTTTTCATTTTTGCTTGGCTGAAACATAATCATCACCATGCCTAACATTTGTATGGAATGCTGAGGTTTGCAATGAGCTTTCCAAACATTATCTTATTTGATCCTCAGAGCAGTCAGAGGAGGTAAATGCCATTACTATCCTCATTTTACAAATAAGGAAACTGAAGTTGAAGATGATTAAGTGACTTGTCCTAGGTCATACAGCTGGTGATGTCTAAGGCAGATTACAAACTGTGGTCTCTCTGGCTCCCAGCCATTCACTATACCACCTAGCCTTTGAAAATTTAGGAAGTCTTCTAAATTTAAAGGTTCCCAGTTAATGTTTGCAGAAGGGGCCAGTTTGGTGCTTAGATGAGACTTAGGGAGAGGGCTCAACCACCATTTTACATATGATATAGCAAAGTCCCTAAGAAGTGAGATGTCTAAGCCAAGGCAGTCCTAAAATTAGAGACATTTTGGATGGGAAAAAACATGACGTCTTATATGATGCATCACCTGCTTTTTATGAGTAATAAATATTTCCATAATGAATAATAATTTCTGTTCATTTTTTATCATTAAGTATACAGAGGAGCACAAATTCTCATAAGCACAGTGGTTATTGCCATTTGGGAGGTCTCATTATTTGAATTAATTGTGTGGTATCCAGCAAATGCACTCACCTCTCTCTCTGTCTCCTTAAAGAGGATGTGCAAGACATAGTGAAAAAAGAACTACTTTTGGAGATAGAAGACCTGAGTTCCACTCCCTATATTTGATAATACTTCTTTGTGGGACTTTGAGCGTTCTTTTCTTTCTTCTTTCCTTCTTCTTTCTTCCACCCTCCTCAATTCTAGTCTATATTACAGTGTTTATAGCTACATGAGGTGCTTAATTAAAACTTTTCATTATCACAAATGAATTCTCAGTATTTTTCTGGCTTATAAAATCAGCACATCTATCTGGTTTTATCTAAAATCCTATTATTTGGAGAGTATTTAAATCTCCTGATTAGAGTCTAGTAAAAATTAATAGCTCCTTTGCCATCCCTTTGTAATAAACACAGTTCTTGGTCTCTAGAATCAAAAAAAGAATTCTGACTATTTATTTAGAACTGGATGCTTCAGTGACTCCAGTGTGAATACTTGCTAATAAACATGGTTTTCTGGTGATTCAATTTCTTTCCATGATGCCTAAACATCTATTGTGGGTAGGGCACAGTCAGAAGGGTTAAAGATGGAACTGGCAAGGTTTAGTTTGGGGTGGCAGGCTTTGGAGTTGAAGGACATGAAAGCTGTCCTCAGCTATAGAGAGGACAGCTGTCCATCACTTGATCTATCAATCAATAAGCATTTCTCTAAAATTACTCTGTGAAGGTATTCCGCTAAGCCCTGGAGATACAAAGGAATCCATTTCGCTTCTGGGCAGCCAAAATTATTAGGTTGCCTTTTTTTTACATCCATCTGAATTTTCCACTTTCTTCCTCTGACCCATCTTATTTTACCTTCTGGTACCAATACCCTGAGGGGAAAAGGGACGCTGGTGATTTTGCACAGCCCTCCCTCACTTAAATCCAATTCACTTGAATGTCATGGCATCACCCCCTGGATGTCATTGATCTCTTCAGAACAGAAGGACAGACAACAGCAAGTTTAACCCCTCTTCTGTGTAAAAGTTATTTGAATACTTTAGCAAATAAACAAAATAAATAACACTGTTATCCTAACCTGATAAGCTTCTCAGGCTAAAGACCCCTTGTTCCTAAACTCAATCAAACAGTTACTCATAAGAACGTACTGTGTTTCAGATACTGTGTCTGTAGATATAAAAAGAAGCTATAAATCCAGTCCCTGATCTCAGGGAACTTACAATCTAATAGGGGGTCTTCTTGGAGTTCAAAGGACTACTACCTAACTTAAATGAATTTTTTTTTCTCCTGAAGCAAACAAATGCACAAGGTAAATATGAAATAATTAACAGAGGGAAGGCACTAGAATAAAGGGAGGTTGAGGAAGGTGTCCTTAACTAATACTCATATAGCATCATCTCAAGATCATACTGGTTACATGCTTTTGGACACTCCATTTTGTCAATGACCTTCCTGAAAAGTATTAACACTAACCAAAGACAATTTTCTATGACATAAAGACTAAGGAGTTCAGAGGTCATTGTCTTCAGCTAACAGTGAAGACCAAAAACACTTAGAATACCTTGAATAACACACTGATGATTCTGTGTTCAGAGTTATTGTACATGTTGTCTTTCCCAATTTACTATGAACTCCTTGAGGAGCTCAGTAGAGAGACTATCTTCTCTACTGTTTATATATGTTCTGTTAAGATAATGAGGGGCTGTCATCATGGAGACTGCTTATACTGGTTCAAAATAGTGATTTTTTTTAGGCTTGCCCAGAGAGCAGATTCCAGATTGCTAAGTCTTGAAATTATTGACTATTGTATAGGTCAAACTCAGCTTGGCACTTCCCACATTCTCTTATCTCTTGCCTCTACTATTGACTGCTGGTTTCCTCTGAATGATATCTAAAATTCAACTGCTAGAACTCTAAATATCTTATAATTCACTGAAATAAACATTATTTTTTAAGAGCCAGTAATATGTTGGGTTCTGGGAAAATGAAAAAAAAATAAGAGAATAAACATGTCCTCACATAATCTACCAGGGATATATGGCTTTCATCTACTTCAAAAAATTTCCAGAAAGGGAACAGTATAACTTCTTATCAGTCCTTTTATACTTTAGAGTGAAAAAAATTCTGATCTTTTCCTAAGCCCATTTGATTAGGGAAAGAAATGGAATCCGTGAAAATACTGAAAGAAGCTTGGGGTTCAATGATACTAACTGGGGGTAAAGAGACCAAAAGGAGAGTCTCAAGTTGTCAAAAATTATATGGAGTCCATGACATTTTCCATAGGGCTATTTTGTCCTGACATACTATCATCAATGTCAAGCTTCTTGGTCTTTTCCTTCATTGGCATATTAAGAGAGAAACAGAAGGAGACTGTGAAGCATGTAGGGCCTTTGGCCATATATAAGAGGAGATTGTTGATTTTATATATATATATATATATATATATATATGTGTGTGTGTGTGTGTGTGTGTGTGTGTATACATATAACATATTTATACCTACACACGCATACATTACAAAGTCTGTGGTCTACCTTTGATTGCACCTACATGCATGTATGTAAGTGGAAGACAAAATAATTGACCCCAACCAGATCAGATCTGAAATTGAATCAGGTCTGTCCCATCTGGTCCATAGTTGACCTAGGGTCCCTATCCTTTGCAAATGTGCCAGCCTAATGAAGTTCATACATATTACTCTACACTCCCCTGGGCTCATTAGTATAATGATCAGGGCAGGGAAAATATGTTTTTAGGGATTGGCATGGAATGAGCATATTGATTCAATTCTAACCCTGACCTATGGCTGGCAAGAAAGGGAGGAACAAGCCTTTCAAACTGTATATAAAGACCAGACATTATCCCAATTTGCTACCTTTTTCTACCAGGGAAATTGATAATCACTCTGGATTGAATGTTTATCATTTGATGTTGTGACATGCACATAATTTGGATTAAAGTGAAGGGGTGTTATTCAGACACCACCAATCTCACCATTTCCTCCAGAAGCATCTGAACCCAATGGTCTAATGGATGGATGAAGAAAAATGGCAAAGTATACTGGAATGATGTTGTGAAACATCCAATCAGGAGTTAATATCTTATCTTGAAGCCAACAGGCAGTCAGTGGATATAATTTGGATATTATTGCTTAGAGGAGTGATAGGTAAGTCATATCTGCTCTTAAGGAAGATTACTTTGGCAGCTGAGTAGGATTGAATTAAATTGAAAGATTTATTTTTCTTTTATAATTATAGTTACTTGTATGTATGTTGTATCTAACCAGCATGATAATAGAGAACCTTAATTCAAATCTATTTTATCTATCTTCCCTGCACCTTCAGAGAATGAGAATTGAAAGGAATCTTAGAGGTTAGGCAGTATAAATATTTCATTTTACAGAAGAGGAAACTGAGTCTCAAAGATATGAAATGGCTTACTTGGCTGAATCGATATCTGAATGGAGGTGCTCCCTTTCCAGTTCTTTCTCTAGGAAGAAATATAAAATTTTAATCTTGAGTTTTTTCTATAAGATGGGTCTTCTCCATATTCTCTGCATTTTCATTGTCTACCCATATACCTAGAAGGTTGGCTTCCTTCAAGTATCAGTTAAAGTGCCAGTTTCTCACAATCCACTTTAATCTCCCGTGTTTTCCTTTTGTTGATGATCTCCAATTGATTTTGTTTGTAGCTTGTTTGTCAAGTTTTGCCATGTTCTCTCTCCATTCGGACTATGAGGTCCTCAAAGATAGAGATCCCCCCTTTCTTTGTACTTCTAGCTTTGAGTTGTGTCCTATACAAAATAAATGCTCCATAAATACTTCTTGATTTGATTATATCTTACACCTTGTTGCCTCTCAGTAAGCAGTCAAGTCACATTTGAGAAATGAATGACCACAACAGCCACAAAATAAACCCTGAGACAATCTCAAGAGAAATCAAAGGTCTCCCAAATTACATCACTTGCAGTTCACAAAGGATTCTAATTAAGCAAATCTGGTTTATTTTCTTAACAAAGACTCAGATCCGAACCAGAATACAAGACAGCTGGAAGCATGTGAAGGGATAGAGCCAGGAAATGATATTCATACAGTGGTACACCAAGACTCCACCAAAAGAAAAACTCTTATTTTCATTTAAATTGTCATTTGCCTGAAATGTTTGGAATCTCAAGTACTAGAAACTAATGTATATTTTTCTTTAAGAAAAAATCTAATTTGCTTAATTTACAGATGGTGATTTTGTTAATTCTACCCTCCCCCCTCCCCACCCCAATCAGTTCCAGAAACAAAAGCATATAGCAGCTGACTACAAATATGGCACTACTTGCTATAAAGACTGAATTGCTATTCAAAGACCAATCCCTAAAGCAGATTCTCTTTGGGAAATTCCATAAGCCAGAGGTTCTAGAATCCTTCTGGGGAGGAATTCCTCTTTGGCAGAAATTAATATATTGAGAGGCAGGATTAGAAGATAAGAATTTTAATTAGCCCCTGCTGATAGGTACTTGCCAGTTGGCTAGCTATGCAGAAGAACAGGAGGAAATGAACCACTTAATTAGGGTTTTACACAACTTTAGGGCAGGTGACAAAAGAAGTCTATCAAGTGAGGTTGTTGAGCTATTTTTTTTTTTATTTGGGAGAATGAATACTATGGACAGGTTGCCACCTGATTTGGGGGAGCAGGGAAAAGTCTTAATTTTGATGTCCCCCCCAATATCAAGTCTATTCTGGGTAGGGGAAGCTTACTGAAGTTTATCTCATCACATCATCTAGGCCTGGAATTTTCAAGATAATCTCATCAGTATGTCTAGTTGGGACTGCAGAGCTAACCTAGTGTAGGTCTTCCTTTGAGATATAAATAAAGTAAAAAGACAGACTTGAGAATTTTTTATTTAGTCCACCCTTTTATTTAGTCAGTCCTTGTCTTTCACCTTGTTTACTTTTAAATGTAAGAAGGGGGGAGAAAAGATGGTTTTTGTAAACTCCCAGAACACAGGTTTGGTCTATTTCCTCTATGGTCTCACCCATTGTCTTTAGTGTTTGACTTCAATTTTACTGAAAATTGAAAAAAATGTCATCAACTTTATAATCCTAGCTAGCATTTATATAGATTTAATGACTTGCAAAATACTTCATATACATTATCTCTCTGGAGGATCAGTGTTCTAGGCAGACCCTAATTCTCTTGTTCTTCAGCACTTAATGAATTTTCCAAACTTCCTATTTGCATTTGGGCAAGGCTAAATTGAAAATGAATTTGTTTTTCTTTTGCACACTAATGGAGTCCCCAGATCCTTCCAGGATTGGGGGAAGTTAACAGGAGATTCAAAAACAAACTTCCTGGAGAAATTCACAGGTGCAGAAGCAGGAGGTGATGAGCAGCAGCAAACTCCAGTATGACTCCCTTCTTGTTCTTTCTCTATTAACCAAAACATCTGTTGGAAAGTAAATTTTATCAAGATCATTTTCAACATCATAAAAATGGCTTCCAAAATGCTTAGAGGACTTTGTTAGACCCATTGTTTAGCACTGATCCCCACCATCTGTCAGCAGAACAAGATAAACTATGTTGAGAAATAGTGAAGCTGCAGAGTAAAACAATGAACTCAATTTAAGTTTTCTACAATCTTTGTTGTTTTTCAGTTGTGTCCCACTCTTCATGACCCCATTTGGAATTTTCTTGGCAAAGAAAGTGGGAGTGATTTTCCATTTTTTTCTTCAACTCATTTGATAGATGAGCAAACAAGGCAAACAGGAATTAAGTGACTTGACCTAGCTAGTAAGTATATGAGACTGGATATAAATTCAGACTTTTAAAATCAAGAATTCAGGGTTGGAGTCAAGGCAAGAATGAAAGGTGGCCATATAAGCCTCTCCACAACATGGAAGACTCTGGAGGTATTCAAACATAGAAGTAGGTAGGCCTAGAAGAATGTGAATAGGTCTCAGTCCTCCTAGGGGGTCCAGACACTGATGGAAGTTCTAAGAAACGGTAGCTGGAGCACAATAAATAAGTCGAAAAGTTGGGGTTAGAGCTGGGAGGAGACAAGTAACAAGAGTGAAAAGGGACAAAGCTGAGGACAAGTTCAGAATATGGTGGCCAAAGGAAAGAGTAGGAGAGACACTGAGCGAAATGGAGAAAGACTAGAGGGAGAATGAGGAGAGAGGAAAAAGTCAACATGCCCCATCTTCCAACCCCAAATAACAGTTGTGTTAACAAGGGCTATAGATTGCCAAATAGACCAATATTTTAAGTACTAGAAACCAGACTTTAGAGTACACAGTATGATATGTGCCCATAGGTGATGGTAATAGAGCTACCTGATGGGATAAAGGGACCCTGGGGCCTTACTCTGAGATTTAACCTGAGGAGGTAACCACAAGGTAGCAGCAAGGTTGCTACTAGGAAGTATATTCCAAGCCCTCTTACTCCTTGAATTAATCAAGCAAAGCATTCTTTAAGGACTTCTTGGTTTTCAGTCACTGTATTGAGAACTGGGAATAAAAAGAAGCAGACACTGTGACTTCCTTTAAAAAGCATATACACTAACCAGGAAGACAGTGTATGCTATGCATATATTAGTTAGTGAAGACCTTGATTGCCAAATTCAGCTCTGGCAGGAGCCAGACAATCCACAGACTGGGGATGAATGATATTCAAACAGATGGTCTCCTCTTTTGAATATGATTACTCCAGGTTCCCATGAACCACTGGTAGCTAGGAGAAATAACTATCTGAAAGTTTCCAGTAGGGTGATATATACATTTGCTACTATTAATGTAAGGGGCAAGAAAGAATGTCAGATATTCAATTAATTCATGAATAGAAAATTTATTCTTTTCCTGCTTGGATTTGTTGGATTTTGAATGATCTTATAGGGAAGTCTTGAGAGAAATGACTTGTCTTTCCAGAGCATTTCAAAACCAGTCCCATAGTTGAGTTAAAAAAAGATTCTCTCTCCTGTTCCATAAATCAAGGGTTAGAAGGTCCCTCAGAGGTCATCCAACCCAACTCACCTGTTTTAGTGATGAAGAAAAGAAGGCTCAAAGTCCCACAAAGAAGTATTATCAGATGTAGGGAGTAGAACTCAGGTCTTCTGACTCCAAAAGTAGTTCTTTTTTCACTATGTCTTGCACATCCTCTTTAAGTAGACAGAGAGAGAGGTGAGTGGATTTGCTGGGCACCACACAATTAATTCAAATAATGAGACCTCCCAAATGGCAAACACCACTTAGGAGCTCAAGCACAAAGAATTTATATTTAAGATTTCCTAAGGCCACTCTTGGTAAGAACTTTAAAAAAGATTTATTGAGTGGCAGATGGTACTAGATAGAAGGGGCACCTTAATAAAGAGAAACTAATCCCTGTCCTCAGGGAGTTATGTTCTTGTATGTGTGGGGAAAATAAGCTCATGGATAAATAGTTTCTGTGAAATTACATAATTTAGAGAGATAGAGGGTACTTAAAGATGATAATATCTATTAATAACTAAGACATCAGTAAAAGCTAAGGAAGGAGGTGCATAGAATCCAGACCATGAATGGAGTATGGAATTCTGAGAGGGATGTTGAGGAAGGAGCACATTCTAAGCAGAAAGGAAAGTCTTTGCGAAAATATGAAAGTAGGAGAAGAGTTATCTTATAGTAGATAAGAGTGATAGTACTATGTAAGGGGAAGTCATATGAAATCAATATGAGATGGAAGTCAGATAGTTAAAAGGAGGAATTTGCAATTTTCCTATAGGCAATAGTTAGCCCCTAAAGGAAAGTGGCATATTCTATTAATTAACTTTCTAGCTAGCATTTTGGATCCTTTCCCCTTTGAGAATGAAAACTATCTCGTTCAGGTCCCACAAGATAATTTGAAATGGGATACAGCCATATTTATATCATGATCAAGGTCATAAACCTCTGTCCATTGTAAGGTCAGTAATAGTACATACATCTTTTCAACCATTTTATACTTGTGAAAACTAAGGCTCAAAGAGATTTATTTTCCCTCAATGCATCCCTATCTTCTTGAATTTCCTTTTGTTTCTCATTTAGACTTATTGATTAGAACAGTCAGTGATTCATTGCTCTAAGATCAAAAGAAGAAGGTTCAATTGACCAATTCTTCGAGTCAATTAGAATGATATAAATGGGGTATCCTCAAATGGACCATTTCCCAGCCCTCTCTGGGCTCAGAGTTCATTTCAGTTCTTCTTCATTAAGGATTCATGTGGCACTGTAGTGGGCAAATAGGGGGTACAGTGGATAGAGTGGTGGGACTGAAATCTGGAAGACTTACTCTTGAGTTCAAATCTAGCCTCAGACACTTACCAGCTATGTGATCTGGGTAAGTCTTATCCCTATTTGTCTCAGTTTCTCATCTGTAAATTGGAGACAATAATACTGTCTGCCTCCTTGTGATGATCAAATGAATTAATAATTGTAAATTGTTTACCATAGTGTCTGACATACAACAAGCTTTACATAAATGTTAAGCAGGATTATGATCAAGATTATGGCTTTATACTAGGAAAGTCAGACATAGCCATCCCAACAAAGTAAAGGGCTCTTTCCTCTTCCTAGGACTTCAGGCAAAAACTGGATGGCCACTTTGAGGGTATTTTAAAAGTTTGTTCACATGGACTAGTTATGCCTAACCTGTGTTAGAGCATTCCAAGATCATATTTGTCCAGTCAGTTACAGTTGGCCACACTGTAATTTGGCTCTTACATATTGATGTCATTTGGCCTTCTTCGATAAGGAAGGACAAGAACCAACCACCCATTGTGTAGAAGGGGTTTCCATTCAGGTATAGACTAGACAAGATGGTCTATCCTGGTTTCTTCTGACTCTTGGATGTTAGGATTCTCTGGCTATGAGCATTCATGAAGCATACTTCTATCCTGGGTGATGAAATCTTTGCAATGTGTGATTAACAATCCCCTAAGAAATGGGGATTAACAACATTTTTGTAGGTAAATATGGCACCCTTTGAAATAGAATCACCACATTAACAATGTCCACCCCAGAAATAGTTTATCAAAATCCTGATATTCAGGAAAATAGACTTCCATTGAAAAGAATCACTGAGGGTAGGAATTAGTGAGAAGTTGCCTTTTTTTTTTGGAAGACTGAGATGTAACTGTTAATTCACTTTTTCTGGACACAGTAGGGTTTGGCACATAATTATACTAAGCCCTCATCAGACTTTTATAAAAGGTCTGACACTCCATAGGAAATTATGTTCTGTATACCCAGCAAATGTCCCATCACAGCCTGGAGAGCTACAGAGCTCAACAAAGTTGGCCCTTCCCCAGCATGCTTCAATTTCTTTCAAATATAGATGCAAAATGATAGCTGGTGGTCACAGTAAATGAGGAAGATCTCACTCTGGTGAACTTGCCTCCACTGGGTCAGCTGCTCAGGGACCACCCGGACATCAGTGAGAGAATTTGGGGCATCAGACATCATCTGGCTTAGGGAAGGGAGACATCCAGGGCCATTTATCAGCAAAGCAGAATGCAGAGGAAAGTGGCTAACCAACTCACACCATTTACAGTTGCTGAGAATGTCACATTTAAAGAAAAAATGTGATTCCAGAGAGGATTGAGCCCCAGAGGGGCATATATGTTTACTGTTTCTCCCCTAGTTTCCTATCTGTATGGTAGCATTTTTTTCAGTTGGTAGAGAACTCTTGACTTCATTGGTAGACTACTCATGGACATGAAAATGGGAGCCAACACGTTGGAACTTATGATGCTGGAAATAAAAGTCTTCAAGAATCTGTCTACCTTAGTTAACTGTTCTTTACTCTCAATAGGATTTGAATTCTCACCTCTTTCCATCAGCATTAGGACACTCAAGCTCTACCTAGGATGGTAGAGGGAAATGCATTTTATTTTTAAGATCAAAGCTAAGATCTGGGAATTTTCAGTTTTTAGTGATTTCATTCATTCAACTTATTTTATATAGCAAGAATTTCTTATAGACTCACTGAATGTCAATGAACAGGCCAGGTGTTGAGGATACCTCATTGGAACTCAGGGGAGAGACTCAAACTGGATTACACATCTGGGAGGCACTTACCTAGAGATGAGAATTAAATATATGAACTATTGAGATCACAAATGAAAGTTTGTAGGGAGAAAGAAGAGGTGAGGGCCAGGATAGGACCTTGGGCACATTCAGAGTCAAGAGAAGTGACATGATGAGCAGCCAGTAAATGAGATAAAAAAAAAGTTGGGGCAAAGGGGAAGCATTATAATGCTAGGAGTCATGGTGTGCTAACCTCTTTGAAGAATTGAAAATGTGTCAGCTGCTCAGGGACCACCCGGCCAATGGGAAGACAGATCATGGGTGCAAAAGAATTAGGAAAGAGATGCAGAAAAAAGCTTAATTATACAATACAAAAATAACCGAAAGGACAAGTCAAGACATTTCTATTCTTCTGAATAAGTAGCTATGACCATATTTCATAGAGGTTAATTCGGTTTAATATTCATTGATATTTGATGGGAGAACATTGAGGGAGTCATTTTAACTCCAAAGCTTCACAGCAATATTGAAGATGAATATCAATTAGAACTCTCCTCTGGGTACAGGGAAGGGTGACTTGCCACGTACTCCATCATCAACAAAACAAAGGTAGGAGACAGCAGGAGAAGAGCAAAGGCCTTTGGGAAAAGGGAAAAAAGTATCCTAGGAATTTCTCAAATCCTGACTGGAGAGAGCACACTCAATGTCTTGCAGACACTGTTCTCAATTCCCCATTCCAAGTGATATATATGTTTTCTCTGTTAATAACCAAATATTGGTTTTGCTTCTCCAGAGACCAGATCACATGGGTGCTTATTAGTTTCTGTTTCTGTTAATTAATATAGATTTAGCAATGCCAATTTTTGTGTGTGTCCACATCCCCAGGGTCTAGAGAGTTTCAAGAAAGAACCCCAAAAGGCACTGAATAAATGTTGTCTTCCTATTCATTTTTTAAAATGTCCTTTTGGTGGTTTCTATATATTCAAAGCTAAGAGAAAAACTAAACTGTTTTTGAAGGAAGTTCAGGTAATAGAATAAAATTACCTCTATTTTATAACTATTTGGTCAGAAAATGTACCTATTTGTTTATGTTTTCTATTAATCTAAGGTCAGCCTGACCTTGAGAGTGAGGAATGTGGTCTTGCCTTAGTTATGGGGCAGAATCAGAGGAACTAGCTCAGATGGAGAAGACACAAGTAAGGGAAATGTAGATAGTTATTGGCAAATGTAATTTTATTTCTTAAAAAGTTTTTTTTGACATCTTCCTATTTTAAATCACAGTCAGTTTTCCTAAACGACATGCTCCCTTTTAACAGAGCAAATTAATCCAGTAAAAAAATATCTCTGCCAAGTTAATTGGTTGGGGCATGTATACAACATTCTACCCTAGTGGTTATCAGCATCACTCCTAAAGATTTTAATGGTGAATGTAGGTGATTTTTAAACTTTGTTTTCAGAAATGAGTAATTCCACTGAAAACCAACTAGTTCTCTCCTCCAAAAGAAATGAGATAGTTAATTACTAAGATAGATCTGAACCTGCAACCCCCACACACACTTTAGTGGCTGCCCATTACCTTTTGAATAAAATACAAGCTTTTCAGTTAGGCATTCTGAACAATCTGGCTCCAACAAATTTTTCAAAACTAATTTCACATAAATTCCCCCAGACATTTTTTTGTTCAAGCCAAACTGGCTGACTTGCTCTTCCCAGTGAATTGGGAGTCATCTCCTTGAATTGGTCCAGGCTCTCCCATCTACGTAGAATGCTCTCTGTCTCAAGACCCCCTTGTTCTCTTTTAAGGTTCAGTTCAAGGGCCACTTTGTGACAAGGCATTTTTCATTTGTTTCTCCTCAGTTGTTAATATGTTTTAAAGTTTAGTAAACCAGAGGCTGCTGGAAGGAGTATTCAAACAAAAGGTAATTGTATTCTTGATGCTGGAATTCCAATGATCTTTGAATATTCCAGCAAACTATCACAAAAGGTCAGACTAAAGTGAATTTATATGACACAGAAGAAAGCTACTCTTTCATATAGGTGATGGCTAAATTCCACAGGCCAAAAAATTCAAAACATGATGTTGAACATGTTTCCATAATTATCTCAACTGATAATATTTTATATATTATCTATAATATATGATTGAATATGTGTAGTCAGCATGGGGAAGTAGCTAAAGATGATACTTTGGGTGACAAGGAGACAGGTGGTGTGGTGCCCTTGAGAGTAACAGGGAAATGAAGAAGCAGAATTTTGGGGGTGAGAGCTATAAGTTATTTTCGGTACAAATTGAGTTTGAGTTGACCATGGGTCATCCAATTTGAATGTCCAATAGGCAAGGGATAATGTGAGATTAGAGCTCAGAATAGAAACTCAGACTGTATACATAGACTTAGGAATCATTGGCATAAGGATCTGTCAAGCCTTTCTCTATCCTTGAGTGAAGTTCATCGACCAAAAGGCCTGTTCTACTTTTTCTTGATGTGATATTTTTGTTTCTGGATTTTTTCCCTTTATCTGAACTTGGGTTATTTATATTACTGAAACCTGAAGAAAGGTGTCTGAATTGGCTCAGCCAGTGGAAGTCAACTAAGTTTGATAGCAAAAAAAAAAAAGTTTCAATATATCTTAGAAATAGTCACCTACACTGGGAAAGTGAGAACATCTCTCTGCAGGTAGCAAGGTGGGATGGTTCTATTTATTTTACCTCCTTTTCAGTTCTTCAAGATCAGCATTGATTACATGGACTTGAAAGACTAGTTCTAAAGCTTCCTCTTTCCAGCAGCTTATTCCAATTCGGAATTGTGCCTTTGGCATGTTTTGTGCGTGTCCTAATACATAACAATATCTTGATCTCATGTTTAATATTACCTCTGGATGGGACAAAGGGAAGGGAAAACCACCAGAAAGAGACATTCCGAAACCAGGTGGTGACCTTTTGATTGAACAGCCTGTACTCATCATGGCAGACTGCTGATCAGATCCATTCTGTGAAGAAGTGGGTGGATTTGTGACTGTTTTTCCTTTCCTTCAAGCACTAACATTCATTCAGGTTATAATGAGAAGTGATGCCTGAGTATTTTGTGGAGAGTCCTACATCCTCTGGGGAGAGTCTAGCCCTCAAAGGGCAAAGTAAGAATCTAGGGAATGGATGAAAAGTGTTGGGATAAGGGGAGACTGGACAGGGAACAGGGTGATATGGGATAAATTGCTGCTTCCTGTATAATGTGCTCCTTCATCCTCCCCAAATCACAAAATAATGCGGCCTGCAGCAGTCATCTAAGAGGTCAATTCTTCATTTCAAAGCAGAAAAAATTGAGGTTAAGAGAAGTTATGTGACTGGGCCAAGGTCACATACTTGGTAAAAATAAGACATGGGATTATATTAATTCAACTGGCATTGTTTAAATGCTATTCTGTATGAGGCGCTGTGCTAAGAACTGGAAATACAAAGTCAAAAATGAAATTCTTCTTGACCTCAAATGACATCTATTCAATCAGAACAGAATCAAAGACCTATGTAATACCATCAAGCTATTATGTAATAACTTCTTAGAGGCATTTTGTAATGTTTGATCCCAGAGAAACAGTAACTCAACCTTCTATCATCAGTAAGAGGAGGTTCTTTCCTTCACGACATAAATGATGAGATCCTCAACTACAGAGAATTAAATGTGAACTGGAATCATTTCAAAAGAGTAATCTAAATTAGAAAGAAAAGTTGGAAATATATTTCAGGATAAGGGAAGAATATAAATAAAACCACAGTAGAGTCCAAGAAAACATAGAAAAATTGGTCTCACTGAAGCATGGAGAATTATGGGAAGGATAATTTCATGGTGAATGTATTCATGAGTGTTGGGAGAAATGAAAAATATTACTGGTTAAGGAACATGGGAGCCAAATTAATGCAGGCCTTGAATGATAAATCAAGAAATTTAGACTTTATGTGAGCGATGTTAGAGAGTCATTAGAGGTTCTCAGTTACAAGTGTAAGATGGAGTCAGTGTTTTAAGATTAATTGGTAGGATTATATATAGCACGAATTACAAGGGAGAAATTTAGATAAAAGATTCAATTTCTTTTTTTTGTACTTAAAGATTTTATTTATTTTGAGTTTTACAATTTTTCCCCTAATCTTACCTTCCCTCCCCCACTCCCCACAGAAGGCAATTTGTCAGTCTCTACATTGTTTCCATGATATATACATTGATCCAAATTGAATGTGATGAGAGAAAAAATTAAGATTCAATTTCTTTTTTTTTTTTAGGATTTTGCAAGGCAAATGGGGTTAAGTGGTTTGCCCAAGGCCACACAGCTAGGTCATTATTAAGTGTCTGAGGTTGGATTTGAGCTCAGCTGCTCCTGACTCCAGGGCTAGTGCTCTATCCACTGTACCACCTAGCCACCCTGAAATAAGATTCAATTTCAATAAAAAGATTAACCACCTATGATGCATCTGACACTGTGCTAGAAGATTGACTGGGAATAGTAGGTAGACCATCTATCTATGACCCTTGGAAATGTCTCCAAAATCAGGATGATAGTCATAATTTTCCTTGCCCTTTTCCCTAATTACCCTAAGGTTCTATGTGAAGATGCATATGCATTATATAATAAATATATTTTAAAAAGTATATTATTTGCGTATATGGAGTTTGAGTTGACTATGGATCATTCAATTTGAATGTCCAATCCATGTTGGATAATATGAGTTTAGAGTGCAGAATAGAAATTGACTGGATATATAGACTTAGAAGTCAGACTTAAGGATCTGTCATGCCTATCTCTATCTTTGGGTGAAGCTCATCAATCAAAGTGCTTGGTCACAAATAATTATTTAATGGCATCTCTAATATGTATTTTATCTTGTATTGACAGATAATGGCTACTTGGAAAAGAAATAAGCCACCCTTAGTTTTCCTCAAAATTATCACCTGAGGGCTGGCTAGGTGGCACAGTGGATAGAGCACTGGCCCTGGAGTCAAGAGCCTCAGACATTTAATAATGACCTAGCTGTGTAGCCTTGGGCAAGCTACTTAGCCCCATTGCCTTGCAAAAACCTAAAAAACATTATCATCTGGAAGATTATATGATGTCTTAATTTAGGGTACTAATTCCAAGGGTGGGGCAGCTAGAGGGCATGGAAAGTAGAACATTGGTCCTCTAGTCAAAAAGAATCATCTTGAGTTCAGATCTAATCTCAGAGATTTACTAGCTGTGTGTGACCCTGTTTGCTTCATTTTTCTCATCTTTAAAAAGAAATAGAGAAGAAAATTCAAACCACTCCAGTACCTGCCAAGAAAACCCCCATTGGGGCCATGAAGGGTCAGACATGACTTGGAACTGGACAAAAAATCCAAAACTAAGGGGGGTAAATAGCATCTTGCTTATTCTTGAATATGTACCCACAAATTCTTATGGTAATTGGCCATTAAAAGGTGAAAGCAAAACCCATGTAAGATAAATGTATTATAGTGGTTTCAGTGATTTGGTTGGTCACATCTTGGATAGTATAAGTTTAGAGAATAGAAATGGTACCTTTTGGGTGCTTCCACATAAGGGGCATACCCCTGATCCTTCCCTAGTTACTGATATGGTGATTAATAGCAGCAGCAACAACAACCATAGTAGTAATAATAATAAATGATAATCAGCATTTATATGGCACCTCAAAATTGGCAAAATATTAGAAGCACATATCTGTAAACTCTGATACAAGCATTGGTGAAAAGCACCAGCATCCATGTGAGGATTGCAAAAAAGGTAAATTGAGCCTGGACTAGTCTCACTCACATAGAGAAGAAAAACTATTGCTTCCTGTTCTGCTTCTCTTCATGATCTTCCCTTGAAGGTATAGAACACTGCTTTGAAAGGCACCTAGTAGGTGAGCTTTGGGGTCTTCTTTTCTAAATACATGGTTGGACTTTTGGGCAACTTCCTCTTGGTTCACATACAGCACCTCAGCAACTTTGGGTGGATGTTATGTAGAAGAGAGGTCTGAAATAGGCGGTTTCTCATAATTATTCAAAGGATGGTGTGTGTCAGTAACCTTGGGATGTGACTATTATCTCAGGTTGGGCAGCCTGCCCAGGACAGGTGCTAGTAATTACTCTGAGAATATCAGCTTGGCAGGAAACAAAGCCTAGTAAATTTTCTGGCAATGATGATGATGTTGGTGGTGATGATGATGATAAAAAAGAGGAAGTGAAGGGAATATTTAGCATGCAAACCATGACCTCATACGTGGTTATATTTCAAAGAAATTAGTAACTCTTAGTATGCAAGAAAAGGAGATTTCCCGCCCAAATTCTACTTAATGTTACCGTCTCTTCTCCTTTAGAAAAGGATCTCTTCATTATTTATCTGAGTATAAGGTAATTAATGCATTTTCATCCCAGGCAGAAGCTTGTTTCATCGGTTAATCTTATTTCCAAAGACAGAGATTCATCCATCAATAGCCCCTCAGAGTGTTGGTGGGGGTAGGAGGGGTCACAGTACTCATATAAGGTATCACAATAAAAAGTCAATATGGGTTTTATAGGAAAGAATCATTCTAAAAGATCCTGGAAAATGCAAATATAGGAATTAAGATCCTAAATAAAGACAACCTGTTTAAAATGAAAAATGCATGACTCTTACCAGTGACCAATGTAATCCAAGACTCAATGATTCACAGGGTTCCTGGGGTGGATGACATTTCAAAAATCACTCAGGGTCTGGTTGTCCCTGGACAGAAGCTGTTTCCCCTGTACCAAAGAACTCAGAGATAAGCCAAGCAGCTCTCACATTTTTGCTTCAGGCTTATAGATTTTATCGGACAAGTTTACCCCAGGATATAATTTGGATTCATTATCATCCCTGGATCTTAAGAGCCGATTACATCAGAAGTCAAGTTCAAATGTAATCTCTAAAGAGAGTCTGAGGATGTCAATGGCACAGTGCTCACTAGTGTGACAGGAAGATAAGGGGCCAAGAAGCCCTCAGTTCAAATCTTGCCTCTGAACCTATTTTAATAGGCAAGATACCAGCCCTTTGAGATCATCTTTGTTGCCTCATCTATGAAATGGGGACTCTAATCTATACAAATGCAGATATATGTTGATACAGACACAAATATATTCCTATTCACATGTCTATAAGCCATCACAAACATACCCTATATAGTCACTATACCCATATACATATATCCATAAATAGGCACATATAGACTCATATATATACTCACACATATATTCATATTTATGTTGGTATATATTATGTTTTTATATTTTTATATAGGGGCATATATATATATATATGTATATGGATGGATGTTTAAAAAAAAGATTCAAGTGAGACCAAAATGTCCCAGCTGGCAGGAGCTGGGCTGTTTCCATCTCTGGAGCCCCTTGTCCAACAGACACTTGAGGCTCTCTCTGGCTAGGTCTGGGAAAGGCTGACTTGTTAAGAGCCCCAGCAGTCTCAAATCCATCAGCAGCTGCATCTCCTGCCTGGCAAAGCTTTCCTCTGAGTAGCCAGGGAACAGAGCCTCCTGACTTTCCCTATCACAGAAAGGCTTAACAAGGACCCAGAGGGAAACCAGAAAGTGCAAATGACCTGCCAGCTGGGAGCTTTGGGCATGGTTTGCCCTGTGAATTGAACACCTCTGTTTCTGCCAGCTCTCTTTCAGGGGCAGGGACTAGCGCCCGCAGGGAGAAAGATCAGGTGCCATAGCTGGGCTGCCAATTCAGTGCTCTGGGGCCAGGCTCCCAAGGTCCCCAGCTTGGAGCTGGGGGTGGGGGTGCTGCTGCTATAGCTGTTGGGATTTTCAGTCTGTCCCAGGGCTTAGGGGAAGGGGGAGGTGTATGAGTTCTCTGAGCTTTCTGAGGGGGGAGGATGTCTATTCTAATCAACCAGCCCAGAATCCTCTTGGAGAGCTCTGTTCTGGGGAATCCGCTGCTATTCACTAAAATCTTTCTATCAGCACCAAAACCGCTTGACAGGAATTTGTTTTAAATAAAGGCAGTTAAGGGACAGGGTTAAAACAAACAAGAGCTGGGGAGATATTTTAGAGAGATCTGTCATTGCTCCAGTTTCTTTGGAGCCAGAATCAAAGACCTGAGAGTTGGGAACCCCCTAGATGGAAGCAGGATGTGGACAGTACAAAGTCCTGAACTTACAGGGCCTGGGTTCACAACCATAATTATATGGACAATCCTGAGCCTCAGTTTCTTCATGTGTAAAATAATGGAATTGGAACTTATGGTCTTTGAGGCCTCATTACTCTCTTGCATTCTAGTTCTGCAGTCACATACACCACCATGACAGGCCCACCTAGAGAGACCCAGAGCTTTGATCAAACAAGACCTGGCCCTCCAAGAATGGTTGGGCCTGCAGAGGGATAAGACTTCCCTTATTGTTGTAGAGGCATTTTTTCAATTGTGTCCAACTTTTTATGACCCCATTTGAGGTATTTTAGACAAAGATCCTGAAGTGGTTTGCCCTTTCCTTTTTCAGCTCATTTTTTAGATGAAGAAATAGAGGCAGCCAGGGTGAAGTAACTTTCTCTGAATCAGACAACTAGTAGTTTCTAAGACTGGATTTGAACTTGGGGAGATGAGACTTCCTGACTTCAGATCTGACACTCCATCTACCATTTGGATGAATTTCCTTTTAGTAGCAACAACATACAATATTATAGAATAATTATTTTCAATAACTTAAAGTCTCTATTCACAGAAGTTCCCAGGCTAAAGGAATCACAAGGCCTTGATATACTAATGGTAGCCACAAGGCAACCTGGAGGTCCTATGTCTCCTGAACGTTGCCGGCCCCTGAGGTGCAAGCCAAAGGGCTAGCTAAATGGTAGCTGCAGGGGATGTCCTCCTAGAGGAGATGATATTGAAATTTAGCTTTAAAGGGAAACCACAGAGTCACTCTGCTTCCTGGTGTTCCCTCTTGCTTAGACTTAATCTCAGTGGATGCTGGACTAAAGAAAAAGAATTGAAATCCTTCAGAAATCTGTACATGCCTTATCTGCTCTATGTTTTGAATCAATCAATCAACAATTATTAAGTTCCCACTTTGTATCAGGTAGAGAGAGAGAGACAGAGATAGAGATAGAGACAGAGACACATACACATGCACAGAAAGAGAGAAAGAGACATAAAAGAGATCATGCCCATATATGACTTACAGTCCAACTAGGATCACAGAAGAACATTCAGAATGATTCCATTTGGGTAGAGTCACTAGCAGCTCAGGGGGATCAGGAAAGGCTTCATGACAAGGTGAATTTTCAGGGTAGCTGCACCTTGAATGAAATGAGGGATTCTTTACCAAAAACTAAGGAAAAACTTATGGCTTACACAAAGATGCCAAACTAAGAGCCTGAACAGTGAATTGACCAGTTTGACCAGCTCCCTGTTCCCATGAAGGGGTGTGCAGTGAAATAATCTGGGACCAGATCTGGAAAGGGCTTTTAATACCAGACAAAGAATTATATATTTCTAGAAGGTAAGACATAATTCCTAAGTGTTTTTTTTTCATTTCCTCTTATAAACAGCTCATGATTTTACATAAAGCAGATTTTAATAAACATGTGCTAATGGATAGCTGGGCAAATTGACCTCCAGGTCTCCCACAGGAATCTGAGCTGTAGACATGATAGCTTTTGATAAATTGGGGCTAACTGCTATGGAGTAGTGAGACAGCACAGTAGGGCAAATAGAGTAATAGAGTCAGAAATGTCTCCATTGAAATTGGACTGGTGCATAGTCTCTGTGAACTCACACGAATCATTTAACTCCATTCTTTCATCTGTTAAATGGGAATAATAAAAGCACCTAGATGACAGGGTTGGTGTGAGGGTCTGGAAGAATGTCATAACTAAAGCATCACACAAACCTTTGTGCTTTAAATCATCCTAAGCTCTCATTGTCTGATAGAGCATGGGGAATTTGGGGTTTGAATCCTATTTCTGGGACTTGATGCATGTGTGACCTTGAGAAAGTCACTGTGGTCCTCTAGAGGCCAGACTTAGGTGATCTGTAAGAACTTCTCTAGCTCTAAACCTTTGGACTATGGCCATATGAGACAAATAAGGAGGCCATATGTGGCAGAATATATGTATGTGCCACATCCCTGAGCATCTTGTTGAGTGCTCAAAGCTCAAGGTCCTTCATTTTTGTCGTACTTGCCCTTTTGTAAAGCTTCATTCTCAAGATGAGTTAAAGAAACTGTAGAGAAGAGAAAGGGGAATGAGTCAGGACAGACATGAGTCTTCAAAGATTTGAAGGGCTCCCAGCTGTCCTCCTTAGGCTTAACCTCAGTGAGCAGAGCTAGAACCTGGGAGCAGACCAAGGAGAGGATACCAGGTAGAGCTACAGTAGACAAATTGATCATTGACTTTTGAGAAAGCCAACTAACAGGAGAAGGTGACTCCCCTTGATGGAAAGTTTTCAGTTGCGTCTGAATGACTCTTTTGAATATTCTAGGAGATTCCCTGTTTAAGCCTGGATTAGAATACACCAGTGGTTTGCAAGATTTTCTGTGTCATGGCTCCCTTTGGAAGTTGGGTGAAACTTATAAGCCCCTCTCCAATAACAGCTTTAATCAACTGAAGAAAATGCTAAATTTCATCTAGAGGCCAGTGGAAATAAAGACTATTGATTTTTTATTCCCTATTCAGATTCCTAGAATCCTAAAAATTTCAATCCACAAATGTCTCAGAGTTCTTCATCCCCTAGATTAAAAACTCCAGATGCTTTCTGAAGTCTCTCCTTACTCTGAGATCCAGTATATCTGTGAAGAAAATTCTTACTTGACCTAACTGGCCAAAGTCGATGCATACTGTCATGGATGGCTGGTAACTAAGGTTTGCTATTGTAGACAGACGTGTGATCATATCATTGAGGGGGCATCTTGAAGGATCTTCTGGCTTATCGAGAGCCCAACACTGTACCAGAACACCAATCACTCAGAGCTATTTAAATTTAGTTTTTATGGCATGAATTGAGAGAAACTTCCAATATCTCAAAACACGAGATGCTTTTTCTTGACATGGAATAAATATTTCATTCCCCTGAAGCCAAAACCCGGTGAAATTTCACCCCCCACTGAATCTCCCAGATTCCCTTGCCTTGTCAGACTTCTATAGAAATGCAGGCCAAAAAATCAACAGAATGAGCAGAAATCCATAAGCACATGGCCAAATGTTGAAGAATACTTGTAAAGGTCTGCTTTGTCATTTATTGGATGGCATTAAATTCAGCTGCCAGGAACAGGAATGATTTAATAGGAGATGTTTAGCTAATGTGTGATTTTTTTCACTGAGAAAATCTATTGTGTTCCCTTTTTTCTAATCCTTTGAGGCAAATTCCTTATGAAAACACAGTACTAGGTAATGGCTTCCTTGAGAAAATATTTTACTGAGGCAAGGGTGGAGACCTGGAAGCAAAGGTTGCTTTTGTTTGAAGGAGCTTTCAGCCTTAAAAAAAGATCAATTGGAAGAAGCTAATAGATAATTGCAGAAAAGGGACCATCTACTCTGAACTTTAAGGGTGACCAGTGTGTCAGACTGAATCACTCTCTTTTCTGGCTGATGGGGAGAAATGTTTAATGGGGCCCAACAGGTTCTTTTCTTCCTTGCTTGCTTGAGGATGAGGGATAGGTAGGTAGCTAGTTTGCTAAGTGATTATATGGGAATGGGGCCAGAATCCCCAAGAAGGCTGCCATGAACCCAATGAGCTTCCCAGCTGGCCAGATGCCAGGGACCTAGGAGTTCTGAAATGGAAAAATGAGCATCTTCTAGAATGTCCAGAGGAATGAAGGCCAAGTGGGAAGATGCTTTTCTAAGAATAGTCTTAGGCTGTAGTGTGGGTTCTGGGCCCAGGGGACCTAGCTTTGGTTCTCTCCTGGACATTTTAAAACCCTTAAACACTGGGATCCAACCACACTTCCCAGGCTAATTTTACTTTATTTTCCCTCATTCATACTTAGACTCCTTCAGTGTCTCACTGAGCATCACCCATTTCTTATCAGTGTTCCTCTGCATATATGAAGCTGGTGATAGGGCATTTCTCACTTGTTTATCCCAAACTAGATAATGAGCAGTGGTGATAGCAATAGTTTGCAAACAAGATAACCTCATCCTCATGGGACTAGATTCTGGTGGGGAAGCAAACACATACAGGAACCTGGGGGAGTGTTGATACTTGGTTTGGGAATGGCTTGGTTGAATTTGGGGAAAGATATGGTAAATTTAGCACCCATCAGAACCAAGCTGTCCCAGAGGCAGGGATCATAAAGGAGATGGTCGGAACATGGCCTACCTAGAATGGAGATGACCTCACTTTTCTGCCTCTTAGAATCCTAGGACATTTCCAAGCTCTTCTCAAGTGATATCCTCCCTGAACTGTGCTGCTCCCCCTCCCTGACCCCACCCAATCACTTGAACCCTTCCCCTCAGTATTTTGTATTTTGTGTGTAAATTTTGTATTTCTTTTTGTAGCTACTTCTTAGAGTTAGGGATGATTTCACTTTATTTCTGTATCTCCAGAGCCTAGTCAAGCATCTGGCACATAATAGAAGTTTAATAAATGTGGTTTTGATTGACTGATTCCAGTTGAGTTAAGTTAAGGTGAGCCTCAATGAAATGGAAGTTTCTTATCTTGTAACCACTTGCGATTAGGGTTAGCGGTGGGTGGTTTTCTTTTAAATCCGATTCTAATTACCTGACCCTTATATAGTTTTTCTGAATTTGTGTCTTCTCATTTATTTTATAAATGAACCCAATTAGAACAGTATTTATACTCATTTAGAGGTTTAAAATGTACAAAGCACTTTACTTACAGTATAACACTTGAAACTCACCCAAAAAACCTGTAGAAAAATTCTGTGATCTCTTTTTCATAGATGAAGAAACTGAGTCTCACAGGGGCTATTGGATTTCCGTAAAGTCCTGTGGGTGGGAAATGTCTACGGTGAGAATTTCGATCCTCGAGTCAGGAACATCTGAGTTCAGATTCATCTTCAGAACCTTACTGGCCAAGTAGCTCTGGGCAAGTCACATTCCTTGTCTCCACCTCAGTTTCCCCTCTTTATTAAATGAGTTTAATAATAGAACCCATCTTCCATATTGGGAAGATAAAAGGAGACACCATTTATAATGTCCTTAGCCAACCTCAAAGCACTCTGTAAATACTAGTTAATATTGTTATTAATTATTGAGAAGGTAACACTGCTACGTCTACTCTTCAAGTCTAGGGTAAATATCTTTAGTGGAAAGAGAGTGAAAAAGGAAACAATGCCAAGACTAGACATTTGATTTGTTAGCAGCCTCAGATCAAGGGGTTATGGGTAGGGGGTGGGGGTGAGGTGGGATGATAATTAGGAATCAGATGAGTTAAATCCCTGATCCTAAAAGGCTCCTACTCGGGGATCAGGAAAATCCAGGAAAATCAGTGGCTTGAATAATGTCTAATCAATATGCCCATGACCTGTTATACCTCAAGATAGAGTCTCCTTATTCTAGTGTGGGAATCACTACTTTATCCCTGAAAGTTTTTATGATTTTTTTTGCTTTTGTCTGAGAAAGGATGACTGACTTTGTCATCTTTAGCGTTTTCCTGAAGGCCTCTTGGGTAAAGACTCCTCAGTGGAATGTGCTGATGGATGTAGTACATTTACCAACTGTTAGCAACACTATTTATAGGGGTCTCTGCTCTTGGGGTGACCTCAAAGGAACATCCCACATTTCTTTTGTTTTTCTTCTGTGATAATCCCTTCAGTTCTACTTTTCAACACTTACTTTAGAGTGGCTATGCCATCTTTCCTCAGTGAATAAGTATCCAAGGTGGGACTTGAACCCCAGTGCCCCTGAATTCAAGAGCTCCATGGGGAATCTCTATCACTGAACAGGGAAAACTGAATGCTGGTAATGAACAAAATCCCCAGGGCAGAGAGGAGTATGTCTGAACTGTTTCCTTGTGAGGGATCAGGAAACCCTGGGAAGTTAGGGTTGTCACACCAAATGGCATTTAAACTGATTCTGTTACGCTCCAGGGGATAGGCCTGGAAGGAATGGATGGAAGTCAAAGAAAAGCAAATTTAGATTTAATGAAAAGGCAAACTTAGAATCATTACATCCACTCCAGAATGGACTGGGCTGCCTTAGGAGGTAGTGATAACTTTCTATCTCACCAGAATCCTTCAAGAACAATTGGATGACTTTCTGGTTTATATGGAAGAAAGGGGATTTTTGGTCACGAAAGAGGTGGAAGAATCAGGTTTGCTATCCTGTCTCACCCTGAAATTCTGTGAGTCTTTAATTCTAGGCCTATTGCTCTAATCAGTAAGACCTCCTAAATATATTGACTTATTTATTAAGCAAAATACAGTATAGTTCCTATTTAAGCTTGCATTGAATTCTATAGAATGGTATTATCCAAGACAAATATCTGCATTCCCCTTTGTCAATGTACTTAATGCTGATAACCTCAGGAAACAGAAAGAAACCTAAATAAGGGGAAGCAGATTATTACCTTAGAGGGAAAAACAAAGTGGAACAAACAAATAACAACAGGGGAAAAAACTCATCCAAAGCCCATAAGTTCTGCTCACAGAGCAGTAGATAGGTGAAGGAAGCGTGGTCAATGACTGTAAATTCTTTATAAAATTAACTTTAGAAAGCAACTAATTTTAAGTTTGAGTAGGTAGTTGCCCTGTACTAACTGGCAAGGTCCACTATGGTACACTGCTAGACTAGAGAAAGGCATCATGGAACCAGCAAAAAGCTGCAGAGGGTGACTTGGCCTGGAGGAAATAGTAGCACTCAAACAATGGACAGAAGAGTTTCTCCAATCACTTTTTGCCTTAACTTGCACTTTCCATTAAGTCTCTAAATATCTTTCTCCTTACACACATAGTACTTGCACCTACATACATGCATACATAGAGTAGATATCTCTGACATGGCTAACCATAATTTCCCAATAGGGATACTGGAGTGTTCCTTCATAAAGCTTACATTTTATCATTTGTTGATGATAATAGCTCATATTTACATTCCTAATGGAGGGTTTCTAAGCATTTTATCTCCATTATATCATGTGATTGCCCCAATAACCCTCCTAAGTAGGACTAGAGATATTATTATCCCCATTTTCTATATATTAGGAAACTTGCGGAGAAGTTAGTGGATCTCCCTAAGGTCACATAGGAAGCTCAGCTCAAGGTCCCTCCAAGACTTGTCCTCTGGCCTCTGCACTATATTGTTTGACCCAACAGAGAAGAAAGGCCCACCTTTTCCTTTTGATATGATGAAATCAGCACTGGATTGAATTCAGTCAACCAAATAACATTTATTAAGAACCTACTATGAACCTTAATCAAAAGGAAATTTAGGAAATAAATAAGAAGGAAATTTCTAGAATTAGGGACTTTGGAAGACTTACAGGAAAAGATGGAATTTTATTTGGAACAAAAAAACCATAAAAGGAACCCTGGAAACTCATAAGCAGGAATGGGAAGAGTGAGCCTTCAGTTATGGAGAACAAGTGGAGAAAATCGTCAGGGTCAACAGATAGAATGTCTTATTTGTGGAACAGCCAGGAGGTGAGTGCCGTTGACCTGAAGGATACATGTTGGGGAGTCAGGTATTAGAAAACTGGCAAAGCACAAAGTGATTAGGTCATAAAGGATTTTGAATGACAAACAACATTTTATATTCTGTCCTGGAGGGAATAGAGAGAGTCATTGGAGTATGTAAAGTGTTTGTATGTATGTATGTAGATAATATGATTGGACCTTATTTAGGAAAAGCACTTTAGTGACTGGAAAATGAATTGAGATGGGGAGATCCTTGAAGCCAACTCACTAGCATGTTGTTACAAAAGTCCAGACAAAAGGTGATGAGAGCCCACAGCAGAGGGGAAGAGGAGAGAAAGGATCCTATTTGAGAGACTACAGAAGTGAAACCAACAGCTTGGACATAGAGGAATATGAAAGATTGGAGACCACAGGATGAATGCTAGGTTGTGAGCCTGAGGGGCTAGGGGAGTGATGTTGTCCTGCATAGTGATAGGGGAGATAAAGCTGGCTTTAGAGGGAAAGAGAATGACTTTGGTTTTGGGACATATTTAATTTAAAATGTCTACTTTCCATCCATTTTGAAATGTCTAAAAAGCAATTAGAGATGTGAAATTAAAGATCTGCGGAGGAATCATCAACATAGAGATGGTAATTAAATCAATGAAAACAGATGAGGTCACTAACTGAAGTAGCATAGAGTGAGTGAGAAGAGAAGAGGGTCCTGGATAGAACCCAGGTGGGTCAGTTATAGGTCATACTCTACAGGACGATTCAGTGAAGCAAACTGAGAAAGAACAGTCAGATAGGGATAAGGAAAACCTGATAAAATGATCTCCAAAAGCGTTGGAGAAAGCATCAAGGGAAAGAAAGTGACTGTGAGTATCAAAAACTGCAGAGGACAGGAGAACGACTCATTTTGTTACCTCAGGGAAATATAAAAGTGCACAATTCTGGATTTTAAATAGGGATGGGGAATGTAGATGGGATATATCACTGTTGCTCTGAAGGCATCATTACCTTACAGCCCTGTTATGACTCCAATAAAGGCATTCCTCTTCAGCTGTGGGTTATATAGATGTTGTAAGCTTGCCAACTCCAAGATCCTCTGTTTCTGTCAGAGGCAAAGACAGCATGAAATGAAAATATTTGATAACCACAATTATGTTGAGAGATAAAGAGAAAGAGAGAGAGAGAGAGAGAGAGAGAGCAAGAGAGAGAGAAAGAGAGAGAGAGAGAGATTTTAAAAAGATAGATGTAAGATTCAAAGACAAAATTAGGGAGACTGTCTGAAATCCAGTGCTTCCCCTTGTATTCATATATTGGGGATCCAACTATTTGTCTGCTTGCTAGGACATATTGAAACAACTACAACATGTGTTTCTGTGTAATTACTATCATTCATTAGGTTGCCACAGTAACAAGCACTATATGAGCTCTGTGATAATCATCACTTCCATCGTTGCCCTATGCTTGGAGTGGCAGAGCTGCTAATACTAACATGATGCATTATTCAACAAACCGAGCAGGGCTGGGCCTCACAGCACATAGTTAGGCAGCTTTTCAACTTCTAAAGAACCAAAGATATTCACTTGACTCGGGATTTTGGCATATTAAGCAAGGAATTCTATGTGAGCATTCTTCCATGTATAGACAGGTGGTTTTAGGAAGAGTCCTCAAATCATGGATTTTCTTATTCCCTAGACATCCATTATGCCAGGGAGGTATTCACACAGACACATGTGACCACAATGAAATGGAAATCATACTTTAGACAGCACCTACTTGAAAAGAATATATTTAGCAAAAATTCTATCATATTATAATATAATAAAATATTTATAAAAGGAGAAGACAAATGAAACATTGCTTGGTTTGTTTTAAAAGAATATTATTTTAGTTTTTATTACAATTTTTTGTTTCTAAATCATCATTAATGATTTTAAAATTTGACATTATGTATCTCCAAAAAATTGACAAGAGAAAGCCAGAATTAATATAGGGCAAATACTTGAGTCATGTAGACCTTTCATTGCTTTCATTCCATATGCTAGAGCTGGATAAGAAAACAAAAGGAAAAAAGAATAGGAAAAATAATTGACTGTAATATAAAGGCTTGGTATGCAGGCCTAGCTGCTTGCTCAACCCCTGTTTCCATAGCCTTTGCAAACTCTGTTGGTTTTTAGAAATGAATAGAATGATGTAGACTGAAGGAAGGATGAAATGTGTCAGTATGCTACAAAACAGTATTTCAAATTGTAGTAGGCAATGATATATTGAGAGCATATTTCTTGAAACATAGCCAAGGGAAACAGAAGGTTTTATCCCTGTGAGTCCTCTAGCAATATCTCTTTGCAAGATTTCTTTCTCAGTAAATTGGTGTGTCGTGTGTGTGTGTGTGTGTGTGTGTGTGTGTGTGTGTGTGTGTCCCTTGTTATAGAGATTGTCAGGACACAAAAGGCCTAGGTTTACTTTGAGGAAATTTTTCATACCTGTGGTTCATTGCCTTCACTCAGGGGTGAGTGTGTAGAATATGGTCTACTGCACTTTTAGTGTAGTAAGATTGACTTCCCCTTGTTAGCATGCAATTTACATATTACAGAGTAAAAAAATATATCAAAAGGAGAAAAGAATTGTAGAGATTCTAGAATCAATAATTATTAATCCTATAGAAACAGAAAAATCTCCAGTCATTCTCAGACCCAAGTATGGGGGTTTCCCTAACAATGTCATTCTCCTGTAAGACTTGTCTAATACTGTTCCATGAAGAGACGCATGGCACCTCTCCTCTCCCCGTCATCTCTCCCTTCTCTCCATTGTCCTCTTTTCCTTTTTTTCTCCTTTATCCATATTCTATTCTCTCTCCTAACCCTGCTCTCACCTTACCAGTAGGGTTTAACTCCTAGAGGGAAGGTTTAGAATCAGTGATAATTCATAGGGCCACAAGCTTGCAAAGTTAAGGGGACTAAATAGGGATCATTGAGTTCAATCCCTTTATTTTCCAGATAAAGAAGCTTAGATGCAGTGAAGTGCATTGCCAGGGTCACACAGATAATAAGTGTCTGAGGTAGATTTATACCAAGGTCTTTCTATATTTGGTCCCACTCTCCACTGCACCATTTAAGTAAAAGGTAAAAACCCAAAGACAAAGGCAAAGTCCCCATGAAAAGTGATTACCTTGGGTGGCTCATTAGCTCAGCAAGATCCAAACCCATTGCAGATGGGTTCCATTTATGTACTGAATATCTCTACCTTGATATCTGGTCAGCACTTCAAACACAGTAGGAAGCTTGATTCACAATCCATTTCCCCCCTACCTTCCTTGTTTCTTCTAAAAGCATCATCACCGTACTCCTCCCTCTTTGTGACTTCTTTGGTTCCTTCTCCCTTTTAGTCTCCTTGATACTATCTTGACTCTGATTCCTATGTATTAATATTCCCAACATGATAACCACCAATTCTATATCAACAGAAACACAAAGAAGGTTCTTATATGAATACCTTTTATTATCTATAAAATGGTGGTCATGTTTCTCTCAATGGAATGAAAGAGGAACCTTTTCCCATTTGTTCTTGTAATCCAAATACCCAGTCTAATTTCTGACACATAGAAAGAAATCCAATGTTTTGATTGCTCATAGGTTAAGATAGAGTTCGAAGTTTCTGATCAATCTCTCATTTTACAGATAGAGATACTGAGACCCAAAGAGGACAAAGACTTTGCCTAAATATCACATTGATAAAAAGAGACAGACTTCATTTTTGCACTTGGTTTCTCTAACTCTAAATCTATTGATCTTCTCACTGTATCATGACAGAAAGGATAGTAGATTCAATGTCAATAATCTTTTGAATCCATTCTCACATGAACCATCTTTAACTCTACTTCAGGTGGCTTGCTTTCACCCCACTGTTATCACATTTGTTAATGACAAAAGCTTCATCCAAAACCTTTAACCACCAGGTTGTGTTTATACAAAGCCAATAATTCATTTCTCTGGAACCTCAAAATTTGTTATTTTCTTTGAGTTTTGAAGCAGAGACAACGGCAGGAGACATACATATGTCTCCCGTGAGTTGGTCCATCTGTTTCTTTCATCCTTTCATTTTTTTTTATTTTTCTAAAGTGGTGCTGACAATATGAAGTTTTGAAATAAATAAAATTCTAGCTTTGATTTGGTCAGAAATGAGCTACTGCCCATGGTGACTCAGACTGAAAATTCCAATCTGTAGCATGGTTACCTTAATAGGCTCAAAAGAGCCCTTTCACACCTCAGTTAAAGACTCAAGAAACTGACACACATTGAATTATTTCTGATTACGCCATTGATACACTGAGAGACCCAGAAAACATTGAAATATGGTGGGAACAACTTGCTTTGTGTAACCAAGGACATTGTCAAATGTGTGCTCCATGATGGCAAGGGCTGCAATTTGCTTTGTCCTTATAATCTCCAGTGTCTAACATAGAACCTGCCATGAAATAGAGGCCATAAACATTTGTCAATGAATTGTGAAGAATGGTACAATGCTATCCGCTGAGATACATGAAAGAATGGACTGGTAGTACCCCACCTATTATATCTGTTAATGACCCAGGCACATTATTTGCAATGGAATGACACATTGCCACCAGATTGAATGGTCATCGAAGCAAGTTTGAGTTGAGATTCAGATAGGTGAAACAGAATCAAGATAACTCTAAGGAGACAGTACGGGACAGTGCAAAGTCTGAATTACAAATTAGAGGACATGCCCTTGAAGCCTGACTTTGCTACTTATGTAAAAGGAGGAAACTTGGCCTCAATTTTCCCTTCTGTAAAATGAGACAATTGGATTCGATGGTTTTTGAAGACATTTCTACCTCTAGATCCAGGGTCCCATGAGTCTTTGCCTGTGTGACTTTTAAGATTCCTACCATATCTAAGACACTGATATTAATAATAATAATAATAATAGAGTTGATAATAATAATAACAATTAGCATTCGTAAGCTCTTTGAAGTTTGCAAAACATTTTAGCAAGTCAGGTAGTCAAGTGCCATTATTATCCTTATTTTGCATATTAGGAAACTGAGGCAGAGGAACATTAAGTAACCTGCCCAAGGCTCCAACAATAGAACTCAGCTTTTCTGGACTGCAAGCAAAGAACTCTGTCCACTATGTCACCTCAATGCCTCCCTATCCAAAGTAGATCATACTAAGTTTCAAGGAAAGCATGAGGGGTGGGGGAGCTGTGCATTGTTGCTATTTTGTTTTCTGACTTCAGTAAGAACCCAAATTTATAGTCAAACTATCAGTATATGTTTCAATCAAACCTTTGTGATCAGGAGGAAGAGATCTGAGTGGAGGAAGAGAATATTTATAAATTAGTAAAATAATGCTTTGACTAGCCCTAAATGGAACTTTTCTGGAAAGGTGAAGTGTGGGAAAGGATCAGATGCTTTGTCCAACAGATGATGATTATCCAGTTATCCCATAGAGGGAATTATTGGTCATAGACAGGTGATCAATAGGTGTCTCTTGAGTTCCCTGCTCTGAGGAGTGCTGAGGGATTATTGAGAGACCCAGAAATGAAGGCTCATTTGAGGAATATAAGGATTTTGAAATATTGCTTATATTCTGGACCTTTGAAGCCTCAGGTTAAGAGTCTTCCATTGCTCCTAGAATGGCCTTATAAAAGACAAACTATCTTTCTACCACATCTGTCTCATAGTGACATTTCACACTCCATTAGAATGTTAGCAGCTAGAAACTGAGGAGAAAACAGTGCTTCAAGTTTCAATTATACATCACCCACATGTCATTAACATCTGCTGCTAATTGAATAAAGATGTGTCTATTTTCAGGCCAAGTATTTTAAGCTACTCTATAACCCCATAATAATAGGGGGGTTGTTAACAGCAATGCCACTAGAATTTTCTTGAAGCTTCTTTTTTGGTCCAGTGTGAAATTTCTACCTGAAAAGATCTACTCATATATAGGAGTCTTTATTTAAATTTCAGTGCTGAAGGGAAGAGGCAAGGAATGTGGTAAATTTCTTCCTGATGGATTTTCTCCCATGACCTTGTCATCCGTTTGTATTATTGCAGTTTAGTTGTAAATAGGTATCTGTGCTTGACTTAACCAGAGTGTCTTAGACATGTGTAGTTGTTATTTCTGTATGAACAATAGAATTAAATTATACATGAAAGAACATTTTCATCAAAGTTCTCCTTCTGGAAATCTCTCTAAGGAATCAGGTATTCTCCTCCCCTGAGCCAGAAGCAATGGAACAGCTATCTTGGACATAACGGTATCCCAATGAGCTAACACTCCTATGTAACCAAGATATCTCTTAAATGGCTATCTCCTTTGGTGATATGGATCACAATTCAAACATGCCTGTTCATCCTATCCTTTCTAATTATCAGCCACAGGAAGTCTACCGAAAATTTGGGATATCTTCACTACTTCACCTTAATATTTCAGGAACCAATAGAAAACATCTACCCATCAGATATCCTATGACCCTATATTTCTAGACTGATTTCCTTTTATTTATTCCTCATTCATTCTAAATTCTAACTTTATTGGCCTGTTCATTCTTCCATGGCATTCCATCCTCTAGCTCTGTGCATTTGATCAGATTGGCCACATGCCTGGAATTCACTCCCTCCTTTCTGCTGTCCCATAGCTTTATCTCTTCTAGACTCAGCTCCAGATCTTAAACAAAGTCTTCTTTCATCCCTCATCCATTTGTTATGTCTCTACCACTATCCTGATATTATTTCTTCCTTACTTTGTATATGTCTTATATGGATGTATTTTCAAATATGTTGATTCCCTTCCTCCTCCCCCTGCTCAAAATTTAAACTCCTTTAGGTGAGATCATATTTCCATTTTTGTCTTTTTATTAGTCCCAACATCTAGAAAAGTCCTGAATATAATAGGTTCTTGTGGATTTGATCCTGACTTGAATTAGAATGGGAATTGAAGTGAAAGTACTCCACTCCTACTGAGCAATGAGGTTGTCTTGCCAAGATTGAATCCAGCTATATGAATGTTAATTTTTAGTGATCTCTACTTTTCCTCTGTTTTCCCTTATTTGTAATGTGCTTAAACTGTTGACACCCAATTCTGGGAATAATTTTCCACTGTGATTCCTCAATGACAGTGGGGACCCTTGATACTAGTAATAAAAAAGTTTTTTTTTTCCTTAAAAAAACTCAAAATACCTCAAATTCAATTATTAAACTAAAATTATTGGATTAGCATCTACTTTTTAAATGATTATGTTTTCTCAAGACCTGGATTACCAAGAGCTGTGAGACAAGTTTTCTGACCTTCAGAAGATGAAATTCCAGTTGTGAGCTAATCATATCCTTGAAACAAATGGATTAAAGGGGGGAATAGTTCAGCTTCCAACCTATACAGATAGTTTCCTGGTATTTAATAGCCAGGATCAATGTGTTGGATGGATAGAAACTCATATTTGACATCAGCAGGGAGTAATCACATTCCATTATCTCTTAGCTAACTGTCAACAATGTGTTTAATCTTAGACACAGTTTAAAACTAATTGATATTTATTTCTCTGTTGGGTAAATAGGTCTATTCTTTTTCACCTGGATTCCTCCTAGAGATTGATTTCTGTATCCTACTGTGCTCAGCATGACTGAATAGATGTTGTCCTCTCATTCAATTAATTCAATTTAATTCAACTCAGACCAGAATAAGGAGCCCCTCTTCATTATATTCTTCTCAAAATATTTCATTAAATATAACAAGGATCTTCTTAAATTATTCAAGATGATAGGCAAAAAGATAGCTAGCTAGCAAACTATAGACAGATAGATAAATGAATGGATGGTTCGATAGATAGGCAGATAGAAAGAAATGGATGAATAGATAGCTAGAAAGATAATGATAGATAGAAGGATGTATGGATAGACAGATAGATAACTCATGTATAAATACATATCATAGATGCTATCATTGTGCTAATTACTAAGACTGTAAACTCAAAAGTCTATAAGCTTGCCCTGCCCTTAAGGAGCTTGCAATATAATTGGGGGAGAGAAAACACATAAAAGGAAGCAAAGAATGGGGTGCTGATTGCGAATTGCTGGAATGGAATCTGGGCATGATAAGGTAAACACTCAGATACCAGAAAAGAGGGTGATTGGTTCCATAGGTGGAGTTCAAAGTTCAGGTGAGGGAAAAATATTTCAGATGCACAAACTTTCAGCAATCTTTTTAGTTCGCTTAGTCCTTTAAAATTCACAAGTGACAGGGTTGTGGGACCATAGGATCAAATAATTTGGAGTTGTAAAGGACTTTAGATATGGTAGTCTAAGTCACTCAGCTTTACAGATGAGGATACCAAAGCCCAGAGAGAATGAATTGTCAAAAATTACCAACTTGTCAGTAACAAAGCTGAAATTGAACATTTTGTCTAATTCCAAATCAAGCCTATAGTTAACATTTAATCTCTCATTGTGAATGATCTATATTTTTTCAGACAATACCCTCTTTCCTGTGTTTTTTTTTAAACCAAGAAACTATTTACTTTCTTCCCAGTCCTTCATCTCTATAGGTATACAGATGGCATCTGACCTTCTTTACTATCTTTGCCCATAGAAAAATCATTTTTTTAAAAATTCAGAAACATCCTAAAAACCGAGTGCCTCAGCCTTCTAACCATCGCTTATAATCATCATCCCATCTGCCCTGATTATCAGTCTCATCTCTTCTTTGATCCTTAACCCAATATTGGCTTTTTTTTTCAAAAAGGAAAGGGAAAAGAAAGGGAAACCATTTTCACTTCATTTTAGCCTTCATCACATCACATAAACACATTCTGGGATTTAAAGTTTCTGGCACATTCTCACAATCAATGTCACTTTTATATTCATCCTCATTTGTTTGCTCTTGTTTCCATCATCTGGACGTGACTTTTTAATTTATTTATTTTTCTTATTCAGAAATTGAAGGACACCAACTAACAAAATATTACCATGGAAATAAATGGACTAGATTATATGTACAATTGCAAATCTTAATAAATATACCTTGGATTTTTTTAAGAATATATACTCATTTCAACATTTTTAAAATTTCATTTTATTTTTCCCTGGTGACATGGTAAAACACTTTTAAAATTTACTTTTAAAACCTTGAGTTCTGAATTCTTTTCCTTCCTCCCATCCCAATTTCCCTCATTGAGAAAGCAAATTACTTGATAGAGGTTAAAAATGTATAGTCACGGGGTGGTTAGGTGGTGCAGTGGATAGAATGCCACCCCTGGAGTCAGGAGGACCTGATTTCAAATCTGACCTCAGACATTTAATAATGACCTAGCTGTGTGGCCTTGGGCAAGCCACTTAACCCCATTTGCCTTGCAAAAACCTAAAAAAAAAAACCAAAAAAATGTATAGTCATGAAAAACATTACTACAATGGTCATGTCATAAAAGTAAACATAACCCCTCTCCAAAAAAAAAAAGAGAAATCTGAAGAAAAATTATGTAAACAAAAAAGTATGCTTCAATCTGTATTCAGACAACATCAGTTCTGTCTTTGGGATGGATAGTATTTATCATAATTCCTTCAGATTTCTCTTGGGTCACAGCATTGCTGAGAAACGGTAAACCATTCATAGCTGATCAACTTACAACACTGCTGCAACCTTGTATATAGTATATTTCCCATTTCATTCTATTCACCATTTCTTTTAATAGAAGAGAATTTCATCATCATCACATACCATAATTTGTTCAGTTCTTCCCCAGCCTCTGGGCATCCCTTCAGTCTCCAGCTCCCTGCCACCAGAAAAGAGATGCCACAGCATTTTGCATCCAGAACTGTTTCTTTGGCCCTCTTAACTTGCTTCTATTCTTTCGGTTAAGCCTGTCTCTGAATGATTCTGGGTTGGCCATTGAGTACTTTGTATATCTATATCATCTCTTTAAGCATATACCATTTTCTTCCTCAAGGGAATCATTTCTCATTATTCTTGAGAATTTCATGCTCAAGTGATCCCCATCCATCTTGGGCTGATTCCTCTTTCAAAATATGATACTATTTCACCCAATATTTTGATTAACCTTTTGAAATAAGTTCATAAAACTATGTCTGTCTTTCTTCATCATTTCTACCATGATCTTTCTGATGGAATAGCCACTTTTCCCCTTTCATTCTTTGGGGGTTTTATTACTGATCAGAGTCCAGAATGATTCTTACTTTTTTCCCTTACTCTGCCTTTTGAAGATTCTGTCATGCCTGAAATTTAACAAAGAGGTAAACTGTTGCCATTCTTTGATTAGATAATATTTATTAACTGAAGCTTGCAGCCTGCCAATAAATGCATGCATCATTATAGGGATATCTAAGTAGCACTGGCCCTGGAGTTAGGAAAACGTGAGCTCTCAAGCCCTGCCTCATATACTTACTAACTCTGTGACTGGGCAAGTCAGTTAACCCTGATTAGCTCCAATAAGAATAAAACAAAACAAATAATTCAATTATCATTACAAATATGTCAGGTACCTCTACTGATGTCCTTTGGGTGATCTTTTGCTATGATTCTGAGAATCTCTAGATTTCCATGAATCAAATTTATATTTTTGGTCATATCAATTACTCACCAAATTTTTACCAAGTTCCTATCATGTGCCAAACTCTAAAGGTTGAAATGCAAGGAATGATTCAATTCCTCTTCTCATTTTTGTGGAAGGAATCTTGAATTTTCTTATGAATATATGTAGAATATATGAAAATAAAATAATTGTAAAATAGTCAAATAGAAGTGAGGGAAAGAAGGCATGAGTAGTTTGTAGGAATGAGAACAGGGATATCCAAGCTCATATAGAAGGGGGGAGGTAAGCCTGAATTCTCAGACTTTTCTAGCTTATCTCAAACCTATACCATGATAAAAACAACTGTAACTGAGGTTCCAGCAACAAACTAAGTTTGTTTTCACAAGGATCACTCTGACAAAGCACAGAGGGGATTATCACCAATTTTAGATGCTATTTGGAAACAGTGGGAAAAGAGCCATTATAAATCAGTTGCTGTAATGGAGAAAGTAAAAGAACCAAGAAATCAAAAAGAATGCCTCCCATAAAAATTGAACTAATCAATCCACCAAAATGTTCTATTTGAATGAAAACTGTCTTTACTAGCTGAAGGAAGGAATGAATATCATCCCATTTCTGGTAGTCCTTCAGCTCAGTGAATTGAATGTTGTTCACATGATTTATTAAATCTAATCAAGTGGTACGACTGGGGCGGAATGACTTTTTAAACATATCATTATCTGTCAAAAATTAAGAGTTCCAAGGGAGCTATTATAATCTAATATATTAAAAACTAAAAGAGAACCACTCATATATGTGCACTGATAGCAAAGTCCATTTTGAATTTTAATACAGCCAGTGTCCATGTGGTCCAAAAGATAAATGCACCTTCCTAAATTGCTGAATGGATCCAAGATGAAAAGGAGAAATGATAGCTTGTCTTTACTGTGAACAAAAGTCTGGTTTTGATGGATGGATGCCCTTTACCCTTTTATATAAATGTTACCTTTGAATTTTTCAGTCATTAAGTTATAATGATGGGGATGGAAAAATGGGGAGGGAGGAAATCCACTCAATAGTGTCTTGGTTTCCTCATGCAATGCAGAACATTTTGCCATTGCAACATTTTCTGTCATCCTTATTAATGCACATTACTCAGAAATAGTGTTTGTGGCAAGCTTGCCTTTTTCTTATCCTTGAAGAAGGATAAGCCACACACTATTTAATTTTGTGTTTTTCTGTCACCACATTGACCAATTAAATCATCGCCCATAATTCACCAAACAACTTTAAAAATAGACTCCAAGAGAACTAGCCTAGCAAAAGAAATAAATCATTGTAAGACACTTTATGAATACTGACTACACTGTGATCATATTTTAATAGGTATAATGACTGTTATGATTTTGATCCACAAAGAGTCTGCATAAAAATTGAAATCAAATAAAGGCTTCACACAGAAAGCAAACCCCAAAGCTCCCCTGTGTCTGTGTATGTGTAGGTGTCCCCTCCTTTATCTCCTTCCCAGTTCCTGTTATCACTAACTCCAACCTGCCCTGAAAGTCCCCAGCTGCTTTACTTTGATCCAAACCTCCAACCTAATCTGACAATTTTTTAAATGGACAAAGCCTTTAGATGGCACAAAATATTGAAATGCTGGCAAAGTCAAACTCTTTATAATGAGTAGGTCATGGCATCAACATTGTTATAGTGTTTTGTTTTGCTTTTTAAATCAGTCTAAAGACATTTTTGTTTAAAAATTGGATCTGAGCCATATTGGACATAGCTCTTTATCATGAAAAATCAAGTTAAGAAGTCAACATATATGTATTAAATATTTACCTAATTTAATTTTCTTGAGTCTGTGATAAAGACTGAGTATAAATAAAAGCAGAAACAAAAACAGCCCATGCCCTTGAGGAGCTTACATTCCAATGGGGCAAGACTATGCATAGAAGGGAAATGAAAAATGGGGGGTGGGAGAGACCCTTCAGGGACATGGTGGGAGAAGGGGGAAGCATCATGAGTGGAATATGGGAAAGTATGAGCACATAGTTGTCCTGGTGACTTTCCTTAAGATGCAGGTCCTTTTTGGAGCTGATGGATTAGATGAAGTGACAAAGTATCCTCCACCATGGGAAAGTGGGGGATTAAATGAACATCCAAAGCAGAGGAGGCCACACAGAGGCTAATGGATTTCTAGGAGGACAAAGAAAGAGGAAGAAATAAACTAGATGTGGAAACTGAATGGTGAAAATCTAGCCTTTTGTCCTAACAGTTAAAGGGAACAAAATTTCAGGTAATAATTTTCTCTTAAAAAATTCAACAATTTTACTATTTGTTGATTTTGCATTTTAATGGCACTTTAAATATTTAAATAATATAGAAAATATGATATTGGTACCTAGTTTGCAAGAATTATTAATTTGCCTGGGAAACCATTGGGTGGTAGCCTTCTCCCCTTCGTCTAGTAGTACCCATCAGATTAATTCTTCTCTGAATAGCCTGTTCTTGTTACCTCTCCCTGATGATGGCATCTCTATCGGTTATCTGTCTCTCTGTCTTGTTTCTGCTTACATGGACCAGTATGTGGGACCTCACCCATGGTGGGTCTCCCTTCTTCTGCATATTCACTTCTGTCTTAATTACTTTTTATTTTCACCCTATGACTTGCTGAGTGATCCTGTCATCAAGTTTAGTAGTATTTTATCTGAGTGCTATTTTGTAGTCCTTGCTCTTTATTCCATAATTGCTAATTAGTATAACAGAGAAAATATCTCAGTCGTTAAATACAGGAACTCCTTCCTTTCATAATTTGATGAAATGGGAGTTCATTTTATCAACACACCATCAATTTTGAGCATTTTCTAGATATTTGCTAGGAAGTCATACTATATTTTGCTGACTATTCTTTTAAATTTCTTCCTGGGAAATCTCTCTTCTGTGTAAGGCTGACTCCAATCAAAACTAAATCTTCAGGACCAGAGTTTATTGGCAAGAATACTCTTCAGATGAACAGAGTTCAAATCTTCATACAATTATTTTTGATCAACCATTTAATTATTTATCTTCAAAGAGCACCTAGATTTATTGAATTTTGAGTCCTGTCTGTGGTTACCTTGGGAACATCAGAAAAATATGGCTGGAGGTTTCCTACCCCTGTTCTATTGTTTAATTTGCCAATTCCTAGGTCACATAAACATTTTTCTCTCCTCTTCTGAAGCATTGGTGATAGAAATAATGATGTTGTGTATGCCTAGACATTATAAGCATATATATGTATACATATATATATATATAATTTTAATATAGCAGGAGTGAAAATGGAACCTAAAGTCAGTAATTAAAAGGTACATAATGTGATCTGTTCTCTTAAATATTAGTTGGAATATTTTTCAGAAAAAGACACAGATCTTGCCATTACAGAATTCTCTTCATTCTTGTAAACCTTAGTAACCTTGAGCTCCGTAGATTTTGAGTGAAAGTCTTGTTTTGCTTAATGATGTTTTGGTGTGTCAGAAGTTACAAAGTCTCCGACCTTCAAAAATAATGAAGCAGCAAACAAATGAAAATGGGAAAAATATTTTTGTTGATAATCAAGAAAAAAAGAGATTAGAGAGAGCTCATCCAAGACTGTGGCCTTGCAGAGAATTGTTTCCTTTGTATGAAGAGAAAAAAAAATTCATTGACTTTTATGCCTGATGTAGTGAGTTTTTTAAAAATTATAGATTGTGATGGGTTAACCAAAAAAGCAAGGAGTAGGAGAAGGTATCAGAGTTTTCTTGAGAACAAATCATCCCCAAATTAGCTAGCAGAGTTTTTAAGAGGAATAAATTCTTAACTGAATGGACAGTAAGCAGTGGATGGAATTATATTTTCCAGAGGATTTTGAAAGGACTTCATATAATAGACTGCTAAAACAAATTAACTACTATGGATCGAAGGGAATGTTTTATTATGGGAAAAGTGCTATCTTGAAAGCTAAGAAATGTAAGGTAAAGATAAGTGATTATGTCTTTGGATGGAAAGAATTGAGGATTTTCAAGGATTTTACCTAAAAGAGACCTTATATAACAAGTTTATAAATCCTTCAAGAGAGGGTAAGCTGTTGAAATCTCAATGCTACTTGATGACATCCAGCAAACTTGACAAGTGAATCTCCTCATACTAGAATACATTGCAATAAGGAAATGGACTGGGAAGCCTTGCAGCATCGACATCATTATTTTTTTTTTACTTTCATCTTAGAATATGTGCAATCTGTATCAGATTGTTTGCTGCTGTGGGAAGGTGGGGGAAGGGAGAGGGGTAGAAAACAGGAAATTCAAGAACTTGCAAAAGGTTGAATGTTGAAAACTATCTTTGCATGTATTTGGACAAAAATTTTAAAAAGAGAAAAAAGAAAATTAAAAGAAGGAACATGATGTGATTCCTTTTTTAAAATTATTTAAGGCAATGGGGCTAAGTGACTTGCCCAAGGTCACACAGCTAGGCAATTATTAAGTGTCTGAGGCCAGATTTAAACTCAGGTCCTCCTGACTCCAGGGCCAGTGCTCTATCCGCTTTGCCACCTAGCTGCCCAACATGATGTGATTTCTAAGAAAGCATCAGGATTTTTTTTGGGGGGTGATGGGACAGGAGGTGAAAGGAAGTACCATTTGCAGGTATAGTTATGGGGCTAGTCAGTAATTTTGCCTATCTATTTATCTCTGTATCTATCTCTGTATCTATCCATCTAACTATCCATCTATCTATCCATCTATCCATCCATCCATCTATCTATCTATCTATCTATCTATCTATCTATCTATCTATGGACAGACATCTAGGTGGCACAATGGATAGACCACTGACCCTGGAGTCCCAAGTTGAAATTTGACCTCAGACACTTGCCACTTATTAGTTATGTGACCTTGGACAAGTCATTTAAACTGGATTGCCTTACATTCAGTTTCATCTCCTGTCCTGATTCATGGCTGAACACTGGACCCAGATGGCTCTAGAGAAGAAAGTGAGGCTGGTGACTTAGAACAGCAACTCCTCATTCAAATTCAATTCATGTGCTTCTCATGGTATCACCTCCCTGATATCATGATCTTCTTCGAAAACAAAGGACAAACAACATATATCTATGTAGATATGAGGGAAAAATCTTTATATGTTGGAGTCAAAAACCTATTGGAAGGTCTAGGAGAGTTGATACAACTTGGAAAGCCAGTCAAATTTATGAAAAATTATTGTTATATCATAAAGAGACTTTGAGCAAACAGAGAAGGATAATATAGGTTCCAGAATGAACAAAATCATAGAAATCTTTCCTACTTTCCTTAAAGGTTTATGAGGAAAAATAATCAAAAGAAAGAGGAATTCATTATTTTCCTTCAGACAGACAGCTAGATAGCTAGCTAGACAGAGATAACTATAACATTTATGCAGATTTACCTCTATCTAGCTAATTCTACATCTATCTAGCCATCTCTCTCTAATAGATCCTAAGATTATCCATTTTAAATTAGGAAAGATATCACCAGACTTGAGTGGGAAAGAGTTTTAGAGTCCATATTTGAGGCAAAGAGCTTCAGAAATCCAAAAAAGAAATTAACTCCTCCATACCTAAAGACCTTTATTGATAGAGCACCCATTCCAATTTGTTGTTTTTTTTCTGATTGGACCTGGTATTTCTCTAAAATGAAGACAAGGCAGTAAAGAAATATTTCCTTTCCAAAGAGATTGACAATTACTCCATAATCTGTAATCTCAAAGAATTATCTGAAGTCAGATTAGTAAATTAAACATATGCATTAAATTGGATAATTCCAACCCAGTTGTCACAGAGTATGCTTGAGATCATTGAATCATGAATATAGAGCTGTTCAGATACCATCCAGTGGAACTCTCTTATTTTTCAATTTACCCGACTAAGAGGTTTAGTGACTTGTCTAGGGTCTCATACTAGTCTGTGTTGAATTTCAGGCCTCACACATGGTCTTCTGACTTAGGGACCAATCTTAATTTTTGGAAGATTTCTTTTTTATGAAGGTTAAATCTCCACTTCTATAATTCCAAACCATCTTCCCATATATTATCATTAGTAATGCTGAGTATGAAGAAGGATAAAGAGAATGTCATATAATTGCCTTTCTAAAGAATTATGTATTCATTTTAAAAATGTGAAATGTTCTGTTTCATACTTCTCATGAAATTCATAATGCAGTTGCAGAAAGTCCAAATGTGTGTTTTAATGCTTATCATCTTAAAGATTAAGGGTGAGAAGGGGATTCCTTTATAAAGACAGACTAATGAAAATCATAGCCCTGAAAGTTAAAAGTTTCAGAATTGTAACTCATCACCTTTTGTGTTACTGATGAGGAAACTGAGGTTTACCAAGTTGGAATGATCAGTCCTGGACATCATGGCTACTTAGTGGCAAGTGGAGGAAATTACTGTTTGAGTTTTAGGGGACCAAAATTATCTGCTGCCAGAAGGAATATCAAAACATATAAATTTGTGAAAGATGGTGAATATGGTGAAAATGCTAATATTCATCAAGTCCTAGAAAAGTGTAACTGAGCCAACTCTTCCAAGTGTGAACAGCATTATAGAGTGAAAAGACCACTCAAACTGGATTCAAACCCAGGTTTGTATCCTATTGTGTGATGATGGGCAAGTCATTGTGATGGCCCCTCACATTTCAGTATTACCTATAGTAATGGTCTAAAAGGATTGAGAGACACATTCAATTTTGATCAGTGCAAAGCATGGAAACAATGTAAGGATGAGCAGATTACCTTCTACCTGGGGGGGGGGGGGGAGAGGGGAAGTATAAAATTCAAAACCTTAACAAAAAATGGCAGGTAGAAACTAGTTGTATGTAATTGGAAAACAAATAACGTATTTATATAATAAAAAATAAAAGGCTTGAGAGTAACAACAAAATTCAATTCATTTTTTCTTGTGAATGATGTCTCAGCAAATGAAGATTCTGTTTCTTGTTGATTTGATTTTAAAAGGTAGTTTTTGATATAAATTCTGTTGAAGTTAGTATCTTAAAGGAATGAGATTTTTTAAGTCACTTTTTTAATCATTCTAGATCTATACTAGGAGTCTGAGAATAGGGTAATCTTTCCACAGACCTAGTACTGATCACTGTTTCATCTGGATAAGGAGTATTATAGAGGAATGGTGTTAAACATTTCAAATCATTATCTTTAATGACATTGATCCCTACCCTAAGACAAAATCATATTGTTAGTTTCACTCTTATTCATTGGCAATTCTATAATTTACATTTGAATAAAATGGTAACAAGGATATTTGCTTATATCATGTACAAGCTGGGCGAATCCAACTTTTAGCTGGATGACTGGGGAAGGGATGGAAAGCACCCACACAATAAGAAGGAGGAGACTATTTGTTTTATCCAGATCCATGGCTTTTGGAGGACTGAAGCAAAATCAGGTCCTCTTCTCTCTTTGCTTGAATAGGCTTTGACACTCATATAGGTTGCATTTTTTGGAAATGATCAATGATAGTAAGTGGTATTTTAAACCAGCCCTGCAAATAGGCACTATCACACTCATGCTGAGTCCGATTTGTCCTGAATAACTCATTATGAAGATTGATTTTCTTTCTTTCTTTCTAGATTATGCCTTGTAGGGGAAGCTAAATAAGCAATAAGTACTAAGTCACATAGGGTTACATTGGTGCTTCTGTTTATTCCAGGACTTTGAAATGTAGTTCATTGCATCAGGGATATTAGGGAAATGCATAAACAAAGACAGGGCTTGACCACAAATGATCACAAACTAGCACTGTGATCATAAAGATGGAGTTGCATTTGAAATGAAAGATAGACTTATAAAAATGAGTCATTTACTAACTGAAACTTTCCTTTTTCATTGAAAAATAGTGGGTCAAGATTAGCTTCACTAAAGGAGAAACAATTTAGAGAAATGGCAGCTGCTGGAGAAGTCTGAAAACAGTGGCACTCTTGGTGCTTCACCCAGAAGGTCAAGATTCCCTTAAAAACATTCTCTCTTATCTGAAAACAGTAGCCTATTCCATTTGTTTTAGCTGTAAGAACAACGGTAATCACCATAACTTTATAATTACATAAACTAAGGAGCCAGCAGTTGATCGCTTGGACCAAAGGTGGCTTAGCACTAGGCTCTTATGATGAATTAATAATCAGCTCTGTTCTGTTCCTACTTTTGAGAGGAAAGACAGAGGTTTGCAAAGAGAATCTGCAATTACTTTTTGTAGCCTTTTGAAGAAGTAGTGGAAGGAGAGTAAGGAATCTACAGATCACACCAATGGAACAAGTGACAACAATTAAACCATCAAGAGATAGGTTAGCTATTCTGGGTTAGTGCTACTTTGTCACCCAAAAGTCACATACTGGTCTTTGCCTGGCATTGTCAGCATGTTGGAGTGAGGCAACCATAACCAAAAGGCCTCTGACGGTGTATAGGACATCGCCAGAAGTCCCGTTACCTATGAAATCAAGTGATTCTGGTCAAAGGAATGAGAAGGATGTCTTTGCACAACATTTCCCTCACTATGATAAACATACTGAGTAAAGCACATCATCTTTCATTTTATGTTGAGGTTTTATTTGATTGTAAAGGTAGACACAACAATAAGCATGACACGGGAGAGCGGAAGTCATCAGTTTGAAAGGGAGGAGAGTCAGTTTTGGAGAAAAAACATGATGAATATTGGTTTCAGGAATCTGTATCCACAAGTCGATGTTTAGTATATTTAGTTAAACAACCATTAAAGAGTAACAATGTTTGTCCTTCATTCTCAAAGAAGATCATGACATCAATGAGATGATGCCATGACAAGCACATGAATTGGATTGGAGTGAGGGGGGTTGTGCTAAGTCACAAGCCTCACTTTCTCTTCCAGAATCATCTGGGTCCAGTGTTCAAATATGAACCAAGAAGACTGGAGACGGCCCTGGTTGTGAGGCAAACAGGTCTGAGTGACTTGACCAAGGTCACACAACTAGTAAATGTCTGAGACTGGATTCGAACGCCAGTCCTCTGACTCCAAGGCCAATGGTCTAGCCACTGTGTCATCTAATGCCCCATTCAAATAAAATCAATATAGAATGAATAAAGACAGGAAATAAAATAGAATCCTAGATTCAGTGCTAGAAGGAGATTCTGAGTCTGTCCAGTAAAATCCCATGGTTTACAGATAAGAAATAGAGACCCCAAGAGGTGGGGCAATTTCTTAATAGTAACAAATATAACTGCAAGGCAGAATAAAGCTGTTATACAAACCCAGATCCCCTGATCCCAAATCTCAAGTTCTTTCTGTTAGCCCACACTTCTTTCCAACTGTATATTCTGTTCTTCATGGGATCATAAGGCCACAACTCTGGCACTGGAAAGGATCTGGTATTGCCTTATCATTTTATAGAATAAGAATGTGAGGCCTAGGGAGGTTACAAGGTAAACTCTGTGGCAGTAGCAATTGTTCTTGTGTTACACCAACCCTTAGAACAGCATCTGACACATAGTGGGCATTATAAAAATCCATGATCATTAATTGGTTTGTTGATTAAGTGAATTGCCCCAAGTCAACCCGATAATAGGTAGGATTGGAAGTCAGATCCCTTGATTCCAAGGGCAGCATCTTTTCTTCAGTCTTATGCCATGTGCATTTTTTAGAAAATATTTTTCTGGGACCAAAGTAAATATTAAGAGCCCACTATCTGCATTAACACCTGCTAACATGTGACACTGGGCTTGAGGTATAATCCAGCCCTGTTATCTCAACCTAGGATACATCTTGTTTACGGACAATCTGTTCAGGCTTCGTTAACATGGAGTAAATGGTGATTTTCTACACTATTAGTTCTGTCTTTTGTGGGAGGAAATTGATTTTTCCTGATTTGGGTGGGTGAAGCTCCAGAGGATTCTTTTGCTGTGGCTTTGGAAAATGAATGGAGGAATATGAAACAGTGAATGCAGAGTTCAGCATGGCAAAGTGGAGGCAGCTGCCTTTAAGGATGGCAATCAAAGCCAGACACAGGATGAGAGTCTCAGAGCCTGGATTGCCAAGAATGGTCAAGGATTTTTAAAATCTGTTATCCAAGCCAAAAGTACACTAGAAATTAGAGAAGTTTCAGGAGCAGGATTTTAAGATTAATTAGAACCATAATTTAGTGATTATCTCTATTATTTTTTACTTGGAAATGATCTATTTTGATAAGTGAATTGATCATTCAGGATATTATTTTTACTTTTTAAAATGTTTTTATTTATTTTGTTACATATTTACCTATTACATTTTTAAAAATAAACGTTCATTTAAAATTTTTTTGAGTTCCAAATTCTCTCTCTCCTTTTCACTGGTTCCCCCACTCTTTGAAAAAACAAGCAAAATGATATCAATTATACATATGAAATCATGCAAAACATATTTCCATCTTAGGTTGGTTGCAAATGAGAACAACTCCCAACCAAAAAAAGAAATAAAGTGAAACAATAAGCAAAGGTATTCTTCAGTTTTCACTCACAATTCTTCATTTCTCTCTCTCTCTCTCTCTCTCTCTCTAGAGGAGAGAAGTATTTTTCATCCTGGGTTCTTTAGAATTGTCATGGATCATTGTCTTCATCTGAGTAGTTAAGGATTTCAGAGTTAATCATCATTTTAATATTGCTCTTACAGTATACAATATTTTTCTGGTTCTGACCAAAATTCATTTTTATATTTTAAAACCATTCATCTTTCCACAGCCATAAACAATGCTTAGAAAGTATTAAGCTACTGTTTCTTTTCTTCTTTCTTTCTTCTTCTTCTTCCTCTTCTTCCTCCTCCTCTTCTTTTTCTTTCTTTCTTTCTTCTTCTTCTTCTTCTTCTTCTTCTTCTTCTTCTTCTTCTTCTTCTTCTTCTTCTTCTTCTTCTTCTTCTCTCTCTCTCTCTCTCTCTCTCTCTCTCTCTCTGTCTCTATCAGAGGCAGGATCTGAACCCAAGTTTTCATGATGCTAACTATATCCACAGTTCATCTACTTTATTTAACAACCAAGGGAATCAAGGGCCAGAGACTTTAATTTTCATCATAAAAACTCTGTAAGAAGGGTAATGCAAATAGGGATGTAATCATCTGTTTCAAAGATAAGGGGGGAAAAGTTCAGACTTGTTCCAGGTTAAAGATTAGATTCAAAACTTCCAGGGACAAAAGACATTTTAGCTGATATTTTTAAAATTTTATTTATTTAAAGAAATGGGGTTAAGTGACTTGCCAAAGGCCACACAGCTGGGCAATTATTAAGTATCTGAGGTTGGATATGAACTCAGGTCCTCCTGACTCCAGGGCTGGTGCTCTATCCACTGGGCCCCCAGGTGCCCCCTGATATTTTTTAAGTGTCTACTCTGATCCAGGCCCTTGTCAAGTAGGAATGCAAAGAGAAATACACACTTATCTTTCTCTCGTGGAGCTTAGAATATAAAGAGGGAAACCACATATAGGCAACGAATTATAGACTAATGAGATTATGGCTGGAGTACTGAAGATGACTTTGGCCTGAGTTGGGGTGGAATCTCAAGGAAGACTTTTCAGAAAAGGGGGCATTTGAACTGCCTTGAAAGAAAGGGTCCTGCTGGTAGATAGACCAAAAGATTATTTCAAACCTAATGACCATTATGAGAACATTTATAGCCTAAAGTGGTCTGATAGTCTGGAAAGGAGGAAAATTTTTCTTAAGGATAATGATGAATTCAAATTTTCCTAGAATTGAATTTATTCTTTATAAATGAGAAAATAGTTTCCTTTTTCTCAGAAGTGGGGAGAGAATTAAAAAAACTCAGACAGCACCATGAAGAAGGGGTATCAGGGCTGAGAGGTGCAGACTTGAAAGTCTAATGATGGTCCTGAAAGAAGAATGTCTCTGTAGGAAGGGAGGATAAAGAGAAAGCTGTTAAGGGAGAGCTATGGAAGACAACTGATCTTTCAGGCCATTATGGAGAGGAGGGGGACAGCGAAGTCTGTGGGGGAAAAAATAAGCAATTATAGAACTTGGAGAGGTGGCATTGACCTGGATTCACTGTGTTAGGATCTCTCCATAGTCACAGGCACAAGTTCAAGTGTAGGAGGTCTTCTGCTAAGGACAGTCTTCCCATTCTCTCTAGGGAAGGTTTTTGTGCGTAAAGGAGTGGCTATATTCAGAAATGGTTGCCCATAGTTCTAATATAGACCTGTCTCCTAGCTGGGCATGAGTAGGGGCTAATTAAAGTAGTAAGACTGGACCAAGAAGACCCTCTCTTTTTTCCTTTTTTTTTAAATTTTTATCGATTTAAGGCAATGGGGTTTGAGTGACTTGCCCAAGATCACACAGCTAGGCAATTATTAAGGTCAAATTTGAACTCAGGTCCTCCTGATTCCAGGGCCAGTGCTCTATCCACTGCACCACCTAACTGCCTCTAAGGCCCTCTTTTTTGACCAAGGATATTTTAATGCAGGACATCATCCCATTCCTCCTCCCTTGCTCTCTTCCTCTTTTTTCTGTCTCTGTTTCTCCCTATATCTGACTTTGTCTCTGCTTCTTTATATATATAGAAAGATGGATATTATACTTGCACTTATCCACCTATATATGACTGCTCTTTGCAAAGCATAAATGCATATATAAATGGCTCTATACAGAGCTGTTATGTAAGTCATTGTTTTGATGGTTTTGCAAGCTTTTAAGGAGGTTGAGCTTGCTGGAAATCTCAGTGCTAAGTCCTATCGATGAATACCGGAAATGTTAGCAGAGGTAGCAAGTGGCATTAATCATTGCTCTGCCTGTTGTCTCAAAAGTTGCCCATATTTGGCAGCTGCTCTGACTTATTGAAACTCATAGAGCTTCATGAAAGATTAATTGGCAAAACAGCAACCATCTGAGCCATTCTGTAGGAATTGTCAGGAGACAGGTTGCAAATCCCAAGCAAGGTAAAAGATTTTAAACTTTATTTCACCATCAGCAAGTTACAGAAGCACAGCACTTTATGTAATATTAAAGATAGACTTTTATTATGCTTTGTATTCTACCCACTCTATTGATCTTAAGGGATAGAGTCTATTGATCAAGTTTAAATGCTCTTGGCTCCCTCTCAGAAGGAGGATAGAGCGGTCCTCTTCCTCTTTTCCTTTCTCATTTCAAACACATGATATGTTTGAACCCAATTTATTTTGGAGCTCTTCAGATTAATGAGAAGAGATAATATTTGTGGTGATTATGAGGTCATTACACTGTCAGTCAGCTAAGTCCTTCCTAAACAATGATTATGGTTTCACTAGGAAATACTTTGAAGTTGCTTTCCTATGCACAGGACAGAAAAAGGGCATTTCTTTTGTTTATTTTTCTTCCTTTTGTTCCCTTCTTTCCTTTGTTCCTCCACTTTCTTTATCTCTATTCTTCACTTACTTCACTCCCTCCTTTGTTTCTCTGTGTGTGTGTGTGTGTTTCTCCTCTCTCTCTCTCTCTCTCTCTCTCTCTCTCTCTCTATCCTCTCTCTCTCCTCTCTCTCTGTCTCACTGTGTCTCTCTGTCTCTCTCCTTTCACTTCTTGATCTCCAGTGTACAATTTTAAAAACTTATCTGTGTATTTATTTCTGAATTGCTTTGTACAAACCAGCATCAGTTCAAAAAAATACTATGGGGTTTTTGGCAAATAAATATTAATACTTAAAATTAGTCTATCAGTCTATCTTTTTTAATATTTTTTATTTTGAGTTTTACAATTTTCCCCCAATTTTACTTCCCTCCCCCCCACAGAAGGCAATCTGTCAGTCTTTACATTGCTTCCGTGGTATAAATGGATCCAAATTGAATGTGATGAGAGAGAAATCATATCCTTAAGGAAGAAACATAAAGTATAAGAGATAGCAAGATCAGACAATAAGATAACAGTTTTTTTTTTTTTTCTAAAATAAAGGTAATAGTCCTGGGTCTTTGTTCAAACTCCACAGTTGTTTCTCTGGATACAGATGGTATTCTCCATCGCAGACATCTCCAGATTGTCCCTGATTGTTGCATTGATGGAATGAGCAAGTCCATCAAGGTGGATAATCGCCCCCACATTGCTGTTAGGGTGTACGGTGTTTTTCTGGTTCTGCTCATCTCACTCAGCATCAGTTCATGCCATTCCCACCAGGCCTCCCCGAATTCCCATCCCTCCTGGTTTCTAATAGATCAATAGTGTTCCATTAAATTAGTCTGCCTTTTTAAACTTTATATTCTATTTTACTTTATGAGATTTTGGATATAGTTTGGGAAAGGAAAGAGAAATTCAATTCAACAAATATTTATTGAGGGTCTAGGTTCAATTTCCTATTTCCCCCCTTTCCCTCACAGCCTCAAAACTTAGGGTTTGCCAGAAATTTCTCTTAAAACATCTCACTTTACACCTAGAAAGATATAACTATACTTCCAATCTTTCTATTTTATACAATAGGGGTTTTTTGTTTTGTTTTTAGGAAAGAATAACACTTGTGCCATCAATTTCATGGTAATTAATTTTATTTCATCTAAGGTAGTTTTTCTGATTCCCCAGGATCTTGGGAAATGCATAAGAAATCAAACATGATAAAGATGAGGGTAGGAATAATGGAAATTTATAGGATGACAAGAGAAAGAGTATAGCACAGAATTAGAGATTCAACCTCAGAACCAGGAAAACTTGGGTTCAGATCCTTTCTCTGTCAAATGCTAGTTATAGAATCCAGGAAAGTCATATAACTACTTGGTGCCTCAGGTGATTTGCACTATAAATAGCAAATTGCTAAGCATCTGGGGAGGGAGTTTCCACACCAGACATTCCTTATACCAGTGATTGATGTCTGTCTGTCTGTCTGTCTATCTATCTATCTATCTATCTATCTATCTATCTTTCTTCCTTACCAATTTTACTTGGACTTTAATATATTTGGTTATCTCTCTCTCTCTCTCTCTCTCTCTCTCTCTCTCTCTCTCTCTCTCTCTCTCTCTCTCCATATATATATGTATATATATTTAATGTCTTTAAAGGATCTTTACTAATCATCTCCTTTGAACTTGAAAGGAAATCTCTAAGATGTCTCCATATAATGATGCTCATTTCCTAGACAAAGGAACTGTTAGAGATGCTAAATGATTTACCAGCTTGTAGGTGTCAGAAGTGAAATGCAGATTTTCAGAAGACAGATTTTTCTGGTTTCCAAATACAGCATGCTATCCACAGTTTGACCTGTCCAATCACACAAACAGTAAGCCCCAGAGTTGCTTACTTTTAAGCTCTCTCCCTTGATCTCAGATACTCAGCCCTTCCCAGAGAGATCCTAACCTGCTATGAATTAAGGAAGTTACCATGAAGGAAGTGAAATCAATGTGAAACTGATGATGTAAGAGCATTTTGTTTAAAATGCTCAATTTGGATTTTGGACTAGATTTGGAACAGATTTGGATTTTTTTCTTCAGCAGACTATACATTTATTGGTAGATTTTTAAAAAGGACTTGGTGCTCTATATAAATGTCATCAAACAGAAGTGTATCATACAGGCACTGTGAGCAAGATATTCTTTGATGAGGGTCTTGTGTTCTCATTTAAATTCAGTGTGGGATACAGATTCAGAGCATAAGCAGGAAGACATAGAGAAAAACACAACACTGGAGCTGTCTTGAACACTCACACAGCAGGGCTCTGTTTCCCAGGCTAAGGGGTAGGGACAAAGCAAGGTCTGCTTTGGAACCATGATCACATTGCGTCAGGTACTTCTATTTCAATAAAGTTAACTCTACATCCACAACTGATCATCTAAGATAAATTTTGTTCCATTTTTCCCTCATAAGCTCTGGTATAATGGAAAGAATCCTGGACCTGTGTGAGTCTGAGGATGTGGGTGAGAATATTTGTTCTTCTAATAATACCTGTGTGACCTTGTCCAAGTCAGTTTGTTCAGTTAATTATCAAGCACAGTGCTGCATGCTGGGGCTACAAAGTCAAAAACCAAACTTCCCTTGTCTTCAAGGAAATTAAATTTTATTGGGGGAGGTACATGGAGGAATGATTACGCACACATGGATAGAAATGGATGGATAGAAGGAAAGAATATGAGGGGACATTGGATGACTAGAAAGATGTAATTAGTAGAATAAAAGGAGAGATATAGTAAAGATAAATCTCAATGCATGAGATTTGGGTTTTTTCCCATTTCCATTCATTATCATATTCTTTCTTTTTTTTTACTTGCTCCTCCTCCTCATCTCTAACATTTACTTAGTGCTTTAAGGTGAAACATTTTAGATTGTTTATCTTATTGGATTTTGTTTCCACATCTCTGGCATTTATTCTTATTGCTTTACTTTTGTGGTCAGCATATCTATTCTGGCACTTCTCACTGATAGTATAGATTTCACAAAATGAGACACCAGATAGGATAGAGAAAAAAATAGACATATGATAGAGAAAGAGAAATGATAGATAGGAAATGATGCTATAGATAGGAAGATAGATAGATAGATAGATAGATAGATAGATAGATAGATAGATAGATGATACAGACAAACACACAGACACACAGACACACAGACAGACGCAGGAAATTTTCAAACAAGGAAATTTTCCCCACAAGTCCAGATTGTTACCTGCTGTACAAATTACAATCATAGGGAAACAGAGAAGTTGTGATTTGGGGAGAATAGTAAAGGCAATATAGGCCAGAGAGCTTAACCACATATCTTCTTCTACAGCAATACATTGCATCTTTTTTACAACATTCTCACAAAAGAAATGGTGGCAATTTAGGATAACAAGCAGGTAAGAGAAACAGGAAAGGTTTTGTGTATGAGGAAGTGCTTCTTGTGGCGGGGGGGCAGCTAGGTAGCACAATGGATGGAGCACCAGCCGTGGAGTCAGGAGGATGTGAGTTCAAGTCCAGTCTCAGATACTTAATAATTGCCTGTGTGACCTTGGGCAAGTTACTTAACCCCACTGCCTTGCCCCCCCCCAAAAAAGTTGTGCTTGAATTGAGCTCTGAAAAAAAGACAATCATTCAAAAAAAAAAAACCTCAAGGCAAGGAGATAATGCCTTCATGGAGTCAGCTAGTTTTGCAGTGGGCAGTGTGCTGAACTTGGAGGAAAGACCATTTCAAATTCAGACGTGGACACTTCTAGTTGGGTGACCCAGTGCAAGCCACTAATCCACTCTCAGTCTGAGTTCCCTCATCTGTAAAATGGATATAAGAATTATAACATGCCTTTCTAGGATTACTGTGAGAATAAAAGAAAATAAAATGTAGAAAGTGTTTTGCCAACCTATTAGTGCTCCATAAACACTAGTTGTATATATACACATAAATCTTTATAAAAGTTGTAGATCTTAAAAGAATATATGAACATCTGCTAAAATCCCAATCAATATCCCTCTGACAGGTAAATGGAGGATAGAATGAAGTTGGACAAGACAAGACAAAGAAATGAATTAGAAAACTATTGTAATAGTCTGAGGTTGAGGAAATGAGAAGAGACTGAATAGATGTGCTGATTATATAGTTCAAGCTATAGGAATAGATGCAAGAGATGTGGACATCAAAGACAATAAGGTAAACAATCTAAAATGCACTTAAAACACTAAATAAATGTCAGAGATCAGAGGAGCAGGAGGAAATGAAGAAGAGGATGAGGAAGGCAATGAATGAAAATGGAAAATGTGAAAAAAATTAATCTCATGTTTTGAATGAAGTTGTACAGTTTCATAAAGGAAACAATGGTGGTACTAAATCTCTCCACTTAAACATATCAGTCTAAATATGCAAAGTTCCTTCTTCCAGTCATCATATCAAATGGTGGTTAACATGTTCACCTTTTGTGGTTGTTTTCTACCATATCAATAACTCTCTCATAATATGGAAGCCAAAGTAGAAGACAATGCTCAAGATGTGGTCCTGACCTTTAGTAGGCTAGGGCATGTATGACAAACTCCAGGGAGTACTCAGAATGGTCCCAACTTCCTAGGACCTTGTAAATCTAGTACATGGGGGCAGATCTATGTCAAGATCCTTCAAAATAAAGTGAATACTCAGACACTGCTAGCATGATACCACTTGAAAGCAAATCTGAACCCCTATTTCATCTAAGACTGGACTAAAAAGACTCAAAGTTTATTATTATACCACATCTTCATGACTCTCTCTCTCTCTCTGTATATTTATATGTGATCATATTTCATATATATTATATATATACATATAGTATGACTCTCACAAAGGCATATTCTACCATTTCTAGAGTAGAACATATGTGTTCATTTCACCTAAGCTTTGCAAAAACTAGTCTAAGAATGATCGAATTTAGTTTTCTGTGAATTTAAGTTTCTGTGAGAGGACTTTCTAAATTAGGCTTATAAAAATAGAAATAGAAAATTATGTTGAAATGAATGCCATGATAAAATGAATGGACTATGGTATCTTTGTCATCTTTAGGAGAAAAATGCCCCATATTGAAGAATTTCATTCTTTGCTCTATAACATGGCAGTTCCAGCTGTTAGCCTCTGTAGGCTTGCAGTTGATTAGCATATACAATGTCCTTTTTGACCTCTCCACATAGCTTTATTCTAAGTATCTTTTTTCTAGAGTTCCCTGATAAGTTCCATTTTTAATTCTCATTTTATTCAAATGCATGCTCATCAGGGGGCATCGAAAATGCCAATATCTTACATTTAATTAATTTTTTTGTGACTTTCAAGAGTTGTACAGTCACTTTTCATGGGCTATATAATTTGACTTCCAAAAGAAAAGTACTAATCCATTAAAATTCAATTCTTAGGAACATAGACTCATACATCTAGAGTTGGAAGGGACATTAGAGGTCAGCTATTGCAAAGTCTTTATTTTACAGAGGAAGAAATTGAGCTCTGAAGAAGAGAAGTGACATGACCAGGCTCACATGAGTAGCAAACAGTGGAGTCAAAAATCTAAACCCAAATTTATGTTTCCTAAGCTATTGTCCTTTTCACAATTATTTATTAAGCACCTTCTGTGTACCAGCACTGTGTGAGGTTCTGAGGGGACAGAATTAAAGAGGATTAGTTATTTCCTAATTCTTTTCTGCCAGCGGTTGATGACAAATTTTTCCCATTAACAACTCACTTTAGCCCAAACAATAAAATAACTTGCTTTTGCTTATGAGAATCGGTGTATAAAGCAATCTTTTCCAATTTGAAAGCAGGAGAAAAATAAGCATAAAACTAATGAAAGGAAATAGAAGAGAGATATTTCATTTTGTGATAATTCTGACTCTCCTGGTGATAATGTCTGTAATGATTATAATGAGAGAACTCATCATGAATTATTTTTAATTAAATATGGGGACAATTATTGCCCAAATTTTCCAAATGATTTTTCTTTCATTTGATCCCAAAGGAAAATGTTTTCACTTATGCAGATTACTAAGTGAGTCATACATGTAATCAACATTGTTAAAAATATGGGAATAGAAGACCCAACTCTTCTTCCTGATGATTTGCCCCAAATCTTCAATATCTATTTAAAAGGCTAGCACAAGGCTCATGTCATGGACTTTATCCTACACTTGTTTTCTATTTATTTTTTTTGCTTGTTTTCAAATTTACTTGATGAAACTGCCTTGGAGTTTGAAGAGAAGATGTAATTTCTAAGAAACAAGTTTATTATTGAGGAGATGATAGGATCCAGAAAATGTCTCTGGAGATGGTGTTTGTGTGAATTGTGCCTTAATCTGAGTAAGAATTCGATGGTTGAAGGCATAGGAGAGAAAAATAGGAAGGGGAAAATGTTTTTGGGACATGGAGAATTATCCACTTTTACTGAAGAAATGAAATCATGGAGGGATATGATAGATCATACTAGAAATGGGAGGTAGGAGTAAAGATCGTGATGATGATGATGATAGGAGTAAAGATCGTGATGATGATGATGATGATGACGATAGGAGTAAAGATCGTGATGATGATGATGATGATGACAATGACGACGACAATGACGACGATGACACTCAATGAGATTGAGTTCAAAGGCAAGTTGAATATCTGAAAAGTTTGGAAAATATAATGCGGTCTGGTAGTCTAGGATAGGGTTGAATCCAGTGAGCCAACTGAATTGTGATTTAATCAAGAATTCCTGTCCCAGGGTAGGAGTTCCCAGACTGACTAGATTAACTGGATAGGGACTAGGAGTATTCCTTTTTTGATTCCTGAATCTGAAGATGCTGAGTCGGAAATATGAATTGTTTTTTATTTGAGTTCTTCAAACTAATTTTACTTTCTATTTGTATATTTTTCTCTCACACGGTAAGAGCGGGCATCCCTACAGAAAGAAAATCCAAGTTAAAATCTTGACTTTGTGTGATCTTGGACAAATCGAACAATTTCTTCACCTGTAAAATAAGGAAGTCAAATCTAATGACGTCTAAAATAATGACTGATTTGAATGATCCTTGCCAAATAATCATACATTATGGAGAGGTATGAAAGGCGCTAGGGAAGACCAAAGCTTTGGAGAGTCAGTGTGAGTCGAATATATTCTCTGTCTCTCTTATGAATATTCAGGAAACTCAAGGAGAGAAATTGTTTTTTGCCTTTCTTTGTATCTTCAGTGCTTTGCTTGGAACCTGGAACAAAGTCAATAGTTAATAAATGCAATTGGTCTTGACTTGGCTGTACTTAAAATGAACGTCTCTGCGTTTATCTTTATTCCTTCAACTAACTTCCTCCTTGTTTCTAATCCCCTTGGATTTTAATGTTTTAAAGTCACCTAACTTCATATTTTGGTTTTTGCTTGCTTGGATCCCAAACTCTCTTTCAAGGAGAAAGACATGACCCTCTTTAGCCTTTATCTTGAATTAATCACCAAAGGTGGTAGGGAAGCACAGAATAACAGTGAGAGAAGGAAAGAGGATAGAGAGTTTCACAGAGGAAGGGGTATTAGAATCTCAAAGCGTGGATACGATTCCAGTGATATGAATACCTTCAAGTTATTACTAAGAAACCTATTTTAACTGCCATCCATTAACTGTCAGGAAAAGGAGCATTGGTTGCAGTTATGTGAATGAGAACCTCAGAGGGTAAAAATCTCTTTACACATATAAGGGATGGGAAGATTTACACCTATTGTGCATCATCAAAATCTTAATATATTAAAAATAATGTCAAAATGACTAAAGTCTCAAATTCAGGGAACTCCAATCCATGCCTGAAGTGTCTAGTTCCCCATTTTATTTGATAGTTAAATGTCAGACTCAGTGGAGTGGGACAACATCTTTATGGAAACCCAGCAACATGGTAACTAATATTTTCCTGCCTGTATAAAATCTTCAGGTGCAGCAACCTAGCCCTGCAAAAAGGCAAAAAAGAAAGAAAGAAAGAAAGAAAGAAAGAAAGAAAGAAAGAAAGAAAGAAAGAAAGAAAGAAAGAAAGAAAAGAGCTACATGGTAGATTCATCCATGCAGAGGTGAACTCTTTAATTGTATTTGATCTATCAATACATAATTAATTACACTGGTAAACAAAGACTTGTCTCTGAAAATGAGGGACGGGTGACTAGCAAGCAAGGGGGAGCTTAACTGGGCTAATACTTTCATAATCAGTTCCTTGCACTCAATAAAAATTTTCTGATTAATTAATTGGACATTTTTCCAGGTATGACAAATGCACCCAACAAGTCCTATATAAAGATAATTCTTATAACAGATGCTTTTTAGGAAGAAGTTGGTGATAAGTAGATTCTTTGAAGTCAAATCATTCTTCCATTCCCCATCAAACTCTGTCTGGTCCCCTACTTTATAGCTTCTACCTATAGATAGAAAACAGAATTATTTGAATAGCCTTTAAATGGGAAAAAATGGTAGCAGGGATGATAAAAAAGACAGTGATAAAAGGATCTGGGCTTAATCCCTGTTAATTTACATGTGGGAATATTGATTTAACTTCTCTGCATCTCAGTATTCCCACATGTAAATATGTAAATTAACAGGGATAGAGCAAATGACTTCTAATAACCCTTCCAAATGTTGACCTCTCATCCTAGATGGCATCTTAGGCAAGTGAAACTCCCTGAATATGTTTTCTTATCTGTAAAATGGGGAATTTCACTGGAATGTCACTAAGGTCTAAACAATTTGAAAACAATGGTATAGCACCATTTATTATAGCAAATTATGTACTGGACATAGGTCTTGTTCCACTAAGATACTAACTACTGTGCCATTGTTAATTCAATAAACCTTTCACTTTTAGGTTCTTCATTTGTAAAATAAAGATAATTAAAGCACCTACCTCATATTGTCGCTGTAAGCATTAAAATATATAAAGTACATGAAAAGGTTTGCAAATCATAAAATACTATAGAAATGAACATTATTATTCTTGCTATTGCTCTCTGTCATTAATATAATTCATGAAAAAGAGCACAAGGAAACCTATGATCATAGCTGTGTATGCACCCTAGATGCTTCAGAGTTCAGACACAGGTTAGGGAGGATCTCTTGACCTAAAAATTTCAGGGCAAGTCATCCAGAAATGATGGGTGGTTGTCAAAAATAAATTCTGACTTCACAAAGAAAAATCATTTCCATTGAGTATGAAAAGAAAGGGGTTAACTAATAAGTCTAGCTTGAATACAAAGGGATTCAGCCAAAAGAAAGCTTTACTAGACAGAATAATGAAGAGAGGGAAGATTTCAGAGACTGAATATAAAAATCATTCTATGGTTCTTTGAGAAAAATATTGGGGTCACTCAAGCCCTGAGTGAGCTGAAGATGTCTGTTGATGCCAATGAAAAGAATTATTAATATATGTTGAAGAAGAAAGAAATAGGTGGTATAATAGAGGCTAGAAAGGATTGTTCACTTTGGGGGTTCTGTGCTTTTTCTGCCAAGGAGAATATTCTTTGACCTGGAAAGGATGAGGGAAAATGCTCATAAGAATTGAAAGACCGTAATCAGGGAGGAAATACTGAGAGATCACTTACCCACCCTTCATGAATTCATGCTTATGACTTTCTTGGATAATGAACAAATTGGCAGATATGATCATTGAGTAGCTCCTGGTTTTCAGTAGGAAAACCAGGAAAGGTTACTTAGGACTGGAAAGGGCAAATTTATGCCCAAATTATAGGGTCATAAACTTGAATTCATCCCTAGCAAAAACTTAGAAGAGATTATTGGAGGAAGCATTGATTATAAGAAAACAATCACAAAAAGAAGCAGCCCAGCTTAGAATCACAATGATTGAGCATAGATTGAGAGCTTGCAAACATCTTCAAAATCAATTCCTGCCATTTTAAGCAATTGACAGAAAATAAATGTAAGATAAATGGGTAGAAAAAAGAGAAGGATAATCCATCAATTAACTTATACCTACTTACTGTACTAAGTCTTAGAGTTACAAAGAGTACAAAATGTTCCTTATTTTCAAGGAGCTTCTATTCTAGAGGCAGGTAGATGGAATAGTAAATAGAGAATTGATCTTGGAGTCAGAAAACCTGAATTCAGCTATCTCCTCACATATATATCCTAATTAGGCAATCATGAGCAAGTCACTCAAACTTTGTCTATCTCTTTTTCTATATATTCAAAGTGTGGATAATTGCTCTTACCTGTATGTTTTATGAACAAAGAGAATATTTACAAAGTTACTTGGAAATATTAAAGCATTATGCAAATGTTGATCCTCATGATCCTCATTATTAAATCTTCGAAGACAGCAAAGAATAGAAAGGGGGGGGAAAGAGGAGATAAGTTACCTATACAAGCACCATTCAACCTTTGGATATAATGATGGTGCAAGCTTAAAAGAACGCTAAAGGAAAATAATTTTCAGCCCTGGATTTGCCACTTACTAAAAGTATGTTATTAGATAAAACATTTTCCCTTTACAGGACTCAATTTCTTAATCTGTAAATTGGTAAGATTGAATTATAAAACTTTAAGATTCCTTTAAGATCTAAATTTATTATCTTAAAGAAATAAATATGTATTTACTTATATTTTATTAAGTAATTGAACACATTTTCTCATAATATTCTTATCAGCACGATGAAGATTGTATTCGTTTTGTGGCTTCAGAACTAAATGATTATTTTTATCAGACACAAAGAAAACCTTGATTCTTAGGATTATAGGATTGTTATTGCATTGATGTCCCAAAAACCTATTTTTCCTCAAAGGCTATTTAACAGACAGTTTAGTATGGCATTTGCTTAATATTTTTCAGTTAAACTACAACTTCTTTTTCTATAACTCAAATATTCTCTTGAGCAGCCATTGAGTAATATTTTTCAATTCCATATATATATATATATATATATATATATATATATATATGTGGAGAGAGAGAGAATTAAAGAAAGAAATGTGGACAACTATATGCAAGTGGTATTTATAATTACTCAAGATTCCTTAGTGATTTTTTAAATTAGTACTTCACCTATACCTGGTTGTCCATTCCAAATTTATCTACAACATTTTAATTTGGTACTAAATCTTCCTGGAGTGTTTCTTCCCACCTTAGTACTGCAATCCAGTTTAACGTCAAAAGCTGTCTCGGGCAACTGTTGTAACTATAATCTCTTCCTTTTGCTGAGGCTTTTAAAGTTCATGAGAAGAGGATCCATATTTGGCATTCTGAAATTTGTGATCACTTAAGAGTTACCTGCCATATTCTCTATGAGTCCACAGTGTGTTCCCTTTCCATACAATAAAATAAAAAGTGGACAGAATTATGTGGGGCAATATAAGCACACTGCTGCATGAGCCCTTTCCTATTTCCCTACAATCATAGGGATTCCTGACCTACAAGAATCAAAGTCTTTTGAAGTTGGATCTTGGGCTTAGATTTAGACATCAAAGACTTCTCCCTTTCTTCCTTTGGCAGGCACCTACTCAAATTTAGGTGAAAACAGTTTTTTGATAGGACTAGGAGTTATGAGCAAAGTTCACCAAACATAACCTTTAAAACACACTAAAATGGAACATAAAATGTTTACAATAATATAAAGTACTTTCTCCAGAAAAGAAAAAAAACTACCATAGAGAAACAAATACTGCTTCTAGGATAAAATGCAAACTCCTTGCAATTTTCAACCTTCCATCATACAATTCAAACATTTCTTTCTAGATATTTGCTATTATCCCATTATTTGTCATCCTTTGTTCCAGCCAGAAATCTGTCTGGCTATTCCTCTCTACATTTCTGTACTCTTCCCTCATGACTGGTAGGCACGTTTTTTTCTTCACTTCTACCTCTTAGCATCTTTCATTTTCTTTAAGTTTCAATTCATTTGTTGCTTCTTATAGTAAGGCATTCCTGATTCCCCCTTGTTAACACTCTATCCCTCCTCTGGTTACCTGTATAAATGATGTGTCCTCTGATGGAATATGAGTTCCTGGAGGGCATGAGCTCATTTGCTATTGTTGCTGCTGCTGCTGTTTTAGATGTATTTTAGTATTCTGAACATCTGGCCCAGTGCTCTGAGTTGAGTATATATTCAATAAATACTTAATGAATTAAGTCTTTTGGGGGGGGGCGGTAATACATGGTCATTTTTTGATGCTTTCTCTATTTTGGGGCTTTCTTGTTATTTCTATGACTTGACTTTCTTCCTATCACTGTCAATTCCATATAGACTTTCCCTAATGCTCTTCAGTACTCTATTCTTTTGGGATACTTCCTCTTTTCCTATTCTAATTCACTTTAATGGTACTTCTATTCTGATGACTCCTAAATTTATGCCTACAGAACCAACCTCTCTTCCCATTGAACACTTGCATCTCCAACTGTTTCCTGATCTTCTCCTCCAAGATATCATCAGCATTACCTTGTTCAAAAACAAGTTCCTTGCCTTTCTCTTTACCCACCCCTTTTCAAACTTTTCTTTTTTTCTATGAGTGGCATTACATCACCTATACCACCCCCTCACTGATTTCTCATCAAAATGGTTGAAATACTAGACTGATTTTTTATTACTTTGTCTTTACTTATACATCTCCAGCCACCAACCTCACAAACCTTTTGAATTTTCCACATAACATGTTTCCTACATACTTGTTTTGTTTTATTCCCACTATCCCCATTCCAATATTGTATTGATATTTTATTTTTCCAAATGCCTATTAAGAAAATTTTTCAATATTCATCCATATCTTATGTATATTTTTAAGTTATACAATTTCCTTCCGCCTTCCCTTCCTACTTCCCCTCCCCTCAGTGATGAACAGTCACATTAATATTGTACACAAATAAACATGTTTACAGATTAGTCATTTTCAATATGAAGAATATGGATATTTTGTAAAAAAGTGAATGTAGTGTTCATCAGATTCTGAAGGATCTTGTTTGTTTTGTTTTTTCTTCCTCTGGATGGGAATAACGTTGTCCTGAGCCAATCTAAAAGGGCTGTTCTAGTTCTCTGAACTGCTGAGAGCAGCTGCATGCATCAGGGTTGCTCATCTCACAATATTGTTGATGTGTACATTGTTCTCTTGGCTCTACTCCCTTCGCTCAGCATCAGATCTCGTAAGTCATTCCATGCTTCTCTAGAGTCCGACCATTTGTGGTTTCTTATAGAACAAGAATATCCTGTAATATTCATGTACCATAACTTTTTAACTGTTACCAAATTGATAGGCCTCCTCTCAATGTCCGGTTCTTCACCGCTAAGAAAGAGCTGCTATAAATATTTTGGAACATGTGGAACTTTTCCCATTTTTTATGATTTCTTCTGGATATAGGCCTAGAATTGCAATTGCTGGGTCAAAGAGCATGAACAGTTTTTAACAACTCTTTGGGCATAGCATTCCATATTGCTCTCCAGAAAAGTTGGATTTATTCACACCTTCACTACCAAGGCATTAATGTCCCAATCCTCCCCCAACCTCTCCCACATTGCTCATTTCCCCTTATTGTCCTCCTAGTCAGTCTGATAGGTGATACTTCATTGGAGTTTTACTTTACCCTCATTCAAATTTTAGATCCTCCTGGCCCCTGGCCAGGTTGATTTCTGTAACCTCCTAATTGGTCTCCCTGTGTCTGCTTTTTTTCATTCTCCACACTATTAAATTTATTGTACATCTTCCTGCCATTTTGCCTTTGCTCAGCCTCTTCTCTAGGCCTAGGATATAGCTTGTTCAACTCCTTCCTCTATCTATACCGTTGAACCTTAGCCATCTTTCCAGGTTCACTTGTGTGGTAACTTCTACGTAGAGTCTTCCCTTAATAAAACCCCTTGGGGTTTCCTCTTCTGGTCTACAATCTTCTTGGTGAGTTTGGTTCTTGTCCTTCATTATCAAAGAACGTCAAAATGATATTTCTATGTCAGAGAGGAGACTGTGTTCAACTGTGGCTGATCAGACCAATTTGAGCTCAGAATATTCTACCACATGCTCTAACAACTGGGGTAGTTACTCAGAATTTATAGATCTCACGATTCCTTTGAACTCCTTCAATTCTGCCTTATTCATAGATCATAGTGCCCTCTCTGAGAGAGCACACCATGCTAAGTGATCCTGTGCAGTGTCTCCCATGCTGCACAATCAATTCCAAAGTTCTTAAGAGAAACCTTCATAATATCCCCCTGCATCACTTCACCTGACCCCCTTGTGACTACTTGCCCTGTGTTAGTTCTCCATAAAATAGTCTTTTTGGCCAGCATACCCCTGAACCATTCAAACAACATGACCAGCCCACTCTCTATGGTAACATTTTACTGTTTGACAGGTTAATTTGAGAAGGATCTCAATGTCTGGTACCCAACCTGCCAGGTGAGTTTAATGTGCACTAAGGAATAAAGAATGTTTTGGAGGAGGGATATTAGAAATTCCCTGTGTCAACCACATCAATTGAAAGATAGAATTTTCATCTAGAGAAGATGAAGGCCATTCATTGATTTACAAATTCATTGATTAAATGAACACTTAATAAACATCTGTTTTGTTCAGATGTTAGATAATGGGGAAGATTGGAACAATTTTAGATAAGGCATGATCCCTACTAGGGCTATGTTAAAGTAACTCAAAATGATTGATGAGAGTCAGCGCTTAAATTTGTAGTATGAGCAAATGCTTATCAGTACTTAGTTTTTTGCTTTCTTTGACTTAAAGAACTGATGGAGAAAAACGTTACTTCTACAAATTAAACCACAAGTATTTTCCACCAGAGAATAGCTTTAAGTCAGTTTAATAAGAATTTTTAAAAATGTGTGAATGGGGATAGTATGAAATTAAGATATTTGGCATAGTAGATGAAGAACTGGTTCTGTGGTCAGAAAGATCTGAATTCAGAGCTGTCATTAGATACTTTCTAGTGGTGTAGCCATGTGCAAATCATTTATGTCTTCTTTGCCTCAGTTTCATCTTCTGTAAAATGGGGATAGTCATAACACCTGTCTCCTAGGATTATCGTGAGGATTAAGTGACACAATAATTGTAAAGTGCCCAACACAGTCCTTGGTACACAGTAAGCACTAGATGGTAGAGTAGATAAAGCACTGACCCTGGAGTCAGGAGGATCTAAGTTCAAATCCAGCTTTACTAGCTGTGTGACCTTGGGCAAGTCACTTCACCTGGACTGGCTCACCTCCAGGGCCATCTCCAGTCATCCTGATTCATATCTGGCCACTGAACCCAGATGACTTTAGCCCAGAGGATAAAGTGGGATTAGTGACTTAGCACAGCATGCGATCCCTGAAGTCTAATTCTCCCTAATGTCATGTCCAAGAATAGAGGACAAACAACAGATATAAATGTTAATCTTTGTTCTTGTCATTGCTATTACTATTGCTAATGCTGCTGTTGTTGTAATTGTTATTAGTGGGATGGGTAGATTTGGAGTGCCCTAAATGAAAATCACTTTTTTTCTCTTAACTTACAACAATAGGGAGCCACTGAGGTTTGGTTTTGTTGTGTTTTTTTAAATAAAGAAATGACATGGTCATAACTGTAACTTATGAGATTTTAAGAAAGTAAATGATTTGGAAAAAGTGGTAGACTAAAGCACACATATAGTCAAGATGTGATGAGATGCTAGATTAAATTATTGTCCTTGGATATTAGTTAAAAGGGGGAGGGGTATGGATGGGTTCAAAAGCTGCATCGATGACAAACCAGAAAGACTTTACCATTGATTGGATCCAGAGGGGAACAAGAGTCTAGGAGGTCATTGAAAAGGAAAAGTCCACAATAATGCCAAAGTTTCAAGCCCAGATAACTTGGTGGATGATAGTTTCAACAATTAGAAAAGATTACAATTACCAGTCCCAGAGAGCATTTAGTTCTTTTCAATCAAATATACATTTCTCAAATATATTTTAGGATCCTTAAGAAAGGACCCCCGAAATGAGCAGGGAGATCATGACAACATAAATATTTCAACAATAATGGTTATATGATTTCTTACTTGAAAATATTTGAATGAAATCCCAGCTTTGCTCTTTTAAAAATACTTTTTTCATCTTAATTGGATTTTTATCATAATTTTAAAATATTTTTCATACAGAAATGTATCTGCCTATAAATTCTTATCCCCCTGGGTTCTAGACCCTGTCATTGCTTTTGTTCTCTTAGCGGGTATGGTCATTTTTATTGTAAGTATTATTAATGAATGAAAGTGTCCAGCTGAGGGATCTTAGAGCATTGAAGAGATATGAATGGCTAAATGGGTTTCTGTCTGGTTACCTGCTGTCCTTCAACTTGAATCAGCTTCCTGGAAAGTGACTTTTGCTTCATCATCCTGTAAACTCAAGAATAACCCCAACTACTGATGTGAGAAATACACATTTGATGGGAAAAGGTTGCTGGAGTTCTTTGATGTGGAAGTACAGTTTAGTCACCTCATTTGCCAGATTCTGTTAAGCTATTGAAGCTCAGCTTTTGCTTCTCATTCTATCTCTCTTAAACAGTTTAGGTATAGTTGATTTATTTCTTTGTGGCTTAAACTTATTGCTTTATTTCCCTTGGAAAATATGACTATGTCAATCTTATTATCTTCAGGAGGTGATTATATAATATATTGAGTCTCTTCCAATTAAAATCTAAGCACAAGTTAAATATTCATGTGATAACCATATTTCCAACCACATTTGGGATTTTTTTCATGCCATGAGATAATATTTGAAATAATCCATTTTGAAAATAGGAAGCAATGAGTCAATGGATAAATGGTGCAGGAGGAAATGGTTTTAAGTAAAACTTTGGACTCTTGTGACATATAGCCTTTATGAATTATAACACATCTTCTGTCTTCCTGATTTTGAATTTGCTTGGAATACTTTTCATTTTCATCTCTGTCTCTCGAAATCTTTAGTTCCTCTCAAGAAACAGTTCAAGGGTCAGCTTGGTGGTGCAGAGGATAGAGCCCCGGCCCTGGAGTCAGGAGTACCTGAGTTCAAATCCGGCTTCAGACACTTAATAATTACCTAGCTGTGTGGCCTTGGGCAAGTCACTTAACCCCATTGCCTTGCAAAAAAAACTAAAAAAAAAACAGTTCAAGTACCATTCCCTCCACAATGCCTTTCCCAATCCCTCTAGTTTCTTGATGGTTCCTTAGCAAATTTATATTTTTATCATTTTGTATTTATTTTAGTGCAAATAATCTCCCCTTCATACCTCTTCCTCCTAACATTTCAGTTTTTATTTTTATGACTGTTTGATCTTTATATTTCTATCCCTAACTTTTAGAATATAGAGAGCTGTCCTTAGTATCAAGCATCCTTGAGATCCTCTTCTGCTGCCTTTGCCACATTCTGGTTATGTGACACTGGGCAAATGATGTAATTTCTAATTTTTCTGGTCTACGTTCAAAGACTATAAGTTGCAGGGGAAGTTGCTGAATTATGCTGGTGGAAGGAGTTTCCTTTTTCTGGGAGGTCCCTACATCAGTGACCACTGGTCTGGTAATTTAGCTGCATAAAGAGTGCTTAACATATACTTGTTGTCTTTACCTGAGTAGCTCTCCTCTAGACCTAGCCTAGATTACAGTACCTAGACTATAGTGTGATTTTAATGTATATTTGCTAAAATGATCAGAAAATTATTGATGGGGCAGCATAGAACACTGACCTTGGAGTCAGGAGGACCCGAGTTTAATTGGCCTAAGACAACAATTACCTAGCTGTGTGACCTTGAACAAGTCACTTAACCCTATTGTCTTGCCAAAAAAAGACAAAAACCCAATAAAATTAATGACAGAGCAGTGATTTAATTTCATATTGTCCTGGGCAAATCTCTAAAATAATTTCACAGTTATAGGAGTTATTAGTCTTCATTGGTAGAAGGAATTTCCATACCAAGAGTTCCCTAGATATTTGAAATTGCTGCTCTATGCCCAAAATGAAAGTAAAAATGTTGCTCTAATAATTTTACTTCATATAAGAGATATGATTTGCATAAAATATTACTTGAACATCTAATAGCATTGATTAAAATCCATGAATTTGTGTTTTAAAAGGCAATAAATAAGTCAATACTGAGAATATGTTTGATAACTGTTTTATCAAGCCAGAATTGTTACTGAAATAGTTTTCTGATTACTTTTATGAAAGCTTATAATCATCTAGGAAATTTTTATAGTAATATAACAACAAGGTATACCCAATTCCCTTATCACTAAACTAAACTATCATCAAGCTTGTTTCTAGAGCTATGGACTTTCTTTTTCAAGAAGAATGTTTTATTACTTTAGCCCAAATTTTTTTCTACTTAATATCTGTTATAGTCTGCTCCAAGTCATTCATCAAAACAAAACTGTTCATTGATTTCTTAACAGTCCACTATTGACTGATCATTCTATTCTCTGTCTCCTCCAAGGAGAGATCACTTTTAATTTCTTCCAGCAAAAGCTGAACTTGGCTTCCTGTTCGGGCCAATACATCTATGATTCTTTTCTTTTAAATAATATATTTTCATTTCAATAACTATTTCCCAATTTACATGTAAACCTGTTTAATATTCATTCTTGAAAATTTTAAGTTCCAAATTATGTCCCTTCATTCCTCTTCTCTCCCCAACTTCAGAAGGCAAGTAATTTGATATCTAATATACATTTGTAATTAGGTATTTTTTTTCTAAATTAGCTGTATTGCAAAAGAAAATATAGACAGAAAACTTTTAAAAATACAGTATTAAAACTGTGCTTCAACCTGTATTCATAAGTCATCAATTCTTTTCAGGACATGGATAGAATTTTAATCATTGATTTCTTGGAATCATCTTGGAGTTTTGTCTTCATCAGAGTAATTAAGTCACAGTTAATCATTCTTACAATAATGTTTTTTACTGTGTCAAATGGATCTGGTCAGTTCTATTCCTGTGAGTTTATATGAATATTCTCAGGTATATTGAAACCATACTTCTCATCATTTTATATAGGAAAATAATATTCTATCACAACTATATAGCACAACTATTCAGCCATTGTCCATTTGATGGTTATCCACTTCATTTCTTTGCCAATACAAAAATAGATCTGTGGACAATATTTTTTACAAATAGGTCCTTTTCCCTTTTATCTGTCTTCTTTGGGGTACAGACTTAATAGTGGTATTTCTGAGTCAAAGAGTATGCCTGATTTAATAATCCTTTGGGAATAGTTCCAAACTTTTCCATAAAGGTTGGGCTTCAACAGTGTATTAGTGTCCCAATTTGATTTCACATTCCCTCTAAAATGTATCATTTTTCTTTTCTGTCATATTAACCAGTATAATAGATATTAGGTGGTATCTAAAAACTGTTTTCAATTAATTTGCATTTACTGATCAAGAGTAATTTAGAGCATTTTTCCATGTAACTGCTGGTAACTTTGATTTCTTATTCTGAAAACTGCCAGTTCATATCTTTTGACCATTTATCAATTAGGGAATGGCTCTTACTTGTATATTTTGGTCTCAGTTTGAGAAATTTGCTATAATTTCCCTCCATTTTCCTATTTTATTTTCAATTTGGTTTGCATTTTTTTGTGAAAATTCCTTTTAAAAATTTCATGTAATCCAAATTGTTCATTTTCTTCCTACAATCATTGCCATCTCATATTTGCTCATAAACTCTACTCTTATCTATAGATTTGACAAGTACCTTTCCCCATACTTTTCTACTTATGATACCACCCTTTGTGTTGAGATTATTTAACAATTTTGACCTTACCTCAGTGTACAGTGTAAAATGTTGGTCTATACCTGGTTTCTGTCAAAGTGCTTTCCATTTTCCCCAGCAGTTTTTGTCAGATGTGGAGTTCTTACCCCCCAAAACTTAGATTTCTGGTTTAGCAAATTCCAGATTTCTATAGTCATTTACCACCATCACCTTATTTCTTAGCTACTACCAGATTGCTTTATCATCACTTAGTAATATAACTTGAAATCTGCTTCTGTTAGACTTCTTTCCTTCATATTTCTTTGATCCCCTAGATCAATTTTTTTAATTTTTCTAGCTTATTAAAATTATTCTTCAGTAGATTTATTAGTATGTGTATATCACTCAAACATATATATGTCAAAGTATATGTATATCTCAGTCTACATCCTGAGTCCATCACCTGGACTCAAATATGGAAGCAGCTGCCTTGAGATAAAATGAGATTCCCAAGTATCCCAAGCAAAAGTCAGTTGATCTCATGCCAGGATTGTTGGAGGACAGATTCTTGGCTAAATATGAGTTAATATCAATGGTCTCTGGGTTTCCTTCTACCTCTGAGAATGCAAGAATTTGAGGTTCCTCTAGAACTATAAACTGTTTTGACCCAGTCTATCACATATATCTCACTTTAAATTTCATAACCAAGTCATCAGGGAAAGTCTCAATGACCACTTATTGGGTGCATTATTATCATGGAAGGATTTCTTCAGCCTGATAAGGTAAAACACAGGACAAAGAGAATGAAAATTTTTTTTATTATAAATACATCAATGTAGCAGTACATTAAATGTATGATCACTAAAGATAGGGACAATTTTAAGATTAAGGCAATGCAGTCAGGTCCACTTTATCAAATGAGGTTGGGCCCCTTGCATCTAAGTTTCTCCCAAGATAGTAAGAACATGACAATTTGCAGATGGGGTACATGATGAAGAATAGGTGATACAGAAATCTTTAGACTTGGTGTTGCCCTCCCCACCAGACTCTCCTCTAACATGGATTGATAAGCAGGAGTGGAAATAATGGAATTCTGATTCAACATAACTTTCAAGAAACTAAAGTTCTATGCCCTGCTAAAACCCTTAAATGACTCCATGTCATTTAGTCTATGCTCTAGAACATGGAATCCAAACATTATCCCTATGGTTTCCAATTCTTATTTAAAGGAATTATAGAAATTTTAGGCAGCATGGAAAATGTGACATTGTAGAATATATTTGAAATTTACTAGCTAGTGTAGTTACAGCATCCATAGAAACTAAGAAATAGGCGCTTAGTTATTTCTTCAAAGTCAATGAACTTGAAGGCATCAAAGGTGAGATTTGAAGCTAGATCCTCTGATGGAGACCATAGACATGCTCATTCCTTCTTACCACTGTATTTCCTTAAATAGTTGTTTTTGTTTTTGTTCCTTTGTTGTTTTTTTTTTTTTGTGAGGAGTGGAATAAAGCCAAATACCAAGGAAACTGGAATTCAATGTTTGTAAATCAAATTGAACACTTTCCATGAAATCATAGGGTTTATTTTGTCAAATATTACACAGAACCTGATTTCTCTAATTCCCCAATCAAGAGTGTTTTGTTCCCTCTGTGAGAAAGATTATTATTCTGCCTTTCTCTTGGAGGAAGATAGCATGTAAAGAGTTTCATTCATTTAGCATACCCTTGGCTTTGACCTAGAACTTCTCCAATAAAAACAGCATTAGACCTTATTAAACTTCCCTGAATCAGCATCTCATTTGCAGTATTAGTTTTGTCATCTTTGATATTCCTTATGAGTTTAATACAGTCCTTGATCTCTCCCAGTTTTTATTTAAGATCAGCCCATAATGCATCAGACTTTTCTGATTGTGATCATCTTCAATGCTGGAGGATAGAACCCAGATTTTGCACAGCTTTCTCAGTTTCAATGGTTTGCCTCTCAGAATTGCTTTTAAAGAATTCACATTGATTAAATAGAGTCAGGTCCTAGCCTGGAACAGCCACCCAGGCTTCATGATTCTGAGGAAACTTTGTTGTTTTGTTATTGCAAAGGGACTGTTCTAAGCAATCAAAAGGACTTCTAATGAGATTATTCTCTATGTTTTATAGACCTAAGAGTCTCCAGGTTTTTCCATTAAGAGCTGTTTTGCATTTTTTTCTAGAAATCACAGAACAGAATTGTAACTTGGGTAAAGTCATTTGGGTTTTTTCCTTAGATTGCCAAAATTTAGAGTATTTCAATATAAAACTATGGTAGTGAAGAAGCCATCAGTATAGATCATTTCCCCTCCCAATCAACCACATTTTCAAAGTGATTTATTTCATTATTATTTCACTATACTAAGATCTGAAGGCTTAGTTTATTTTGCTAGACCCAGAAAATTAATATCATTGGGGAGACAGTGATGGATTTGGAGTCAGAGACCTGGGTTTGAATTTTGACTATGCCACTTAATTCAGGTGAGATCTTGAGTAGCTTACTGTATGACACTGGGATTCATTTCTACTATAAAATGAAGGGATGTGACTAATGACTGCCAAGTCCCTTTTAGCTCTGAATCTATGAATCCACAATGACAAAGATGCAAGTTACAGCTTTGACTCTGAGATGGAGGAGAGAGGACTGGAATAAGGACTGATAGTGAGATCCCCAAGAAGAGGAGAATTGGGGGTCAACCTGCATAGTTTGTGGGCCTTCTTATTTGAAGCTAGCCCCAGAGAAGCAGTTTAATGGAAAGAAACCCATGGAGACAGTCATGTTCAGTAATTGTTCATTGTTGAGTTCCCCTGTCCACCAGGGGATTCATTCAGCTCAGGAGGGAAAAGAAAAAGCAGTACATGTGGGTGGGGGTGCTAGCAGGACAACTAGCAGATCCATTTATTGGTAATATCAAACAGTTCTTTATAGAAGAAAACCACAAAATTAGCATACATGATAAAAACAATAATGTAACTTTCATTTGGGCAGGTTGTTACCTGGCAGGATGTAATCCAGCAGGATGTAACCCAGGTCAAGAAGTTTGGAAACAGGGCTATCAAAAAGTAAGGCTACGAATGATGCAGTTGTGTTATCAAGTCAGATTTCCATGGAAAGTCTTCAGCTCGAGGGTCACCAGAGCGTTTTTTAGTCATAATTGACCTTCTACCCAAACTCCCTCGAGCAGCTCTCAACAATTCATAAGGAACATTTTGAGAGTGATTTGGAGAGCCTGTTCTCTTAATAAAATACTTTAGCTTCTAGGTAATTATGTCTGATAACAAATAGACAGGCTTTATCTCTATTGTTCTAGCATGGTAGGCCAATATCAGTACATCAGAACTGTTTTAATGAAGGTCCAAGGCTTTATTGAGTCTCTTGCTGTCAAAGCATTGTCCCTAGGGTTTTGCTGTAGCCTTCAGAGAGCACTAGAAAAGACAAAAAGCAAGAGCTGAGGAGCCTGGACTTGTGGAGCCTTCTCTGGGCCCTTTCATTCAGAGGTCCCAAGAAGTAAGGATTGCTCATCATCAAGTAGATGCTCTGGATGTGCCAATCAGGCAGACTAGTGGGAGTGAAAATAGTAGGGTCAGCAAGATGTCTTTAAGTCCACAGTGACTGACCAAGAGTGAAAGATAGAACCAAAGATACCTTCATTGTAGGAGTCATCTGAAGCCCTCTGACAGCTAATGGGGCAATTTTGACTTTGATCTTCTCCTATGTGCTAGGCTCAGATTCCAGAGGCTTCTATACAATGAACCCTTCCACCTTTTTTGGCACCATTTGACTGTAGACTGTAAGTGTATCCCACAATAACATTTACAAAGTACTTTCCATACATAATTGAATTGGTCATTATACCAATTGTTATCCCCAAGAAGAGAAACTGAGGTAGACAGAGATTAAATAATTTACCTTGTACAGCTATTGTAAGCAAAGGTAATTTGAACTCAAAGCTTCCGGACTTCAGATCCAATAGTCTAGCCACTGAACTATCTCACTTACCTACTTACAAACAGAAATCCAAAGATCTTGGATTCAAATTCATATTCCCTGTTACTAAATTCAGTAATCCTCCATAGTCATAGATACCAGACCTCAGTCCTTTAGATTATATAAGAATTTCTCTTATGATATCATTGGACTCCTCCATAACTTTTCTAGCTTGCCTAAAAATGTACCTACATCAATGCAAATATTTGACCCCTTGGGAAATTGAAGTCATCACCTTCTCTTCTCTCTGCAGGCAAGTTGACCCCAGCACACTTTATTGGGAATGTGTGTATCAAAGGAAAGGTCTCCATGATACTTTGCATACCAATGACCATCCTTACTGAGCAGTGTACCCGGGGATATAGATAGAGAAGAGTTTAAAGATTTTATTCCCAGGGATAGTAAATTATGCTTCCTTAGTTCTCTATATTCTGAATGGCAAAGAAACTAGAGATTTCTTGGTCAGCTATTTGAGAAGGAGATCAAGGCTTTGTCTAGACATATTAAGAAACTGAAGCCCTGATGGAATTGAGTTAAATTGAATTGTCAACTTGAATGGAGTTGAACAAACATTTACTTTGAAAATGATTGGAAAGTGGTAATTGTATGTTTGTGCTTGTACTTTAAAAAGAAATGATGAAAGAAAAACTTACTTGACTATGTGGACTCACCTGAGATCTTTGCTGACCTTGAAGATGTCTATTGGGATGTCTAGGACTTGAAAGGTAGAGATAGAGAAGTGACAGACACAGAAGAAATTTCTGGGCTAATAGCTGATGCAATTGATTCATCTAAGGGACTGAGGCTTTAAATCTGCTAGGATATAGTAAGTCTTTCTTCTTCCTACTCCTACCCCCCCCCCCAATATAGAAAAACCTGAGCTTTTTACTATATTAGGCCAACAGAAATACCTTTCCCTGATAGACAGGTAGGAGCTTTTTTGGTTCTAAGTTGAAGATATCATCTAACATACCCAGATAAGAGTAGCTTAATAGCTATTGTGTTAGATTTTTTATTCTTTTTACTCCTTGGTATTGGAATTAATTTGAAGTCTATCATCCTAGACTTACTCAGGGTATCCAGTGCCCCAAAAATCTGTTATGAGAAGAGGGAATTCTTCCAGGAAAAAGAAAAACCACAACCCTGGAGCTATAGGGTTCACTCCTCAGGAAAGTGGAAAGCAAATAAACCTTGATAATAATAGTGAAATGAAGAACTGGCCATGGTTCTGCCCTTCCCCATCTCCCAGGCCACTTTTCTGCTTTTCTTAAACATATTATAGGATTTGGTAGAATAAAGCTCGATTGCTGTTGTTTATCCTTTTCAAATAAGACCATGACATCAGGGAGGTGATGCTATGACAAGCAAGTGAATTGGATTTTAGTGAAGGAAGGGCTGTGCAAAATCACCAGCCTTGTTCTCTCCTCTCTGGAACCATCTGGGTCCAGTGGCAAGATATAAATCAGGATGAGATAGCTCTGGGTGCAGTTGGAGACCTTGTTCTTTTACAGCTAAAGGCTTTATTTATACTAGGGGAAAAAAGCAGTCTGGGAGGGCAAGACCCTCAGGATTTCTTAGTGATTCAGGTAGGTAAGACAGAGAAGAGCAAGAAGCATAAAGAAAAAAGATCAAGCTGGAAAGGGAAAATCCTTAGGGTTTCTGACCAAAGCAAATAATTGCTGTTTACATTCACTGTGAAACAATTTGGGAGAAGGGAGGAAGGAAGGAAGGAAGGAAGGAAGGAAGGAAGGAAGGAAGGAAGGAAGGAAGGAAGGAAGGGGAGAGGAAGGAATGATGAATGGAGGGAGGAATGGAAGTACGGAGGGAGGCAAGAGAGGAAGGAAAGTTGGAAAGGAAGGAACAAAGGAGGGAAGCAAACAAGGAAGCAAGCAAGCAAGGAAAGGAGGAAGACTATGCAAAAGAGACTCTTCTCACTTCTTTTCTTTCTTACTGAATCTCTGAGAAACCCTGAGGATCTTGCCCTCCCAGATATTTTTTCTCAAGTGGTTATACATGGCCTTCTTACCTTCTTTCTCTCTCTAAACTAACCTTAATCACTGAATGGCCATTGCCTCAGTCAAACTCACCTGGGAAAAGACCTAGCTTTGAAAAGTCAAGGTCCCTACCCTGCTTCCAGGGTTATCAGCAGTCCTCCTGATCCATATCTAACCACTGTAACCAGATGGCTCAGGAGAAGCGAGATACTGGTGACTTTGCACAAACCCCATACCCCCTAATTTAAAGCCAATCTACTGGCATGTCTTGACATTACCTCTCTGATGTCATGGTCATCTTCAAAAATGACAGACAGGGGCAGCCAGGTGGTACACCACTCCTGGAGTCAGGAGGACTTGAGTTCATATCCAGCCTCAGACACTAATTAATTATCTAGCTGGGTGACCTTGAGCAAGTCACTTAACCCCATTGCTTTACATAAACCAAAAAAAAAAATTAAGTACAAACAAACTTTGAAAGAAATAGCAGCAGCCCCACTGCTTGAAAGTTAGGTTATGCAAAACTAGAAGGAACTTAGAGATGCTCTAATTTAACTATCATTACAGATAAAGAACCTGAGGTGCAGAAAAAGCCATTGACTTTCCTCAAATAAGAAATGACAGAGATGGGGTTTGATTTGAGGTCCCCAGGGTTCCTTTTTACTTACTGTCAGAAACCTAACAAACAAAATCCTTTTTTTGTGTAGAATATTTTCTGACCAATGCAAAACTACTTGTCACTTCTTCTGGCTCCTTTCCTTCTGTTTATCTCCACTTTTGTTTATTTCCCTTTTGGATCTTTTAGCTGCATCTGTTTTGTTTTTTATTTTTTCTGTTCAAATCTTTTAAAAGTCTGTATGCATGTGCCACCTAAGGCTGTTTAAGGGGAAATGATTGTATAAATATAGGCCTTGCATTCTGTCTCAATATATTTATAAAGGCAGAATGCAGGGAAGTGTTATGAGAAATTGAGCAGACACCACCAGATACTGTTATTTCCTAGGCTTATAAAGAACACTTCCTGAGCTGAATTCAAATTACAAACTTGATCAGAATCTAACACACAGTTTCACTTTGTATCTACCCTTCTCTTACCTCTTTATCTCTGCCTTGATTTTTTCTCTACATCATGAAACAAATGAAGGAAAGTAAGGACCCCAGTGATCTAAGATAGTTTTCCATAAAGTAACTTCCCTGGGGGATGGTGAAATTTGAATATTCAGGCTCTATTAATAACCCTATAGAAAATTCAATCTCTTGATGCTGCCCAAGCCGACCCAGACAACTTGAAAAGGTCACACCTGTCATCACATGGATTCCTGGGTTCTCTTCCAACATCCCCTATGCCAGTGAGTCAAGTAACTCTATCTAGCCCCAGGCTGCTAGAACATTCACAGCTAATTGATTGTCCATTGGAATGGAGACTCAGGGTGACCACATTCAAACAGTTCATAGTCCCAGAGTAAACTCAAAGTCTTTACATGGCAAAACTGGAAGGGAGCTCAGAGACCACTGAGATGAATCCATATGTAAGTAAGAATCCATCCTCCAACATTCCTGGCATGTGATCATCCAACCTTTGCTTGAAGATCACCAAAGAAAGGAACATCATTCTATGTCAATGTAGCTGGTTCCATACCTGGAATATATACATAGGTAGATAGATAGATAGATAGATAAATGCACATATAAATGCTCATACATATAGATCTAAATAAGCATATGTTTCATGTACATATATGTGTTTGTGTGCTACCACCTCTCTTACCTAGGCAACCTTCAATAGCTTAAACTATTTGGAAGTATTTTCATTATCTCGGGCCCAGTCTGAGGTGTCTTGGCCATCATGGTTTGGCTTTCAAGATCAAGCAGAATGATTGGGGCACTGTTTCCACACTGGTATCCTTTCACATATTTGAAGAGTGTTCTTATGCCTATTCTGAAGTCTTCTTTATGAAAAAATCTATCATGTTTATCTCATATATATATACATATATATATATATATATATATATATTACTCTATCATCTCTGTAACTCCCTTCCTATATCTTTATGACTCTAGCTACCTAAATCTTGATCATTGCTTGTAATTTAGTAGATAAGATAAAGAGCCAGTCATAAGGATTTAGTCTCATCTCTGACTTCTACAAGATGTGAGCAAAAAAAAATCTCTAAGATGCAAATTCCTCATCTATAAAATGACAAGTTTGAGTGGAATTTCTGTGTTCCTTTCCATCTCTTAATCTAGAAAAATGCATAAAACAACTAAAAGTTAAATAACATGCCCGAGGATCATATAAGTTGCAAGTTAGGAACTAAATGTCAACGCTGATCATTCTTCCTTTATTCAAACTAGGGCTCTAGCCATTATATCATTCTGCTGCTTTACTAGTCAGATTTATTTAAAAGAAGGGGTGAGATGGATCAGTCCTTATGGAAATTTCAATACAATGATGTCCATTTTTTTTACAATATCATTTCTTTTCAATGTTATTTGTCAGTGAGGTGGCACAGTCCAATGTGTCCTGGACTTGGAAGTAGGAGGACCTAAGTTACAATCCAGCCTCTAATGCTTACTTGTTATGATAGCTGAGCAAGTCACTTAACTTTTCTTAACCTGTTTCCACATCTATAAAGTGGGTTATTAATAATATCCTCCTTTCATGTCTTATTTTAAGTATAAAATATGTAATATTTATAAAGCATCTTGCTAATCTTAAAGCACAATATAAATATTAGCAATTTTAATTGTTATCATGAATATTATTATCATCATATCTTTCATGAAACTTCAGTCAAATACAGAACTGAAGGGGGGGAATCTTTTTTTTTTTTAGGTTTTTGCAAGGCAGACGGGGTTAAGTGGCTTGCCCAAGGCCACACAGCTAGGTAATTTAAGTGTCTGAGACTGGATTTGAATCCAGGTACGCCTGACTCCAGGGCTGGTGCTTTATCCATTGTGCCACCTAGCTGCCCCATGAAGGGGAATCTTGAAAAACATTTTCCAGATGAGGATATTAAAGCACAGTGAGGTTAAGAATCTTGTCTAGAGGGGGCAGCTAGGTGGCGCAGTGGATAGAGCACCGGCCCTGGAATCAGGAGTACCTGAGTTCAAATCCGATCTCAGACACTTAATAATGACCTAGCTGTGTGGCCTTGGGCAAGTCACTTAACCCCATTGCCTTGCATAATAAACCAAAAAAAAAAAAAGAATCTTCTCTAGAAAATGACTATTTACATAACCAGTAAAAATCTGGGCAAAGACTGGAACATAAGAATCTGACTGCAAATCTATTGTCCCCTCTGGGATGCCATCTACCTCCTCTTCCAATGACAAACTTCCATGAAACAAGTTCTTTGGGCACCAAACTTTTATTTTGTATTTCCTGGGGGCTCAATTCCATGCCAAATGTGTGATCCACCGGAACAAGAATTAATATGTCAGCAAGCACTTATTAAGCACCAGCTGTATATCAGACATTTTTCCAAATTCTAGAGACAAAAAGAAAGAAAAACACAAACAAAATATGAAACTACTTTCAGGAAATAGAATTTTATTTATCTCCCCCAGCATCTTTTCAGGATGAGACAAATTCAAATGCTCAATGTCAGACTTCACTTGGGAAAAAAAGAGGCAAAATATCAGATATATTTCAGACTTACTCTCTCACTTCACAAACAAATGCACACTGTAATTTCAGAAATTAAGGCATTCCTTTTAAAATCATGTTTGCTATTAATAGTATTTATTTATCTTACACTTCTGTAAGCAGATACTTATCATAAGAAAGAATAGCCAGTAAATCGTGATAATTGCCTAGTCCTTGAATTTTAAAATGTTACTCATTTGTTTTTGAAAGTGGTTATTTAATAGCATTTGCAATTGGGATAAGAACCCTCATACCATAATAATTTTTCTAGAGAAAAATATAGCATTGTTGTCTTTTTTTTATTTCTGAAAGAAAAGGTCATTTTAAAATAAAACACCAGATCCTAATGAGATGTGCATTTTGGGCTGCAACCCAGAGTCCTTATAGGATTAATATACAGACAGAAATAGGTAAGATGAAATATTCCCAAACTTGGATGGATATCTATTCTCATTGATGTGTATGCCTCCTTCAGTGATACCCGTGGATATACATCCATGTCTGTTCAATCTCTGGGTGGCTTGTCTGTTTTGTATCAGTCTGCCAAAACACATCAACCTCATATGCTTGGGGTCCTCCTTGGGGATAAGGAGCTTATGACATATCACTGAAGGGAATGGGTGAGAAAGCAGAGTAGGATATATCATCAGAGATTCTTAGAACTAGGAAAATTGTGGCTGTTCATAAGGAGAAAGCAAGAGATGTTGGCATCCATGTGATGAAAGAATGAATGACAAGCAATAAATGAAATCATTGTTTACCATGTACCAAGCTCTATGCTGTGTGCTGAGTATACAAAGAGAAAATCAAGATAATCCTTACACTGAAGGAGTTCATAATCTAATGGGGGGAAAACATATAGGAGATTTCATCTTCAGATCAGATGGAAAGGTCTCATAATTCCATTTTATTTACTGTCATTTCTACTTACACAAAATTATATAATTGTACATGCCTAAGACTTTGGTGACAGAAATATTCTTTTCTGGGTCTTACATAACTATAACTACTGAGGAACAGAAACTGTAGCATTCTTTGGTAGTAGCAGTTGATAAACTAGGTCTTTACTGGTGTTGTTCCCTCAAACTATGGCAGGGGAAGAAGCTTTGAAGCAGGGCTGGTGGTCTAGGGTGTCTTGTTTCTGGAACTCTTGGGTTCACTTGCCTCTAGGTGGAGGTTGCTTAACAACTGGTTTAAAGATGTTAGTAATGACAGGACCCTCCCACATCAATGACTCTCTGAGAACATGATTCCACTCTGACAGCTTGATTGATTGACTTTGGTGTTTTGCTATTCCTAGGGTTATTGAAATCATGATTGTTGGCACCTCCACCCTTAGATGAGGGATAGTGGTAATGTTTGGGCTCAGCACACACCACCTTGATGCTTTGGCAATGATATCTTTTCTACTGAGATCCTTCTAATGAGATCTAGACAAAACTTTTAGAAAGCTACAGGTTTGGGTAGTTATAATAGAGATAGGTTCACTTAGAACTACCATGCAACTGATTGAATCTCATTTAAAAATATAAGAGGGATAATCCTGTGGTTCTCTCTCATGTGATACAGATTCTTACATTACCCAACTAAGAAGCATAAACCCTAGTTCTCATTTTTAAAATGGCTTTTGGAAAAAAAAAACTTATATGTGACATCGTTATCATTTCTTATTACCTAGATTCCAGGAACATAAGACAGAACTGTTTTGGTTGTGTTCCTCAGGGAAAGGAACCCACAGGATAATATATGATAAAAGAGTTTGGTCTTGCATCTCTCATGCAAATTCTTGGCCCAGAACCCTTAAGGTACTATTGAGTCAATTAATGTCGACTACTGTATTTTGAAAGAGGTCATGGATATTCCCCCAATTTTCTAATTTGTTGCCTGGGAGAAGCTAATACAAAGGAAGACCCTTACTTGATGCCATTTAATACATTGACGTTCTACATAAAATTGGACATTACTATGAGAGATCCTTTCTCCTAAGTGACATGCTAACTTCAGATCAGAAGGGAGATTATTATTACCCAGAATTTGGAGGTTGCTGTTGAACTAGGTAGAACCAATTGGATCATGGATGATCATAAATCTGGATTTAGAAGAAAAGGTAACCCGGTCCATTTCATAAATGAGAGAACTGAGACCCAGAAGAAGAAGAAAGTCATGAATCACCAAAGGAGTTAGTAGAAGCTCCAGTATTTGAACTGAGTTCCTATGTTTCCCAATCTGGTACTCTTGCCCACTGTTTAATAGTGCCCCTCTCACCCTAATGGCTTTGGGATTGTGAAGCATCTTCTCTTTCAGAGTTGTGAAATTCTGATGTCCTATTCAACCTTCTTCACCTCTATCCCTTTGCACAAGCTACTTCCTTCACACAAGAAGTACCCTTTGGTCAAATCTGTTCCTTGGATTTCCAGTTTCAGTGGTTTAATTTGGTTTAGTTTGGATTCTTTTCTTTCCTATTCCCTATTTTCTCAAAAGAATTTAACTTTACCAAGACTTCTTGAGGTAGGAAAGGTGGTAAAGAACTGAGTTAAAAGTCCTACTCAGATGCAATCTATGTGTATGAGAACAAATCATTTAACACCATTTTCCTGTTTCCTAATCTGTAAATAAGGTGAGGGAGGAAATTGCAAACTACTCCAGTATATTTTTCAAGAAACCTCCAAATGGAGTCATGAAGAGTTATCCAATACTAAAAGGATCAAGCAACAATAATAAAAACCCAAGAAACTTTTGGTTACAGGATTAAAGAGTGTCAGTTACTCTTAGCCCCATAGTAATTAATCATCTGTGTGCTTGTTTGGTTAAGATGTGTTGGCCATTGGATTGGCAATGGAAGTTAAAACCCCAGCTCTGAACTGAGGAACTTGTGTGACCTTGGGCAAGTCATATAACCTCTGAAACCCTTTAGTTTTTTAGATAAGTGGACTTGAGGACAAGATTTGGACTAGAGAGTACTTTGAAAATTTTCTCTGGAGTAGAGAGTTGTTCCCTCTTTGTAGTTCTCATGGTTCTCATTCATGGTTCTAAATAAGACAGAACCTCTATGAGATCAGGCTAATATCTACTGGAATTCATCTTTATCCAATAACTTCTTAAGGAATCCACTCCGAGGGACTTTGACTTTCTCTGTAGAAAATTCTCTCAGTGGATGTGATTCTCTCAGTGATGTGATTGGAGAGAATGTTAAATGGAAGTGATCTAAAAGGACATTTATTTCACTTTTGTAAAAGATCAATAATAAAATCCAAATTAAATGGTTACCTCATTAAAAACACCCCGCAAGTATAAATAAAATATCATTTTTTGATTGCAAATGGATTAAATCATAATTCACAAACTTATATTCCAAATTAGTTGAAATGATAGTTTTATTTGCTTTAATTAAGGAAATTTATACATTTCATAAAGCAGCATTCAAATATTCTCCCTAGAGTTTCCCTCTGGTTCAAGTGGTTGCCAAGAAAGCATATGCAAGTCTCTGGGTAGATGGGCGGCTATGCAGAGTTGTCATTAATGTCCAGACATGAGACTTGTCTTTGGATGAAGTCAGAGATGGCAAGACTAACAAACTGGCACTGATATTGAGCAAGGAGGGAAACCCACAGGAGATGAAAGAGCCAAAATCCATCATCAAGAAAGAGCAACTTTTACAAAGAAAAAAAGAAAGAGCAACTAGCTGGAACATTTGGATGAATATGAGAAGAAAAGAATTTAATAGAGATATAGCTAAAGTACTTCATTTGGGATCTATGGGGCTGATAGAAGAATAGGGGCACTCTCCTCTGTGTGGACTAGTTTAGATGATAGGAACACCTGAAAGGACCTTGATGATCAATTCCTTCTTTTTCAAACATCTAGATATGTCCAGTGACTTGTCCAAGGTCATGTGTATATTATTAAGTAGCAGACTTACTAACTCCAGATCTGGCTGTTTCCACTTTATATTTTTTTTTCCTATGATTAATCAGTTCCCAACTAAGCTAAAGTGCAGGTCAAGAGTAAATCACAGGGGGCGGCTAGGTGGGCACAGTGGAAAGAGCACTGGCCCTGGAGTCAGGAGTACCTGAGTTCAAATCCGGCCTCAGACACTTAATAATTGCCTAGCTGTGTGGCCTTGGCCAAGCCACTTAACCCCATTGCCTTGAGAAAAACCTAAAAAAGAGTAAATCACAGGTCTTACATCTAGAAGGGAGCCTAGAGACCCAGAATTGCTCATAATTAAACAGAATGCAAATGATTGAGGTGGGATTTGAACCCTTGTCCTCGATCTATATTTCATTTGGCTTCTACCCCTTTATTCTTGAGGAAGAACCAAGTAGCCTAGGCTTAGTATAACAATATGAAAACACCAAGACTTTTGAAAGGAGGGACATGGGGAGGAGCAGATAAAGCTTGAAGCCAGACCACATAGAAATGACCTTAGAAAGTAGCAGATAAGAGTCCATTTACCTTGTGTAGTCCGCTTTAGAGAGACTCAGACAAGAGAGGGAATCCTGGCAAGTCAGCTTGGGACTTACTAGTTGCAAATCACCCTGGTTCTCTTTAATTGGTCAACCAGCTAGTTCACCCAGGATTTACTGGAAGATTCCTAGATAAGAAGAACCTACTCTATACCCATGCATTTCATTCTATACACCAGGGCTGAGTAGAAGTCTTGTCCATATGAGATCTTTCCTGCACATTCCAGTTCTTGAAATACTTGAAAACAACTCTCGTGTCATCCTGTAGTCTTCTCCTGACCAAGCTACATGTTCCCAGTTCATTCAACTTAGGCAAGTGTTCCTTGATGAGTATTGAATAAGGATCACACACACACACACACACACACACACACACACACACAAACAAAACACACACAGTGTATTTGCCTTTTGACTCCACCTAAACAATAGATTACTTATCTTTTAAAAGCTGATTTTCACATAAATAACGACCTTCTATTCCTATCTCACACATATAAAACACATTCAAATATTCTTTTTAATTTATCTTCTTTTGAGTGATTAAAAGGTAAAGTGTGTTATTTATGGAGAAACACTGACTTGTGACCAGAGAACAATAAGGTTTGAAGACTGTGACTAATTAATATAAATGTTGATGGTGAGTGTTTTCTTTTGAAAGCTTGAAAAGTAAAAAAGGTAGAGTTGCCTATGACTTCCTTAGATCCAAGAAAAAAGAATGAGGAGTGTGGAGCCTGAGTCTCATTTCTCTTTGCATTCTCCCCTATACCTGCCATAGTTCTACACACATTGCTCCAATATTAGTCTAAGTGTAATAGATTCAACTTCACTAATTATATAATAGTAGTAAGAATTAGAGAGGATAAGAAAGGAATCATCTCATTCCAAACATTTATTTTATATATGAAGAAACTGAGGCCGGGGGATAAAACAACTTTCCCAAGTTTAATGTTGAAACCTGGGTCCTCTCATTCTCCATAACACTACAGTTCCTGCTAGAAAATATTAGGAATGATGGGAAGTTTTCATTATTCATTATTCCATTGCTAATCATTTGGCTGCTTATTTGTATCTTAAGGATCCAGTTAACGTTGTATAAGGAGATCTTACCATATGTCAGATCTTTATGACTCATTGATAACCCAGTGATCAAAACAGAAGAAAATCCCCAATTCAGAGGGAAATTGAACAATTTCCAACAATTCAGTTTGAAAATTTAATGGCAGCATTTCTAGGGGGAAAAGTACAAATTTAACTTTTTTTGTTTAGAAACTTTTTGTTTTAGTTTGTTTGTTTTTTTAGGTTTTTTGGTAAGGCAAATGGGGTTAAGTGGCTTGCCCAAGGCCACAAACTAGGTAATTATTAAGTGCCTGAGACCAGATTTGAACTCAGGTTCTCCTGACTCCAGGGCTGGTGCTTTATCCACTATGCCACCTAGCCGTCCCTGTTTAGAAACTTTTTAAGGACAACACTGACCACCATACTATCATCTCTAAAGAAAATTTCTGTTATCAATTCAAACTGGAGAAGAAAGAAAGGATGGGAAGTTGGTAATAGAAAGTGACCTCAAAAATAGCATCTTATCACTGGGGGACCATATGATGTTGCAGAGTCTTTTTTATCACGCTCTGACCTCAATGGCCTCTGAGGGTCCCTTGAAACACAAATTCTCTGATTCTCTACCTCCTTTCTCAGCTTCAGTATCACAATCAGCATACACTAATCTCTTGAAACATTCCAGACCCTGACTGTAGTTCCATCTTCCATTAATGTATTCAAATACCAGAAGTTCATTGAAGGTAGCTATTGGAAATTGAGTAGTTTTATGAGTCATGATAAAGTAACAGCAGGTCTTGCCAATTGGAGTGTGATGTACTGTTTTGTTAGGTCAATGAATATCCATGCCATTGCTGATTTACCAAGAATATTTCCAATTTCGGATCAGTGAGACTAGATTAAGAAAGGAACCTAGGAGCTCTGGGATCAAGGCCAGCTCTGCTCAGAGTTTCCAAGTTTCTCTCTCTACAATGAGCTAAGATGTAGACTAATTGATTACTACTGCCATCCCAATGACTGATTTCAGTTTTCCTTGCAAATCAGTGTTCACTTAAGCAAAACTAAATCAATGGGTTATAAGCAGAGGCAAGTCAAGCTTTGAACAAAGCTGTTCTCCCTCCTCCAATTTGATCCTGACTATAAACATAGACTTCATTGAATTGAGGCAGGGTACTTGTGATGGGCCTGTAGTTTCTGTTGTAATAGAATTTACCTCTGGGATCAATAGTGACCACTGCTGCACTGGAATGGGTCTGAATCCTCCAGTTTCATTTGAGGAGACTTGTATAAAATTGTCTTCATCATGTTGTATCACTCATATTTTACTAGAGGCTTGAATAGATATGAGTGATATGCAGAGAAAAGATTCTGTCCTCCACACCTTGTCCAGAGTGATATAGATGCTTGTTTTTACTCTGAAAATAGTGCTTTGAGCTGGTAACTTTATCTCTCTAGAACCACAATATACTCATCTTTTGGTCCATCAATAAGGTTTCTGGCTATATGAGATGGTTAGCTAATCTCTTCCTACTGAAATCTTCTATCTTTAGCCATCTCTAGACACCTGGACCATGTTTCACCCCATACAGATATCTTCCAGTATCTCTAGTGCAGGCATATGACACACTGCCCTGCTGATGAAGATAATTAGATATACTCCTAGGCCCTGCTTTTCATCTCTTATCCAGAGAACAATCACCACATCTCTATGAATATTGCTACTGGTAATAACTTTCCCAGAAACAAGTCTCCACTCCCCTACCACCAGCTTCAAATGAAGCATCCCCTACTCTAGCCATCACCCTCATCAGTTCCTCTTAGGAATCTTGGACTCCAGCCTTGGAATCATTTTGGCTTCATTAATAAGTTTTTACAACTTCTAGCCAAGGAACAACTTCCACATCACTTTCTGGACACTACTTGAAAACTATGATGCCATCCCAAACTCAGATTTTCTCACTTTCCTTTTTAATATAATAGAAACTCCTTGAAGATAGACACTGTCTTGATTGCTTGTCTTTATCTCCTCAGCACTTAAGATAGTGTATGTCACATAAATGCTTAATGATGACTCCATCCATCCATTCATTTATCTGACTATCATCCATCCATCCTTCCATCCATCCATCCATCCATTCATCCATCTACGTATCTATCTGTCTAATTTCTGTTTCTATCACTTTGTTCCTACTCTCCTCATCCCAAAACTACCTAACCAAAATCTATCTTTCTTGAGAATATTCTGTCCCCTTATTAAAATGAGGACAAAAGGCAAAAACTACCTTACTTTTTTATATTCATCACAAAACACAATATCTTGACTTGTAGTAAGTACATAATTATTGAATGACCTAAACTGGTTCAAGTGTAATATATTCCTTTATCAATTATAGCGCTACAACTAAGAGAATTAGCAAGTTATTCCCAAATATAAGAATAATTTCAGATTCTATTTAGCATATGAAAGGTCCCAAAAGTCTTAGTGCAGTTTTAAGCTATTAATACTTTATAAAGCTAATACTTAATAATTTTATTGTTTCAAAAGTTGTAAACTACACTAATAATTTGCAGATACCCTCTGTGTAATTGTGTTCCAGTGACATGAAAACACATTAATGGTCTTTTCAAAGAGAATTCCACCCATGGAATATTTTATTGAGTGTGGTTTAATTCTATTCCATAAATATCCATAATTTCTTTTATCTGCTCTCTTCTGAAAGGCAGCTTTTGACTTGGCTAAGGAAGATATTCATATCAGTTGGAGGTCTCTCCCGTTAAAAGGAGATGATATTTTCTATGTGACTCTAGGGAAACCATTTAATCTCTCTGGGTCTCAATGACATCATCTGTAAAATAAAGGGATTGGATGAGACAAATTCTGATATCCCTTCCTAACTAAAACTAATGTTTTGTTAGACGAGACCTTAGGACGTAATGAGTTTCTCATAACTACAACTTCTGTGGATACTGAATGGCATCTTATCATGGATTCAGTAGAGAGGAGCCTTATTCATTAAATGCTCCATAAGGCTCCTTCCAAATCTATATTTTTTGATTCAGCAAAAGAAACAATCAACTCCAATTGAGATCAAAGAGGAAGAGAAAATTTGCAAGTCTTTGGGATATGATCATCTCAACATATTAAACTGAAGATAATAGAATACATCGAATAAGGATGTCTACTCCCTTTGTTGAAAAAGTACTATCCTGATACTACCCTTCAGTTTTCATCATGGACCACAAAGTCATAACTTCTCCTGAAGGAGCTATTACTTATTAGTAAAATATAGAATGATCTTATATAGTAAGTGGTATTGAGGCTTATGACAACAAGGGGATCTTCCAAAAAGGAGGGAAGAAATAAGTAGACTCCACTTAAAAGCTTAAAAATAAGTTTATAGGGGAGGCTAGGTGGCACAGTGGATAGAGCAACAGCCCTGGAGTTCAAATCCGGCCTCAGACACTTAATAATTACCTAGCTGTGTGGCCCTGGGCAAGCCACTTAACCCCATTGTCTTGCAAAAAAAAAAGAAAGAAAGAAACCTAAAAATAAGTTTATGATAGCTTCAGGAAGATTGATCACCTAGATAGGATTTACTATGCCTAAAGAGTGTGGTACACTGAGTTGAGTATTTGAATTGAATTCAGGAAGACAAGCCTCAAATTCTATCTCAGATGTGTTAGCTGTGTGAACCCAAGCAAATTATTTAGTGTCTCTGAGTCTTCATTTTGGGAATAATGATAGCACCTATCTACCCAAGTGATTGGGAAACAGAAATGAGATAATGTTTGTGGAAAGCTTGATAAACTTCAGTCATGAAAATGCAAATTATTAGTGTTAATGTCAAGGATGAGTTTTCCCTTATCATTTCACCAAGTTTTGACAGTCTCTTATAATGAAAAATGTTTAGCAAAGTCTAATCAAAGAAATGTTTTTATGGGCAGAATCATTGGGTTCTATATTAAAGTTGAGTTGATGACCTCAATTGACTTGGGTTATAGAATAATGGAGAGAAGATGTGGGGGAAAGTTTGCTTAAATCATTAAAATGCATTTTCCTGGAATGGAAAAGAAGAAAACACAAGCACTAATCAGTACAGTTAAGAAAAATATGTCTGGAAATTTGATGAATGAAACAAGCAAAATCATATGGTGAAACTGCATGAAAGAAAATATTTCTTAGATAACAAACATTGCTGGTGATTAAGAAGGAATATAGGATGTATTTTGGTGAAAAGGGAAGAAACTAGGACTATAGCTTGATTTTTCACAGAGAAAAGATGTGGAACATTGTGGGAAGAAGGGTAAGGAAGGGATAAACAAATTCTGCATTTTTTTCTCTCTCTCTTCCTTGGAACATTAAAAGAATATTTGTCATTTAGGCTAGATTTTTTAATACACAGAGAAGAGAATGGTGATTTAGGGGGAAAAAATTGCTGCCATCTGTTCTATGGTATTTGTTCAGTTATTATACCAGTTACACTATGGAATCACAGGATCTATGGAAAGGACCTTACAGATCAGACTCCAGTCCTGTCATTTTACAAAAATTAAACAAGTACATGGGAGAGAAGTAACTTTGGTATAGCTTACTTTGTTCCCCAAATATTGACACTAATCAGGAAGAGCAAAACCAACTAATTGGGCCATCTTGATCATGAAGGTGCACTTTTTTCCATATACCATACATACCAAAAGGGAGCCTATCTCCGTTTCTTAAATTCTAATCCATAAATGGAAACCAACATCAGGGGAACAGAGTGGATGTACACTGGGGAAACTAAGGCAGGACCATGAGGTGTGTCCTGCCCAAGAGATGGAAATTCATTTGTCAGTATTGATTTCTGAGGGCTGTACTTTGAAAAGGGCATTGATAATATGAAGAGGAAGGGAACCAGGATGGTGAAGGACTTCCAGTCCATATATGTCCTCATGAAGATTGTTTGAAGAAAATGGCTGTGTTCAGAATTCATCAGAGAAAACTTGGAAAGGTTATAATAGCTACCTTCAAGTATTTGAAAAGTTGTCATAAAGATGAGTTTTTAGATTTGTTTTCCTGGACCCTAAAAAGAAGAACATGGAGCAATGGGCTGAAAGTAGAAAAAAATAGGTTTAAGAGAAAGAAATAGCTCTTAATCACTGAGGTGATTAAGTAAAATAGTCTGTGAGTTCCCTAGCATTGGAAGTTTTCAAGTCAAAACTGGATGAAGGGGCAGCTAGGTGGTGTTGTAGACAGAACACGGGCCCTGGAATCAGGAGGACTTAAGTTCAAAACCAGCTTTAGACAATAATTGCCTAACTGTGTGACTTTGGGCAAATCACTCAACCCCATAGCCTTAAATTAAAATAAATAAAAAAATAAAATAAAAACTGGATGACCTCTCACTGGAGATATGATAGAGGGGTCTCTTGACCAGGTTTGAATAACATAAAATGAGTTACTGGAAGCCCCACCCTGTCTATAATGTGGAATTTCTATGAGACATTGAATAGGACATGATCCTGTGTGTTGTCCCTACTAGTCAGTCAGCCAACAATAAATCATTTATTAAGGTCTGATGTTTATTTAAATTTCAGATACTGTACTAAATACTAGAAATAAAAGAACAAATATACCTTCTGCCCACAAGGAGCTCCTGATTTAATACAGAAGACAACATACAACTTTTACGTACATAAAAGAGATAACCAGAATAAATGAGATGTGAGCTAGTATGGAGTGGAAAAGGCCACATAAAGAAAGACTGAGAAGCCAAGACTCCTAGAAAACCAACTACTTTCCTCATCTGTAACTTGGTTCAATCGATGAACAGAGGTGTGACTATCAATATAGCATTCAGTACTCTATTAAGATGAATAATTGTTCATTTTTTTCATGATCCCATTTGAAGTTTTCTTGGCAAAGACACTGGAATGGTTTTGCCATTCCCTCTCTGAGTCATTGTATAGATGAAGAAACTGAGGCTAAGAGACTTGATTGGGGTCACAGTTAGTGCATGTCTGAAGGCAGATTTGAATTCAGGAAGATGAATCTTCTCTCCATGTCAGATTGCCTCATTCTTCTAATCATTTAAGGTTGGAAGCCTTCCACATAACTAGTCCTGAGATGATACATTTTCAATTCCCTGCTGATCTCAAATGCCTTATCTATGCATTTTACCCACCTCCCCAATAACCCACCCCCCAGTAGAACACAAACTCTTTGAGGGCAGGACCTATTACTACTTGTCTTTATATACTTCAGTGCCTAAAATAATGCCTAGAAATTTTATTTAAGTTGGAAAGTCTAATCTTTTCTCTTTTTTTTAGTTTTTGCAAGGCAATGGGGTTAAGTGGCTTGCCCAAGGCCACACAGCTAGGTAATTATTATGTGTCCAGTGCCCTATCCACTGCGCCACCTAGCCACCCCTGGAAAGTCTAATCTTGTTGAAAAGAAAGTAAATTAAAATAATCTGTCTCTTTTGATGTAAAAAGTAGTTGATGGTTAATAGTAATAATAATAAATGGCATTTACATAGGCCTTCGAGAGCTGCAAGGGACTTTTAAAAATAATCTCATTTTATCTCACAACTGTCTTTTCAGATAGGTAGAATATTATTCCCATTTGACAGATGAGGAAACTAAGGTAAAATGACGTGTCTAGAGTCACAGAGCTATTGGTTTATCTGAACTCGGGTTTTTACAATTCCAGATCCAAAACACTATATTCAGTGTCCCACGTTAACCTGTCGTAAACCAATACATTTTTTCTTTGCTTAGAAATAAACTTCCATAAAATCCTACTAACTCCTGTGATATGTCACAGAAGAAAATATCCATTTCCAACCCCTTCTAAATCATTTCCCCCCATTTATCATACCACAGACACTTTATTTCCATCCATCCAGAAAAAGACAAAAATTTCAAACCGGATCAGCCGGATAAATGGTGTTTCCTCAGCATACCAGATTCCATTTTGAAAATGTGGAACAGCTGAGATCATGTCACATTTCTTGTCAACTACTTCAACTGCCAGAGAAAGAACCAGTCAGTGCTGATTCTCCTACCCCATGATTTTCCCTAATAGTCTTTAAAACCTCCAGATTTGATCACAGGTTAGTAAAGATGAGGGAGACCAGATGAGGCATTTCTTTCTCCTTTCCCTGTATGAAGTCTTAGGAAATAGAAGATAAACAACATCTTGATATAGTGTGTGGTATATTTATTTAGTCAGGTTTATCATGAAAACATAGTCTGCTGACATTCCTAGTGAAATTCCCTTGTGCATATTTCATCCAATCCAGGGCATGTAAATGTATGGATGCATATATTTTTTTCATACATCCTTATTTCTGTATCTATATTCCTATTATGATGCTTGGTGCTGAGAGGAAGTGGGCTCATCCACAGTCCTCATAGAACTTGCAGTTGAATAGGAAATAAGCCAAAAACCCAGTTGACTATAATATGCACAATTAAATGATCCATGAATTAAATAAGGTGCTTCATGAGATCCAAGGACAAAAAGGTTGTTCCCTCTGGGGTTGATGATAGTGAGTTTTAATGGATGAGAGGACGTTAGTAAGTAAATTCGGAGCTATTCTAAGTGTGGGGGGGTAGTTTGAGCAAAGACACTGATGAGGAAATAAATAAATAAAAGATAATTTAATAAAGTAAATAACAAGGACATAGGACAAAGGTAGTTCAGATTTGCCTGAAGTATCTGATATATGGAAGGTAGGGGTGGCTTTAGGGGAAGGATGTTGGCTCTGAGAGACCCACAGAACATCCCAAAAGAGATAGGGCAATAGGAATCAAGAGTTCGGAGGAATTGGGACAAAATAGGCATTGTAGTCATCAGTATAAAGCTGATTGTGAGGGTGCACTGTGGGTGACTACCAGGAGTAAAAGGGAATAAAGAGAGGAGACCAGTTGAACCTTGGCCAACACCACCATTAATAAGAGCTACCAGAGGAGGCAGAAAAGGTTCCCTTGGGGAATTAGGAAGAAAATTAGGATTGTAATTCTTTGAAGTCAAGAAGAGAAAGAGTATTGAAAAATCATGTACCATGATGAATTTAACAAAGGGATCAAAAAATATGAGTGGATTTGGTATTTAAGCTTTAGCTTCAGGATTTGAACTTCCATATTCAATAAATTATTGATTGATTTGACTCTCAAGTCTTCTCCATCAAAACAATTTTAAAGCATTAATTCTAGAGTGTTCAACTTTCCTGAAGTCCCAGCTCTTTCAGCCATACATTGAGAACACTAGAGTCCTTACAAGTAGCCTCTAGAACCATGAAACCCTTTCCCTTTCCTTGTCCTTTCTTTGTTCTACTTTGTGAATGTTGCCACAGTCCTGGTTCAACAGGGCTGAAATCTCACTTCATTCCCACATCTATTTTCCTCAAGGATTCTAAGAATTCATTGAATTTGTGTTTAATTCTATACCCCTAGAGGAAAAGGAAGAAAATAAAGCAGACCAGGAAAAGGGAAAGCTGATCTCAGGGAAAGTTAATTTTATTAAAATTTGCCTATTTGTGGGATCAACTACAAAGACGAATCAGTAAGAACTGTGAAATGTTCCCATCCTCTCAAAATGAAACTTTGGTCAGCATCTTTCTTTTTTTTAATTTTAATCCTCATATAGTAATGGTAGTTCTCAGAAATAGGTTCTTTTCCAGTGAGAAGGAGATTTACATATGTAATCTTCATTACCTTAATGAGGAACAAGGTCTGTGTTCTCTCAGGGACACACAGATGGACCAGGGACATTCATCAAGAATGTGCTAATATGTTTGGACCTGAAATTCCATTTCACACTTGCCAGTCTACAGAAAATCTTAACTTGCCAATAGACCCCATCCCCAGAATCCAACCTCTATTGCTTAGAACTCAGTCAGGTCAAGACCACCAGGAATGTTCCTGTTCAGTCCTGTATGAAGAAGAAATCTACTGAATAGCCCATTGAAAAGAGACCTTATTAAACTTGACATGAGAGAATGAATGAGTGAATGAATTAATTAGTTTTGAAAATTAAAAGCATTCTTTAAAGGATTACAACACCTTGAGAACATCAAGCAACAAAAATACAAAAGAAAAGATGGAATCTGCTTCAAGAAGCTTCCATTTTCACAGAAATAAGAAAGGAATTGGTTGTCAGATTTTTGTCCTGGGATGGTGGGGTTTATTTGTTTTAGTATTTTCAGAAAAAGAATGGACAAACTAGGAGCAGTGGATCAAGCACCAACTCTGGAGTCAGGATGATCTGAGTTCAAATCCAGTCTCAAACACTTGATAATTACCTAACTGTATGACCTTAGGCAAGTCACTTAGTTGCATTGCCTTGCTAAAAAAGAAGAAGAAGAAGAAGAAATATAAGATGTGAAGTCTGGGAGCATGGCACGGTTGGGTCTGGAAAGGCTAAATATGATAAGATCTTACAAATGATAAGAGCACCCCATGTTGGGGGCTAAAGGAGACAAGGATAACCAAAGTACAAAGAGAGCTTCATCATCATCATCATCATCATCATCATCATCATCATCACCACCAATCATTTATCATCATCCATTATTTAATGGTAGAAGGAGAAGGAGGAAGAGGAGGAAGAACAGGAATAGTAGGTAGTATTACAAAATGCCTTAAAAATATTCTCATTTGATCTTTTACAATAAGTCTATGAGATAGGCAGATATGAAAACTGAGGCAGATGGTCACGTTGACTTGCTCAGGGACCAAGGTAATAAGTCAGGATTCAAATTCAGACCTTGCTTTTTACAAATCTAAGACCTAAAATTATTCACAGCTTCTATTTTTCTATCATCTTCCTGTTCTAACAGATTCTTCTCCCTTCCCCACCGAGAAACCAAACATATAAAAATGATTTTAAAAGAAATAGAAAAAATAGTTCAATAAAACTAACCAGCCTACCAACTTGTTCTCATAGTATAATGAGAAGTGATGATACTGATGATGATAATAACAGTCAATTCACTTTAAAGTTTGCAAAGGACTTTATCATTATTATCTCATTTAATAATTACAAGGACCAAGATGTAGGTGCTATCCTTATTCTCATTTTACAGATAGGGAAAATGAGGCAGGCAGAGGTTAAATGATCATATCACTTCACAATGATATCTGCTTTAGAATTTTACATGTAGTTGCCACTTTCAGTCCTCCTCCACATTATAGTCCCTTAAATGTTTGAAGATAGCTCTCCTTTTCCCCCTGAGATCATCCAGGTAAGCATTCTGGGGGTTCTTTTCATTTCATCTGATTATAGTTTCCGGTCCTCTCACCCTTTTGACCCCTCTCCCCATTGTCTACAAGCCAAGTCAGTGTGACACAGAGGAGTGGCTCTCTCATAAATGTGAGCAGAGTACACTAGGATCATGGGGACACTCATGCTGGTCTCTGAACCCACTATTCCCTGTGATTTAACTCTGGCGACCTCATTTTAAGTTTAAAAAAATTCTGTGTTCGAGGATAACACAGATAGCACATACCCAGAGAATGAAATACAAAGCATATGCAAATTTAATATACATTTCTGGAGAGATCAAAAGAACCCCCCAAAAGACTGTCAGGAAGGACTTCACTAAAACACTGGTAGCAAGCTCTATTTTAAATAAAGCTAGTAATTCCAAGAGACAGAGGCAATAGAGGGATTCATTTTAAATGTATTGAATGGAGGACCTGTGCAAAAAGTAGAAAAGCAGAAATGGCCTGTTTTATACAGTCAGTAACTATCAGGCCAGTTTGACTAGAAAATAGAGTGCAGGAGGGAAGTATCATGAAATAAGACCACAGGAAAGGGTGTGATTCATACTGTGAAAGGTTTATTACGTCAAGCTCAAATTTTTATATTTTGTCTGAGAAGAAAGAGGGAGTGCCTGGAAGTTTTTGTAAAGGGGAATGGTGATTAAGCATTAGTGATAATAATTTGGTATCTCTATGGAAAATGTTGGGGCAGCTCATTGGTGCAGTGGATAAAGCACTGGCCCAGGAGTCAGAAGGACCTGAGTTCATATCTGGCCTCAGATGCTTAATAATTGCCTAGCTGGGTGACTTTGGGACAGTCATTTAACCCCATTACCTTGTAAAAACAAAATTAAAAAAAATATATATATAACGGTGAAAAATGTGAATGCAGAATGACTAATTAGAAGACCTGTCCCAAGAGAAGAAAAGCTGAAGTGAAGCTACTAGTCAATACCTTGTCCCCTGGCCTCATAAACAGATATTAAGAAGAACTCTGTCAAATCTCTTACTAAAATGAATATGCATTAAATCTATAAAGTTCTCTTGAGTATAGCCTGGAAACCCATTTAAAATAAATTAATATAGTTTTATACAATTTTTTCTTAGTGAACTCATGTATATATTCGTTACTACTTCTCTTTGTAAGTATTCACAGACAATTAAGTCCATTAAGACTGTTCATCTCCAATTGGAGGGAGTGGATCTATCTTTTCCCCCTTTTGGAAAACTGGAATGATTTTCCATTTCCTGGTCTTCTGTCATTATTCCCATTTCCATGACTTTTAAAGGTTACCACTAAGGGTCTTTTCAATCACATCTGAAAGTTCTTAAAATACACTAATATTTAGTTTATTTAGGTTTGAAAACTTATACACATTTAAAGGGGCTATTTGCTTAAAAGGTATGGAGAATACACTAGGGACATATGCCAATCACTCTGATATTTGCTCTCCAAATATTTCATTTGATTCTCACAACAAATGGGGGATGCAAGTGATGTTATTATCTCCATTTTAAAGATGAGAGAACGGAAGCAAACAAAAGTCAGACAGTTAGTAAGTGTCTACAGCTAGATCTGAACTCAGGTCTGCCTTAATCCAGACCCAGTACGCTATTCATTGTGCCACTAATTGCTTCGGGGTAGACTGGACCTATGATTTTATAGGTAAAAGGAATTTCCAGTAAGGAAACCCCATCTACCAGTACAGATAACAGGCTAAGAGAATTACCCAGCCCCTAAAGCATTGAGAATCAAGTAACTTTGCAAATTTCACACCATCTAAATATATGTCAGGGACCCTGTTAGAATGTACTTCATCTGGACCTGTAAGCCAGCTCACCATGAACTATGTGCCACATTGTCTCACTATATAATGAAAAGGGGCTTGTAATTCCTTCTCTTTGCCTCATATAACTCCTTTTACCAAACTTTTTTAGATAATTGAACATCCTAACAATACATATATTGGGTTTTTTATAAAATTAAAACTCATAAAAGGGAAGAGACTTTTCTGCTGTGTGCTTTTAAGACTCTATTTCCTTGGGATAATATGTATCATTCAATAGATAATTCTCTATCCTAAAAAAGAGGTTAAAATGCATCCAGCCGGTTATTAGGGAGAACATCTGTAAGGCAGTAAAACTCCTAATCTCCAGATGCACTGTCCCTGGCAAATGGCCTTTGCTAATTACTAATCGTTTGTCCTAGAACATGCTTAAATAAAGGTAGTGTCCCAGGATGTGACGCACAGTCAGGGAAGGGCATATGGACTGACTGACCCTTCAAGGTCTCTTCCATTCCTGTGAGCCTTATCTTTAGAATGTAAGTGATCACTTCAGAATTATAGAATAGAATCAAAATCTTAAATTTAACCCCATCCTGATGGAGGAGCAGTTTAGAGTCAAATATCCAGATTCAAATCCAATCTTAGATACTTATCAGTTGGTGTTTCTGAACAATTCTCTCACAAAATTTCTGCATCTCAGTTTTTTTTTTTTTAAATCCAGAATTTAGAGGTAGTGATGGCATCTCACAAGCCTCTTGTGGAATGATGTATTGCACTACAAATCAGATAATGGTGGTATAATTTAATGCTTTTCAAACCTTTACTCCTTAAGTAAAAGTAATAAAATGAACATTTTTGAAAGTGGTGACTGAACCCTTGCTCCAAGATCCCCAATAAAAAGGAGTCCATTATCTTCTCAAAGATCCAAGTCCACTTTGAAAGTGTTAGTGGCTGGTAAGTTTGTTTTCTCCTTCTATGGAGTTGAGTCTCCTTTCTGAAGCAATGAAAACTACAGAGAGGAACCTGGAATGCTCAGAGTGATGCTGGAGGCCAGCATATGGCTCAAAATCTGGGAAATGGATGATATTATCCTTTTTGCTTGAGTTGATTCCATCTGTACCTCATATTTAGAGATAGGAGTTTAAGGGGATTTCGGCCCTGCTCCCTACCTTTCCCTGAAATCAGACTTGACTAAAACAATGTGAGAACTCATGGAGCTTCAGAGGAAATAGTTATGATTAAATGAAGGGCTGAGATGGACTAGTCTAAGAAAGGAAGACCAGTGTGAGCCAGATCAGAGAAAGATCCCCAACATGGAAAGAATTGTACTTTAATTCAAAGAAGAAACATGGACCATTAGCCTTTATCCCATAGAAAAGAATAGAATCAAAATGGAAAATGTTATGACATGGCCCCTAGTATAGAGGAGACACTTAATATATGCTTGTTAAATTGAATTGTGAATTTTCTGAGAGCTGGAATTGGTCTTTTGTTTTCCCATTCTTTGTCTCCCAAATGTTTAGCACTATGTCTGAGATGTACAAGGCTCAGAAAGCTATTGACTCTCTAGATCCATATTACTGCAAAAGCAATACAATAGAAAATTGTTGGAAGGACAAGGGAAGGAAGGGAAGGAAGGGAAGGAAGGAAGGAAGGAAGGAAGGAAGGAAGGAAGGAAGGAAGGAAGGAAGGAAGGAAAGAAGGAAGGAAGGAAGGAAAAAAAGAGGGAGGGAGGGAAGGAAGGAAGGAAAGAAAGAGGGAAGGAAGGAAGGAAGGAAAAAAAGAGGGAGGGAGGGAAGGAAGGAAGGAAGGAAGGAAGGAAGGAAAAAAGAGGGAGGGAGGGAAGGAAGGAAGGAAAGAAAGAGGGAAGGAAGGAAGGAAGGAAGGAAGGAAGGAAGGAAAGAAGGAAGGAAGGAAGGAAAAAAAAGAGGGAGGGAGGGAAGGAAGGAAGGAAAGAAAGAGGGAAGGAAGGAAGGAAGGAAAAAAAGAGGGAGGGAGGGAAGGAAGGAAGGAAAGAAAGAGGGAAGGAAGGAAGGAAGGAAGGAAGGAAGGAAGGAAGGAAGGAAAGAGGGAGGGAAGGAAGGAAGGAAGGAAGGAAGGAAGGAAGGAAGGAGAAAAGGAAGGAAGGAAAGAGGGAGGGAGGGAGGAAGGAAATGGGCAGGAGGGAGGGGGGAAGGAGGGAAGAAAGGAGGGAAGGGAGGGAGGAAGGGAAGGGAAGAAGGGGGGAAGGAGGGGAGAAAAAAGAAGGAAGAAGTATAGTCAGTTTAAAGTCAACTGATCTTTTGTATTTTTTTTAAATATGTGCCCTAGTGACTACCAGGGATTTAGGACTGGCATTCTCTCACGCTAGAAATACCCCCTAGTCCTAGTCAACCAAGTCTGCAGAGTGACCCCAGGAAATTGTGAGTCTGCAGTGGTCGGGAGTGAAGGGTAACTGTTGTTTATATTTGATCTTACTTTTTCTAACTTAAACATGGCACTGCAAGATGCAGAGTTTGTGGATTTAGTTTTTATAAATCCATAAAATGTGTTTTGCTTTAGTCATCTTGGCAAATATAATCTGTTTTGGTCACTGGAGGAAAAGTCCTGAGAACTCATCACTCCCACATAAAGTTCCCCAGGGAGACCCCTTGGCCAGCAGCTTACCAATTTCCCTGGCTTTTCATCAAAGTCTCTTTAACATTCCTACAAATGGGGGCCATTCACATGCATCTTTTGACAAAGAAAGAAAATATGCTTTTCTCTAAAAACAGATGACTGAACTCCCAAATGTCTGAATAAGTCTGGTTGCACATTTTTATTTATATAAGAGTAGATTTGTAGGTATATTAAAAAGTCAAGTAGTGATTATGTGCTAGGTACTGCTCTTAGCACTGGAAATCAAACCCAAACAGAAATGTCATCTGTCCTCAATAAGCTTACTCAATAATGGGGGAAGTTGCTTCATCAAAGGGAAATAAAAAGTGAGAAATACTTTTATTATAATATATATCCATATATGTTGCATATAAACACTATTATATGTGTATATACATATGCAAATAGATGTTTATGGTTTGTGTAGTCTTTAAAATACAATAGAAGCAGGAGTCTTAATTCGATGACTATAAAGATGGAAGGCTATAAATTCAACAATTAATTATAATTTTCAAAAATATTCAAAGAGATCATTGATTTTATCACTTTGGGAGTTCCTTCAGTTCTATCTCAGACCATTCTTGCATGCCAGATGAATGACTTTTATTTTTAAATAATTTCACTACAAATAAACTATGAAATATATAATAGCAAGTAAGTAGCTAGTAAGCACTAGAAAATTCCTAATTTTTAGAGCAGAGTATTATATGACTTGATGAATAAGTATCAAAGATCATTGAATATAATATATCATTAAAAATTAGGAATTCCAATTAGTTCCTATATTACCATAATGTCAAATTGTCCCTATCATCTGGAAGGGAGAGGGGTTCTTGAAGGCCATTCTGGCATAGCATAAACTCTGGCAGAGTCTTTCAAAAGCTTAACCCTAATTCCAAGTTCTCTGATATATGTAGTAATCTTTGAGAGTTCATTTGGGAGCACTGATACTGTAAATAGTGGCAATTTTTCTATCAAAGGAATCAAAGTTCCTTTAATGTATTTTTGTAGTTTTGGAAAATAAATGTGTTATTGAACAAATACTACAAATTTTCAGTCTTTACCATCATTTGGGATTCATTAATTCAGAATCTGTGACAGTTAAGTGATAGGATATGCCAAGTGGTTCTTACTGCAGAGTGTACCCAGAGGGGCTCATGAGGGTGTTCTCTTTGCCCCTGGCTGGAACCTTTGGCCTCACTGGTCTTCTAAGTGATTCTATGTGTAGAACATAATATATTCATGACACTGGAATGGGAGAAAGCTACATTACTTTGGAAACATTCTCCATTTTATCTTCCTGAGTCATATGAACTGGCCTTTCTAGGTCTCAGTGTTCTTTTATTCCAAGTCAATAAGTTTTGCACTTGCCTATTGTCCACACTTCTGCCCATTTTCTATTTCTCAGAAGCTGAAGCCAGAGAAGGCAGATGAATTTGCCCAGTGGGAGACATAAGGCCAGAATCCAGATCTGTCCTCCTCTTCTTCTTCCTCCTCATCTAGCTTTTGTTCTCAGATCTTATTAATGCGATAATTGGGATCTTGCTAGTTTGCTTTATGGGGGTGGGGTGGGGGTCCTTCCTAAGGGTTACAGTTTTCTAGACATGTCAAAGCACTGGTTAGTCTACATGTTTTCACAAAGAAAAAAAATGGAATGTGATTCGAGCCCAAGAAAATGACAGAGTTTTAGGTCCATAATTTAGTGAAAAGGAAATGGACCGCCAAATACAGCAATAACCTTCCAACTTTAATGTTAAGCCACAGTAGTATTTTTATTTTAATATTATCTCAGGAATTTTATTTCTGAAGTAGATACTATTCTATCCTTCCCAATTGAGATGAACCAGTGCCTATCAAGGAACAATGTGAAGCTCATTTAACATGTTTTCCTCTTTCCACTTAGGAAAATAATAGCCCTCTTGTCTTTTAGCAATGGTTTACAAAAACAAATCCTTTAGTCACAGTCCAACAAAGCTATCATTTGACAATGGGACAAGGTGAATATTAGTTATGCGTGACTATCACATACTGACTTGAGTCATGGCCCCTTTTTGCCAAACACAAAGCAAAGTTTGGGCATCCTGCCCAAGGTCATCAGGACAGTTACACGACCATTAAGCTGGAGTCATTATCTGACAATCTCTATCTGCCCAATGAAGAAGAGGCGTATTTAGAGTCATTTCAATGGCACTTTGAAAGGGTATCTAATGATATTGTAGAACAGAATGCATTTTTCACAGGGAGGCATTGGGACATGATATGAATTATGAAGGCAAGTGAGTTCTGTCTCATCATCTTAATGTGGTGGAGAAGAATTGACTAAGCCTTCCTTAAGGTTTTGGCAAATCATCCTTATAAACACTTATTGGAAACATCATTGCTAAGTGCCTACTACGTGTAAGCACTCTGTAAGGAGTCTGCCATAATCACCTTACACTGTGGAAGATACAGACAGGCTCATTTCTTGATTCTACTATATATTGACTACATGACCTAGAGCTATTTACAGTCAGGATCCCAGGTCTAAGCCTCTGGGTTACAGATGAGGTGCTAGTGGGCAAATAGAAGACCTTTCCAAAATGAGAGTTCCCCTCCCTGAGAGAATCATTGCTCTGGACCAAAACAAAAGGCACATTTCTAGATACTATTGGGGAAGAGGGAATACATACCCAAATGGTGCCTTCCCTAGTCACTTCAAATAGTCACAAGGAGCCTCAGTTTCCTAATATGAAAGAGGTAAACTTAATGACTTCTCAGGTCCCTTCTAATTCAATTGCAAACTCAAGGATCCCAAAGTCAAAAGTGTCAATTTTTCTTACTTATATTCAGGAAAGAGGTAGCCCAAGAAATGTCCTAGGGAAGCCAAAGGTTCCCAAGGTCTCAGTGTAGTTTATTGTTATTAAAATCTTAAAACTGCCCTATGATTGTTCAGATCATACCTGTATAAGGTATGTTAATACAATCCTTCACAAGAGACAACCAAATGAAACAATGAATGGATAGACAGTCAGAAAGACCAGATATTTACTAAATATGCAACTTTAGGTATCTCACTTAACTTCTGTATGCCTCAGTTTCATTATATAAAAGGGGAATAATAACATGATTTACCTCCTAAGACTGTTGTGAAGTAGTTAGCATATAGCACTTAATAAATGCCTATTAAAATGCTCATTCATATATAGATATATATACATATCTGTGTATTTGTATGTGTGTATGCATTAGATATACATACATATATGTGTATGTCTTGAATTTTGCGCCAGTGTGTCACTAAGGATCATTTTTCTCTGGCAAAGAGATGACCAGGGCTATCATTTTCTGGTACCATAAGTACTCAACAATTTTTAGCCTCAAATCAGTGAATAATGCCATTTAAAGGAATATTGTGGTCTAAAATGGACCTATCTCCTCTCTTTTCCTGACCAGTCTCCATCATTGCCTTTAGTTAAGACCCCCCCCCCCCCCGCCGCCACAAAAGCTATGAATTGGGAGCTGGTTCCTTGGTCCTTCTCCTGTCCTGCCCACTGAGTCTTTTTCCTTGTTTCTACACCTACTCCACCAGGTTGACTGCTTAATATGGTGGAGTGGTTTATATACTGGATTGTTGAAAAGGAAATTTGTTTGGATATATCCAAGAAAGAGAATATTTCTATTTCTCTGACTTCCTCCATCTTTATCTCTTCATCTCTTCTCTTAATTTGAAATTAGTAAGATTCTTTAACATAAGAAAGACAAGGTTGGCTAGGTGACGCAGTGGATTGAGCATTGGCCCTTAGAGTCAGGAGGACCTGAGTTCAAATTCATCCTCAGACACTTAATAATGACCTAGCTGTGTGGCCTTGGGCAAGCCACTTAACCCCTTTTGCCTTGCAAAAACCTAAAAAAACCATGAAAGACAATATAATGTTCTCGTGTTATGCCAACAGAAACTTTGGATTAGACTATTCTCTCTAATGCCAACTAGTTTGGTTGCCATAAGTCACTTATTGCTTAGTCTCAGTTTGTAAACTATGGGTAATAATAATTACAGAATTTTATGAACATTAAGAGGAAGATGACACCTGATCATATAAAGAGAATAATGGAAGACTTATGGACTGTTCCTAAGTTTAACTGTCATCCTTCAGATATCAAGAGAATTGAGTCTCCCAAGAACACTCATAGGTCCACTGTGCCAGGTTTATGAAAGGACCTATACAACAGTCATCTAGAATGGGTAGCAAGGTCAGATTGCTATTAGCATGATTGGAAGGAATGCCCACAATTGTAAAACCACATTCACTGGAATATTGACCTATCTGAGTTTATCATATAAACAACATAAGAAGATAACTTTGAGCATAATTATAGTATATTTAAAAAACAAACCTTGAGGCTTTTGAAAAAAGGCTACTTAATCATTATTTCCATAATATGAATAATAGTTTATCCCCATACATCAAAAATGAGTTTTCCTGCCTTTTTCAATTGAAAATCTTTCATGATGAGGGAATTTAACAGTCAGCAGTATAATTATTGTTGCTGAGCTATTCCTTGGAATAGCTGATCCTTTCTCAATATATTCTTTCATATCAATTTTTGGAAATAAACCATATTATCACTAAGCCCATGCCCCAAAGGAGCTCCATCACTATTGCTTCCTCCCCATCATGGGCAATAATGTCAGTTTGGTTGATTAGAAACAGTTTCTCACTTGTAACACTACATGGATTTTAGGGAATGAGTTGAGTATTTTTGTTGCATGCTTCAAAAGGTGTAGGAAATAAGTACCTACTTTCTTATAACTAATCTTGGCTGCAAGACTTAGTTCATTGAAGAAATTTGCTAATTGAATCTTCCTTCTTATATTTTGTGGTTTTTTTTTCAGCTCTTGTAAATGTGAAACTCTGGGCCATTGATCGACAATGTTTTCAGACGATAATGATGAGGACAGGCCTCATCAAGCACACGGAGTATATGGAGTTTTTGAAAAGGTAGGATGTTGCTTTTATTTCCTTTGGGATTGTGCATCTTCTCAGGTACTCTACATCTTGAAGGTAGCATCATGCCTTGTCTACCCTGGTAGTGAATGGGCCAGTAGAGTATAGGGATGGTACTGAATGCTGCTATCACTACTTTAGATGGTGTAGCAGAAAGGGGAGTCTCCAAAAGGAGACTAATTGCTGAAGAGGCACTGGAGTGTAATGGTTAGAGGACTGAATTTGGAGTCAGAAAGACCTGGGTAAAATTCCTATATCAGACACCCACTGACTCACAAGTAAATCATTTACTCTTGGGGGTCTCTGTTTTCTGTACTATAAAATGAGGTGGCATACTGGTGGAATTCAAGGTTCCTTCCAATTTGAAGGGAAGGGTAAGAAGGAAGAAATATTTATCAAGCTCTTTCTATTACCAGACATTGTCTTAGCCCTTTAAAATAGATTACATTTGATACTAATAACAATCCTGGGAGGTAGATGGAATTGTTGTCCTTTTATCTATAATCCTATGACAATTTACATAGAAAAATGGGGAGATACTCAAACTTCATATTTCAAAGAAATAAATGAATGTTGGCTAGATGCAGAATGGATCATTCCATTATTTTTTTTCCAACAATCTCTTGATAAAGATATAACTGATACATTTTCTAAGCAGTCATGTATAGCAAGTTTCCCATGACAAAACTTCCTGCTGAATGAGGAATAGGAGTAGAGGTCAGATGAGCAAAGGGAAGGAGACACACAAAGATTCTTAGTGTCCCTTAATGCTGATTTTAATTTCTTCAATTAAATGTAGCTCCTATAATCAATCTGAAATATCAATTTTTTTCCATCCACCAAACTGTTTATTTTGTGGGAAGTCAGTCCAAGTTTGGTAACAAGGACTGAAGGAGATAAGGATTGCCCTTCGTTGGCAGCAAAATGAAATAATTTCCAATGATTTAGACAGAGTTCATTCGTACACACGGCATTGACAAAAGGCAGAGCAGCACAGTAAGATGAGACCTGACTGAGAAAGAGAACTTGGCTTCAAATGCCATCATTGTTGCCTTAAATGACATTTTCTTGACATCAGTTTCCCCCTCTGTCAAATGAGAAGGATCTACTAGATGATTTACGTCAACTAGACATCTACGCAGACTCTCGTTGATGATTCTTTAAAATAGCTACTGTGGGCTGGACAAAACAAACCCTCCTCTCCGAGAGGGAAGGGAGGGAAAATAAACATGTCCTCCAAGCTTATGACTTTAGAGCTGGCTTTGAGGCCATCTGGGCCAACCTTTTAACTTTTCATTAGATGAAGCTGAGGCCCAGAGAGGTTCAACAACTTCTCTAAGATCACAGAAGAGGAGAGTATCAGGGTTAGGCTCTGAAGCACAGTCCTATTGCTTCAGAACCAATTAATGGTGCACTGCATCATGCCGTCTCCACAGAGAAATCAGTACAGATAATGTGCTTCATTCATTCTAAAGGGAGCCAGTAACTTTCTGATTGAAAGAGCATTTGCCCATAGTAGTTTCTGGCTTACCATCTCTCCCTTTCAAACTGGCCCTTGGCTTAGAGAAATTGCTGAGGGGAGAAAGAGAAAAATGAGAAAAATGAGAGGGAGGTAAGGAGAGAGAGAGAGAGAGAGAGAGAGAGAGAGAGAGAGAGAGAGAGAGAGAGAGAGAGAGAGAGAGAGAGACCGAGACCTTTCCAAGATTTCAGCATCCATTGGAGATTTTACTTGGAACATTCCTATTAAAATAAAGCTAATGAAACAGCTTATCAATTAGCCTCAGCTTTGTCATTGAAAAGTGTGAGATTTTATCAAAAAATGACTAAAAGATGTTTGTGGCTGTTTTCTTCCTTTTCCGAGCACTGTCAGGGCATCCAAAGATTTGGTGTTAATATTTCATATCAGAACATTTTATGTAGCTAATTTGTTTGGACTGATTCAGCTTTTTAAAATTCCTGTGTATCCCCATATATAGTTGTTGCCCACAGGATAACAGTGGTCTAATATTTAATCAGATGGCGAACAATGACATCTTCCTGGGTTTGTGCTAACATGGAAACAATGGGGCCAGATTGAAGTCCTCTTGGTAGCATTGCATAGGATCTAGACAATTTGGGGTGTAGATGTCTGGATAGCCAAAGAGCATCTTTAGGAACTCTCCAATGCCATTCCTGCTATGGCACCTGAAGTGATGTTCCTTCTCTTAGGCATATCCATAGAAACTAAATGAAATAATGGCCCATTATGACAAGTCCTAAGATTGAATAGGTCCAATATTCAATGGAATGTTGATCTATGGAGCTTATTCGTTATAGTTCACCTCAAAATCATTGCACCTGCTTAGGGCCAGAGGGATCTCCAGGGGATTATATAGCCATTGACATCAGTTAAGTTCAATTCAATTGTTATGTACCAGGAAGTATACACGCATATGGACATAGATATGCATATGTAGGTTTATATGCATATTGTATATAGTATATATAAATATTCTGTATATTTATATATAATACACAATATGCATATACATACATATATATATATATATATATATATATATATATATATATGATGAAAAGACATCGTGAAAGCTAAAATGAACTAAAGTTCAAGCCCCACCTCTACCACTTCTGAATTGCCTCAAGCTGAGAAAGTCACATCCCTCATCAGGGGCCCAGGCCCCCTTATAAGTATGTAAAGAAGTTGTTGATCAACATTGATAGAGAGAATTTCTCCCTCTAACAATAATCATAAATCAAGTACAAAAAAGGGGAAGAGGAGAGCAAGATATTCTATTATTAAGACATAAGCAAGACTCATTTTTGGCCCTTCTAAATTTACATTGAAATGGTACAACTGGTCCAAAAGAAAATATGTCTGGAGACCAAGTTCAGGATTTTACAGTGTCTACCTCTGACTTATAGGTTATTTTAATTTTTACATTATTTTATTACTATATTATATAATATTATTATAATTATATTATTTTAATTTTTATATTCTTCTTGGTGAGAAATATTCACTCTTCCACTCTGAAGTTTAAAAAGGCAAATGTTGGGCCTTCTAAGGAAATGACCCAATGCTCCTGCACAATCAGGTCTCATCGAATCTTCCCAATCTCTCTGATTAATAGAGGGCAGAAGTGTCCCTGTATTTATTTCACAAAGAATTAGAGAGATTTCCTAGAGGAGGCAAGGTTCTTGACTGGATCAGATCTGACTTCAAGTCCCATGATCTCAGAACTCTCCAATGTTCCCTCCTCCTTTAGAGGATGCCTGTACTTTTCTTTGTTCTCATTTCATTTTCTGTAAAATGAGGCTGCACCTTGATGTCATATAAGGATATTTTTGGGGAAGTAAAACCTGATAAGGGAGCAATAATAGTTATTATAATGAACTCAGGAAACTGAAAACAAGTAAGAATTATACTTTTAATTTGCACATTTTGATTTAGCTGCTGCCCCAATCCTGGAAGCCTCTAGATAAGCTATGAGCTTTGTTTCTCCCAAATTTATCAGTCACACTTTTACTTGCATTTTTCCACTCTAGTTGCTACAGTCCTTTCTCCCCCTCCATTTTCTGTCATATACTTAATGTAGATGAACATTAAGGATGCATCTTAAATCTCTATTGAAAATCAATTCCAGCAAAATGATCTTACAAGCCAGGAATAAATCCTCACACAACATGATAGATAGAAATGGAAGTTAGCATATTCCTCCTTAAACCAGCCTACTGTCTGAATATTTACCATTCTATTAATTTTATGGGTTTTTTCCATTTCATTTTTTTCTTTCTACATTGCCACTCATATGCACGCATAATGTGAAGTGCAAGACTTGGCTGTTTTATTGGACTATACTAATAAAATAATAAAATTCTAAAAACTAACATCTCATCATTAAATTGGATAATTGTGCTATTCTATTTGAATGAGAAAAATTAGAAAGAATTATGTTAATTATTCGATGTCAGATTCCCTATATATTCAATCAAAACTGAATGACATAGGGGCGACTAGGTGGCACAGTGTACTGCGCACTGGCCCTGGAATCAGGAGGACCTGAGTTCAAAGCCAACATCAGACACTCATACTTATTTAGCTGTGTAACTTGGGAAAGTTACTTAACCCCATTTCCTTGACCAAAAAAAAAAACCAAGACAAAACAAGATTGTATGACACAAATAACCTTTTATTAAAATTATTTTGCTTAAATTACTCCTTGTATACAATAGATGAATAGAGAAAAAACTGTCATACAATGTTGCCCTAGTGATCCAGTCCCATGGCCTATTTAGGTTTGCATTTCTTTGTTTATCTGATGAAAAATGGCTTTTTATATTTTAAAAATTAATAATGTTATTTTTCCTCTCCCAACTAGTCCCATCAACGGAAAATGGGTGTACCAAATAAGCATGGTCAATAAAAACTAATTCCCAAAGACTATATATCACAAAAATGTGTTTCTTTCTAGAAACTGAGTCTATCACTTCTCGGCCTGGAGATGGGTAGGATGTTATCATCAGTACCCTGAAATTATCTCTGGTCATTGTGTTGATCTTAACAGTTGATCACAACTGTTTTTCTTCACAATATTGTTGTTACTACATAAATTGTTCTCCCTGTTCTGGCATCTTCATTCTGAATCAGTTCTTGAGGACCTTCCTAGGTTTATCTAAGAAACCTTTCCTTTTATGACTTTTAAATAATCCAATAATATTCCATTTCATTCCCATGCCACAATATGTGCAGCTCTTCCTCAACTGATGAGTTGTGTCCTTTGCTTAAGTTTCTTATTCGCACCACCATGAAAAAGGACCCACTCAGAATTTTATCCCAACAAAGCCTCGGCAAACAACAAATAGGAAGAAATGTAAATGAGGGGATTTTTCAAACATACAATTTAATGTGAAGCTGATCCTTTGAATTAATTTGACATATCCAAGATGTGGGAGGTGCGGTTATACAGTACTTTCCCTGGGGACAACCATTTAGAGTTTTAGTGGATTCCAAGCTTGATTAGTGTCAAAACTTTTATGTGGTTGTCAAAAATAGATAATGCAATAAGAGGTTGAATTAAGTGGGAGACAACACCCAGGACAGGGCTATGGGATTCAATGATGGTATTATAGTCAGCAAAAAAAAAAAGGAAAATAAAATAAGTAGCTTTACCAAGAGAGGGAGAGCACCAAAGACTGGGTCAATGAAAGTCCTGTTGTATTTGTTATTTGTCTGAAGTCATCTAGGGTATTGTGTTCTCTCCAGGGTTCTAGATTTTCAGAAGTTCATTAATCAGCTATAGATGAGCCTGCAAAGGATGGTAAAGTGCCTCAAGACCATGAATCAATGCAAGGAATGGAGAGGGAGTGATTAGTCTGGAGAAGAGATGTTGGTAGGGAGGGGAAGGCATGGAGGCCAAAGCCTGAGACCTCCCTTTAACTGTGTGAAATATGTTTGAGTAGAAGAGGTTGAGATTTGTTTTGCTTAGTGCCATGGAGAGAATAATGTTAAGAGAATTCTGTAGAGTGTTCATCACCATGACTTGAGGTAAGGAAAGCATCTTACCGTAAGAACTTCCCAGAGGAAAGAAGTTCTGGGTTCCTCTAACTTTGATGTCCTCAAAGAGAGACTAGGTAATTGCTTGTGGGAGTTGTGGCAGAAGGGATTTCTAGTTAGATATATCAGGACTCACATGTTCTGAAGACCTTCCAACTCTGGGATCCTATGAGAGAAAATCAGATTGGGTCTACTTCTTAGCAAACATTTGCATTTACTACATTGAGTCCCATGGCTGATAACTAAGGAGATTAAGGTCATGTAAAGTTGTGACATACTATTTAACCCACTATATGCAATCAATAACCACTACCACCACCATCATAATTTACTTTTGTACAGTACTTGAAGTTTGCAAAATACTTTGCAAACATGATCTCATTTGTTCCTCCCACCAACCCTAAAAAGTGAGTATTGCAACGGTTCCCTATTTTACAGAAGAGGGAACTGGAGGTCAGAGAGAGAGAGAAGTGAAGTATTTCATCCACTAGCACATAGTTAGTAAAGGGCAAAGGTGAGAGTTGTTCCTGTCTCTTACGATGAGTCTGGCATGCTTTTTATTGGATGATAGATTTGAAGGGATCTTAGAGGGAATCAAGTCCTATTCCTTCATTTTATAAATGAGCAAACAGTTATAAAAAATTAAATCACTATCCCAGTGTCATACAGCTTATAAATATCTAAGGCAGGATTGAAAACAAGCCTTTTCAAGTCAAGTCCCCCATTTAATAAAGTACATTATGTCTTAAGATACCCAAGGATCCTTGTTGTTTAGTTGTGTCCACCGCTTTGCAACATCCTTTAGGATTTTCTTGGCAAATCTATTAAATAGGTTTGCCATTTCTTTCTCTAGTTCTTTATACAGATGAGAAAACTGAGGCAAATTGGGTGAAGAGCCTTGCCCAGGGTCACATCAAGATGAGTTTTGCTGACTCCAGTCCAAGCACTTTTTCTACTGTGTGACCTAGCAGCCTCTAAGGATGTTCTTAAGAATTCTTATCCTTATCTAAAATGGAGATGATAGCATGATGCCTGAAACACAGTCATATATAATTGATGGATAATAAATGGTAAATTGATTGATTCTCTATCTCTCATAGAATCTCACATGGCTTGTCACAGCTCATCGTATTTCCATCGTATTTTCAGTTTTGGCCCCAACATGTTTATGCTTTTTAAGATTTCCCCCCTCCAGTCAAGGGATGTGGCCCCTATGTTGACTCTCAATGCCACATCAAACTCAACTCATCATTCTCTTAGCCCTTCAGAGGCTTCTCACCCACACCTGCATTTCCCAATTCTGGTCACAAACACAGATGTTCTTCCAGAACTCAGTGAAGAATATTAATGGGGACAGTTACTAAAAATGGTTCTTATGCCACAGGCCCAGAAGCTGTTCTGCAAACTGCTAGCATTTACCATTCTTTCTGGTCAGAGGAAAAGTCTTGTTTTGAGGCAGTCTTTTCAGATGCACCCTGTGCGTCTTCTCTGCTCCTGCCATCAGATTCCTCAGTAGACAAGTTCCACACTTGACGTGTCCGCCAAACCCCCAATACCCCCTTGGTCCTGAGAAGTGTTGCTGTCTGTGCTGATTTTATACTACTTGTGCAGTGAACAAGAGACAAAGCAGAAATAGACTTGAGCCAATTTTGAATTATTCCCAGGAATGTCTCCAAACAATAACAAACATGTACAAACTATTTATACAGTGCTCAGGAAAGTCCTACTGATGTCTAGTCCCTAATTTGGAGGGTCATTCATTGCTCTTTGGTACCCATTTTCCAAAGAACTCTGGTTTTGGAGTTAGAGAATCTAGGTTCAAATCTATTTTTTTCCTTTATTGACATAGACAAGTAATTTCTCTTGTCTCAGATTCCTCTTATTTAACTGAGCTAGAGCACCTCATAAGTCCCTCTTCTTCTAAATTTTATGATCATCCTATGACTTATATTTGGCCTACTTAATTACTATCTCCCTTCAATTTTCCTCATCAATAAAATGAAGGGGTGGCATAAAATGGCCTTAATGGTTCTTTCCAGGAACAAATACTGTCATACTATAATCCCTATGAACTGGGTTTGAATCTTGGCTCTGTCGTTTGTTAACTCTAAGGATCTGGACAAATTCATTTCCTTTTCTTCCCCTCACTTTTCCTTGTTTGCAAAATAAAGGGGTTGATCCCCACTATTGCTTCCAGCTCTTACCTTCAGTGACTTTCAAATCCTTGCTGAGATATCATAACAGCTAAGATCATTTCAGGAACCTGCTCAAAATCAGATTGAAATCATTCCCCAAAGTAGAAGTAGCCGAACCTCAAGACCACTCAAGACAAAACCCATTCTTCTGGACTATGTATAGTTCCATTTCTGGAGAACCATGGGTGAGTTTCAGTTTTCTTTAACTAGAAGGTCATGGAAGAGTTATAGCTCATTTTGGTTTGGCAGCCTGTGATCCACCTGGGCATGGTCAAGTGTCTGAAAAAGTTCTCCAAAAATTCTTCTTCATATTGTCACTGAAGGGCCAGGGTCTTGACACTTTCTCAATGTTGTCTCTTCAAGAATTGCAAATTTTCATTTAAATAGAATGGTTTATGAATTTCTTTGTTCCCCAAATCTTCCCTCCACCCATGTACTCATTCAATAAACATTTTAAAGTACCAACTTTATATCAGCCACTGTGTAGCCTGCGACAAATCCTCTGGCCATAAACTTCTCTAAATTTATCTGGCCAAGCTGATCTTCATGCAACAAACAAAAGTTTTGTGTCTAGGCCCATTCACAAAGGCTTTCTAGCTTATTAGGATCTGTCAGACCTTGCACTTCAATGGCACACCCTCTTAGATGCCAGGGGGGAGATCTCCATGCTCTCTGGAGCAATTAGAGAAGGGAATCAGGGCTGAAAGACTCCCTTAGTCTAATTCAAAAATCTGCTCCTCTTTTAGGGACTACTGTGTATGAGAGCATTGTAAACTATCTTCACCTGGTGTCCTTGAGCACCAGAGACTTATCTTATTAAATGCCATGGGAGTGGGAGTGGATCAGAGACTGAGGAGGTATTTAAGCACTGGTATTTGGATCAATAAAGGGAGACCTTGGAGATTTTGGTGTACAAAGGGAGAACTGGTCTCTCTTGTCTTCCATGTCTCCTGCCCCTTCAACATTCATGTGGGGGAAGATTGAGGGAGTCCAGAAAGGGACTGAACTATGATGTCTGGGAAGTGACTCAACACCCCTCAGTAATGCACATAGGTATATTGGCCTTCCATTGCAAGGTATAGATATGACCTGGGGCTAAAAGGTACCCAAGAGGTCATCTTATCTCTCCATTCATTTTATAGATGATGAAACTGAGATCCCAAAAGGGGGAGGATCAAGCATATGCAAGAAGCAAGTAGCAGCTGATATATTCAGCTACATGCCCTTAAACTCTTCATACAGATTAATTACTACTACACCATTTTCCATGAACTCTCATGAATATAGTAGCCAGTAGAGAAGATAGAGTTACACTTCTTAAATATATATGTAAAATGTAATAGTGATATATATATATATATACAATACATATATATATATATATAATTTCACTTTTACATATTTTTCTACTGAATAGATCATGGCATCAGTGGTTTTAGCCACCCTCATTTCAAAAGAATATACTATTTTGTTTTGATATATGATTACATCTATGTAGAGAATGACCAAGAAAGGAGCTCTCCCCACCTCTCCTAAGGAATAACTTGCCTATGATTGATATTCCTAGATAGCAACCTGGTCCATCATGTGACTTGTCCAGTGTCCCCTGGATATTATATTACAAAGGTAAAACTTGAATTCAGATCTTTAACTCTATGACAAAGCTTCCCTCCATTATACCCTGCTACCTTTTATATTTCACATTTTTCATGCCTAGAGAGCTGAGATAAAACTTAGATGCCGTATAAGAATTTTACAGTCCTTTTTGTTTTTAAATGGGGAAATTGTATAGAGGCTAGTTAAAAACTTGGCCATCCTAGTTATTTGTACTTTCTTTATGCCATTAGAATGTGAGCTTCTTGAGGTCACAAGCCAAGTCAAATCAAAATGCATTATTAAGTATTAATTTAGAAATCATGCTAAGTGCTTTGATGATAAAGAAAACCAAAAAACGCAGTCCCTAACCTCCAGGAACTTCCATTCTAATGAGGGAAGCAAACCTATGACCGGTAGCAGTGAGAACTGGTACCCAGGCTGGATTTTTGAAGGGAAAAATGAATAGAATAATGACTGAAGGTGAGAGGGGATAGGTGGCCCATATTTCCTCCTTAAAATGAAGATTCTTGGAAGAACCACCAATCAGAGGAAGGGGCCACAGGGGCAGAGTGAGCTAGTCTTTAGTCTAAGTGAGCTAAAATAAGCTCAATCTAAGGCAGACTGTATGAATAGAGAAAAGGAAACAAATCCAAAGAATATTATTTTTTACATTACTTCCCTTCATGACTAGTTCCTAGAATCACAATCTTCAGTTTAAGAAGCTGCCTTCAATTGTCCATTTATTTTTGGATTATGAAAGAGCCCTATCTTTTTTTAATTATTGGCTTTTAGAGGAATGAGAAATGCCCTCTCCACAATATCAAACCTCTCTTCTTTCATTTTCCTGCTCCTTTATATTAATTGAGGAGTGAAAAACAGCCAATCCTTGTTTGCTAACATATCTCTGAGATTCTGTAATTGAGTATGCCGGTGTTCCAAATTTGTGTTCAGTAATTCATCGAAATAAATTCTAAAAGGACATATATCTCAGAACGTGTTAGGGATTTTTCAGTTCATTTTTCAAAAGAGAAGATATATATTTATTGACCCCTTAAATGCTAGGCTCTTAACAGAGCTTTTTTCCAAAAATGATCAAGTCTAATTCAGATATGGGTTCCACAAAACTTGCATTGTTTCAAATCTAAAGAAAATAATGGAAAATTTTAACAGAAGAAAGTTGCCTTGTACTATATGTAGTGTTGTTTTCTCGCAGTCCAGTCCACTGGAAAAGATATATTCTCATTAAGGATGATTTGAGATATAAATTGCTATAAAAATAATCATTAATTTCCCATTTTCATTTTGCATTCAAGTCAGTATCTATATCCATTTGGGGAAGTGTGAGCCTACACTTGCCTATTTCTAATTATAAAAATATTAGTCATCCTCACATTTCATGTATAATCACACTAAATTCAACTTGTGCAAAAGTCTGTCTTTCTAATTTTCAAGTATGGTTAATGAAGCAGAGAGAACATCATATCTATGGTAGCAATCCTTCTTCTTTCCAGGAAAGAATGTTTTAAATCTTTTAGGGAGATGGAATAATATGGGTAAACAGGAGTCAGAGGGCATGGGTTGAAATCCCTGCCCTGATGCTTTGTACTTCTACAATTTTGGACAAGTCATTCTCTAAGTCAGGTATCAGTATTCTGATTCATAAAATGAGGAGATTGTATTTGCTATCCATTGGCATGTCTTCTGAATAAGTCTATGGAACTACAAAGAAAGACATGATGCCTTAGTCTCATTCTACACACCATTAAAGGGGATGAATCTGCTAAAAGGATTCCAGATCTTTTCTTTTCCCTTTTGTTCCATGACAGACTAACCTAGAATCACAGGAGTTCAATCTGAAAGACGTTATAGAAATCATTTATTCCAAACTCTTTATTTTCAAATGAAGATGCTCAGACCCTAACGACAGAAGTGACTTGTCAAAGGTCACGTAGACATTAAGGGGCAATGTGGTGCGTTGTCTTTGGAGTTAGATGTTGGATTGTGCTGCCTAGTACATTTGCAAGCAACAACCTCCTGGGGTCTTAATTTCCTCATCTGTAAAATGAAGGGTTTATGTCAGATAATTTCAGTTCCTTCTCAATCTAAAACTATGATCTTAAGTATCAGAATTCAAATTTTGAGACAGTGTCTCAAGCAAAAGCAACTGTGGGGGGGAAAACATTGAAACAACTTCTCTGGTGTATTATGATAAAGAATGCAATCCATCCCAGAGCCAGAGCCAGTGGTATCTGAACACAGACTAAGACAGAGGCTCAGATCCCACTAGAATCTACTCAGCCTCCAGCAAAACAGGCTCCATATCTGCAGGATACAGGGGGTTCAGTTTAGTGAGCTCCTCAGAGCCTTCAGTACTGGAAAAAGGCTAACATTGATACAGGCATAATTCAGTAACTTTCAAATCCTGCTGCATTTTGTCTCCAGAGTAAATTTGGGTTTTGAATAGCTTAAAGAAAAGCATTCCTTACTATAACTTAGTTCAGTTGCCCATTTCCAACTCTGAGACTCCAAGAGTCACAAATTGATGAACAAGCCCTGTTTTACAAACATTTAAAACAGAGGTTATGTGGGAGTCTCTCTTAGGGGGGAAGCCTTCCTGAGTGTAAAGAAAACAGTCTTCTATTGAATGAAGAATTCAGAAGGTGGGTTCCTAATCTGCCTAGAAGCTTATGTCAGTCTAACCCATGGCAGATGCACATTGTAAGGTTGGCAAATGGAGAAGAGCAACTCAAGGAGGGAAAACAATAGAAGGACCTAAGGCCATATTGAACTGAACGGAGATTTAAGCAAGAAAATCTTTGAGCATTTTTAAGAGTTGCTGAGATTTGAAAGAGATGAAGAGAAGATTGCCATAATGCCTGTGTGGACCAGGGATGCCATCTGTAATACTGGCCAGAGGTGCAATGTTGGACAGAGCTAGTCAGTTAGGACTCCAATCTTATAACCTATTATATAGAGCCCATTGCTGACGTTTTCTCCAGTTCTTTTTTTTTTTTTTTAGGTTTTTATGGGGCAAATGCGGTTAAGTGGCTTGCCCAAGGCCACACACACCTAGGTAATTATTAAGTGTCTGGGGCCAGATTTGAACTCAGGAACTCCTGACTCCCGGGGCTGGTGCTCTATCCACTGCGCCACCTAGCCGCCCCCCCCCCCAGTTCTTTCTAAAAGGAGAGTATAAATTTTTCCCTTCTCATCACCCCCTCTACTTCCAACATAAACTTTCTCTGAAATTTGATCAACCAGATCATTCCAGCAGTTGACTTGCTTTTAACCTAAAGACAATATAATGATACTCAAGTCATAATGATCCAATAATCCCTTTCTCCTTTGCTACAGTTTATCCCAGAATGAAAGGGATTAACACAATTACAATAGCTTAGAGCCCCCAGTTGGGAAAATGTCTAACCTTTCAATAAAAGTTTAACTCCCTCTTTAGTTTTCATTCTGGTTTATTTATTTGAGGTAGTTTATTTAATTGAAGTAAAAGCCAGAATTCAGGAAACTTTTAGAAAAAAGAAGCAGTGTTTTAGAATGTCTCTTATTAGACAGATAGAAAAAAGGGTGACTAGAAGAGACTTTCTAACAAAATGTTTCTCAGTAATTTAAGTGTTTATATAAGTAGTTTCAGCCCCAGTCTTCTTAAGATGACTGACTATAGGGATTCAGTGGCCTTCCTTGACCTCTCCCTTCCCTGCTACAGTTTAACCATATTTTCACACTTTTAGTCTTAAGTTTCTCCTTTTATTAATCCTTTTTTCTACTGATATATTGTGTGCCAGATTCTACATGGCTCAATTCATTATTTCTTAGGCAGGATAAAGGGTATTATTTCCCCACTGCTACTGCTATTCAGCTAGTATTCCTTGAGGTGGGTACCTTTTATCTTTGTGTCTCTAATAGCACCACTCTTCGCACATATACAGCAGGTGCTTAATAAGTATTTGTGGAAAGGAGTTCCCACTCTCCTCCAAAGTGAGAGTTTCTCTAGTCCTCCCTCTGCCCTTCAAGAGCCCATTGGGGTTCTATATATTGGAATTGTGACCAGAAGTTAACTTATTTTGTGCCAGCCAGTCATGGAACTATCTGGTTTAAATAGTCCTGAGTCTGAGAAAATACTAAGCTCTTTGATGAAAGGGAAATCACTGAATCTCCATGAAGCTGATTTTTCTCATCTAGAAAATAGAGATAATAATAATGTTAGTGCCTAATAATTTATTATTCAGAGCCATGTCAGAGACTCCCATGGTTCCTTGCAATCTTATTGTGATTTCAAGTTGAAACCAGGCAACAATCATTTATAAATGCTTATTCTATGCCCAGCAAATATAAGGTAAAAAGGAAGCTAGGGTAACACTGTCCCCTCAGTTTCCCAGGCTCACCACTTAGGTGTCATCCTTACTTTTTAACTATCACACACATGTTCACACATGCCATATGCAATCTATTGCTAAGTCCTGACATGTCCACATACTATCTGTCACATATGTTGCCTTTCTTCTTCATATACTGTCACTACTCTTATCACCTCATAACTTGATTTTTTCAGGAGGGTGGATGCTGTCTGGGTTTCCTGCCCCAAGCTGCTCTCCACTTCAGTTCACCCTCTACTCAATTATCAAATTGACATTTTAATTTTATTTATTTAAGTCAATGGGGTTAAGTGACTTGCCCAAGGTCTCACAGCTAGGCAATTATTAGGTGTATGAGGCTGGATTTGAACTGAGATCCTTCTGACTACAGGCTGGTGCTCTATCAACTGTGCCACCCAGCCGCCCCCCCCAATGATTTTCTTAAAGTACAAGTATGAATATATCACTTCTCTACTCAATGAGTTCCAATGGCTCCCTCTCACATCCAGAAGGAAATAAAAAATCCTCTAGAGTTCAAAATCTTTTATAACATGCCTCCCCTTACCTTTCCAAGCTTCCTAGATCTTCTACCATCTCATGTACTTCATGAACAGTGACACTGGCCACCTAGATGTTCCTTGAGCAAGACATGACTCTAGGCATTACTCTGAGCATTTTTCTTGACTGTGGCATGGTCTCTCCCTCCTTATCACCTCCTTCCTTCAACTTTAACTCAATCCCATCTTTTACAGGAAGACTTACCCAATCCTCTAAATTCTCAACAACATCCCTCTGTCGATTTCTCTGTTTTCTCCCATCTGTATCTTGTTCATAACTAATTATTTACAGATTATCTCCTCCTTTAGACTAAGCTTTTTGACAATAGGGACCATCTTTTGCTTTTCTTGACATCTTTAGGGTATCTAATAAGGACATGACTAGAACTTAATAACTATTTAATAATGAGTGTTTTCTGGGGCATAGGGTATTAAATTTGCAATTAAGAAGATCTGGATTCAAATCCTGCCTCAGACATAAATAAATTCATTTCCACCGAAGCATTTATGAAACATCTAATTGACCCTATATAAACACCTTGATTGCTCTGAGCCTCATTTTCCTCATTTATAAAATGGAGATAATAGTGAATAGAGAACTCTCATTACAGAGTTAGTGTGAAAAGCAAATTAGCTGGTGCTGACAACTGTTAATGACATATCTGTTGTTCTCATTAGACATTGTTTATAGATGCATAGATTTGAAGTAAAAGACAAAGAGATTATAGGCAAAATATTTAGTTCAAGATGAGCAAATGCATTGTTTTTTTCTTGAATTTTTCTAAGAAATGTTTTAATTTTTCAATTCCTTTATATGAAGAGACCAATTAAATTTCTCCCATAAAGAATTCCAGTCACAAACTTAATGTATAAAACATGTGATCCAATATTTATATCCAGCCATAAAACTGAATTGACAAGTGGAAATTCATGCCTCCTCTCAATATGTAGATATATAAAAGGAAAATACTCCATGCTTTTAAAGGTAATACATGAATACTATTTCCCTTGTTGATTGTAAGGACTCCAAGTGATTAAAGTGTGCGTTGCATGCTCTTAGGCACTTCTTAAAGGTTCTGGGCTAGAGTGTAAAGAAAGATTGATCAAAGACTCTTGAATCAGCCCAGAGGATAAATGATGTAGAGGAAAGATAATTTGCAAAATGGGTCTCTTGTTATTTTTTTAATAAAGTAAAATTATAAAATAAAAATAATATGTGCAAATGTTATTTAGATTATGATTTAAGATATTGCGAGAAGGACATTAAAAGCTAATGACTCAGCCCAAGCCCCAATCAACACTAAAACATCTAGACTCTAATGGCATATTCCATTTGGGGGTCTGTTTGCTAAAAAAAAAGATGTCACTGAAACTCTTAGGATCTCAATTCTTTCATCTTCAAAGGGAAGAATTTGTTGCAATTATAGGTGAATCATAAATTTCCTCCTAACTTTTTATCTGGAGTTCTATTATTGTTCCTCTTCTCCTCCCTATAGGTCACATATATCTTTGTTTCAGGAGAGATTCATTTTATTGAATCAGAGAGAACCTCAGTATCTATGTCATCTAACCAATACATGAAAGGAATTCTCATTATAATATATCCAACAAATGATCTTCAGGTCTCTTATTGAAAACTTCCAGTGGGGGGAACCTTTCACATTAAGGCAGCTGATTCCACTTTTTAAAAGCCATCAATTAATATTAACTAAATGTTTGTTAACTTGACTTGCATGATCCTTCAAGAATTGGGTTAAAAAACCAAAATTGAAATATCTCAACTTTCAAGAAATTTACAAATTTAATTGAATAGGTATAATATATATATATATTATATATATTATACTCATAATCAATCCACAAGCGTTAGACATCTTCTATGGACCAGATATTATGTTAAATACTAGAAATATAATAAATGTAATGCACGAAAGATTTGCTTCCCACAAAGGACTGTTTTGCTTTTTTTTTTTTTTTTTTTTGGTTTTTGCAAGGCAATGGCGTTAAGTGATTTGCCCAAGATCACACAGCTAGGTAATTAGTAAGTGTCTGAGGCTGGATTTGAACTCAGGTCCTCCTGACTCCAGGGCTGGTCCTCTTTCCACTGCACCACCTAGCTGCCCCAAAGAGCTTATATGTGATCTGAGAAACAATATGGGAAAGTTAATAAACCAATGGAATTAGAGTCAGGAAGACAGGTTCCATTCCTTTTTCAGACATTTATTAGTTCTGTGATGGGCAAGTCACTTAACCCCTCTGTGCCTCAGTTTACTTATCTACAAATATCAATTGATTCTATATCCATAGTCTTATGGACAGAAACTTTTCCCAAAACAACTTTAAATGAAACCTTTCAACAGATCCCAAAGTGAAAGAACCCACAAAAAGCCAAAGTGAAACAAATTCTCAACTCAAGATATTATAAAGGTCTGCCTCACATAGGTAAAAATGGAGTATAACTCATCAGAGGTAGGAGAGCTGGAAAGCCAGCAAGAGGCTCTTGTCATAGCTTAGCTCAGGTGGGGCTCAGCCAGCCAGAGGTGAAGCAAGTCAGAAGTGACAGTCCCATCCCCAGCTCAGAAGACAAAATTCAAGCCTTGGGACTGCTGGTGCAACAGGAGGACCTGGGTTGGGCTACTTTAATGCAGGAAATAAGCCTCTATCACCTGAAGTACTATGGGCAAGGCCACAGGCAAGTAGTAAGCCATAAAAGCTTGGGACTGTGCCTTCTTTGCCCCAATAGCAGAACTCAATTATCAAAATGAACAACAACAAAAAACTGCTAACCATAAAAACTACTATTCTAATAGGAATGGTAAAAATGCCATCTCAGTAAAGGAATGCAGTGACAGAAGTCCTACTTGTGAAGCCACAAAAGAATTTTTGCATTGGTCTCAAATCCAAAAAGATGGCTTAGAAGAACTCAAGAAGGAATTTAAAAACCAGAGAAGAAAAAGAAAAAATGGAAAAAAGAAATGGGAGTCATGAATTAGAATTATGAAAAATTGACTGAAGAAAACAATACATTTAAAAGTAAAATTTGCCATATAAGAAATCAACTCCTTTAAAAGTAAAATTAACCAACTGGAAAACATGAAACATAAAAATTAACTGAAAAAACGAAACCCTAAAAGTTAGAATTGGACAAATGAAAACTTAATTACTCTATGAAACTTGAAAATTCCAATAAACAAAACCAAAAAGTTAAGACAATAGAAGAAAATGTAAAGTACCTCTTAGCAAAAGTGGCTAACCTGGAAAACAGATCTAGGAAAGATAATTTACAAATTATTGGTCTACCAAAAAGACAATATTATAGAAAACATGCCATAATATCCTAGAACAAACTCTTGAAAGAATCCGTCATTCATTCCCAGAAAGAGATCCCAAAATAAAAACTACAAGGAATATTTAAGACAAATTTCAAAATAATTCTTTGGGCTTATATGAAAAGTATATACAAAAAAGAAACCCTGGATCAATACACTGTCCCCATCCCAACACAGTCACCTCCGAGACACTCGCTAGTCTCTATAGTAATGAACAAAGGCTGCCAGAGAAACAGCGTTTTCAGGCAGGTTGCCAAATGTATTCAAACTTTGTTTTACTTTCCTTTGTTTTCTGTGGCTGTATGTGTATGTTTTCAAAGCCTGAGAAATGGAAAAAAAATTCTAATTATGATTGCATAAATGCTATTTTTTTCAACTTTATTTTTAAGATATCTTTTAGCGACATTTTAAATTAAAATATGTACGTTCAGGGGCAATAATAAGGCACACAGAGCCTCATTAGAAGATAAGTGGCCTTTTCCTTCCTTTGTAAAATGATTTAGGTGTCTATAATAGGAAAAAAAATACCCTTTAATGAAATTCATGCCATATTAAGAAGGGAGATAATTGCTTCCCAGTTACAAATCTTCATCTTTAGATAGTTGTGTAAGTTAAAATTGGTTTTTCCGAAGTTCTTATACTTTTAAGATAACATCCCCTAATTAAAAGTTTGAAACTGCTGGACTGTTAACATATAGAAGAGTGGACTATAAGCCCAGTGAGAGCAGGGGATCTTGATTTTTTTCATTTCTCACACTTAGCATATATCCTTGTGCATAATAGATGGTATATCAAAACTAATTGAATTTCATTGAATTAAACTAAGTAGTAAATAAATTCAGTTGCTTCTCTACATTTAACTCCCAGCAGTTGTTAATATGATATTGTAGTAACATGGTGTATAGTACAAGGTTATCCTAACTTTTTGTGCATCATGGACCCTTTTGGAAGTCTGGAGAATCTCAAAAATGTTTTCAAACTCACAAACTAAAATGCATAGGCTTAGTAAGAAAATTAATCATTTTGAGATTATTATCTAGAATGTTTTTAAAATATTCATAGACCCCAGGATAAAAAGTCTTAGAATCAAAATGAACACTGAGTCGGGATAAAACAGACATGAATTTAAGCCCAAGCAATACTATAAACTAGTTCTGAGACTATGGGGAAATCCCCTTAGTTCCCATGACTTTTTATATCTGATGAAAAGATTGGAACTTATATTCTTATATTCTTTAATGGCCCTTTCAAATGATTCATTCTCCATATGATAACCTGCCCAAGAAACTATGTCAATGATGTTCCACCTATATACTAGGGTTATCTTCCAACTAATCTCACAGAATCATGGAAGTAATTGACCCCGTATGTGAAAGGAAGCACGACTATCACATCCCCCTTAAATGTGGGCATCCAGTCTATTGAATATAGACTCCAAGTGCATACAGAAATCATTTCCTTCCAGGCATCCTATTCTCGTTTTGGACAGTTCTGATTATTAGGAAGTTTTCATGATATCAAACCAAAGTAATTGTCCTTTTTCTTTCTTCCATCCCCGAAGCTTGGTATGATGAACAGAGTATTGGACTTGATTTCAGGAAAACCGGTTCGGTTTTTGACGGAGGATAGCACTTGCTGAACATCCCAACCTCTTTTTCTCATGTATTAAAATGTGAAGGTTCGATTTGGTGACCTATCAGGTGCCTTCTAGCTATAAATCTCTCATTATGTGATCCAAGTTCCATCCTGTGTTGCTGGACAGAACATATTTCATCTATCCTCTAGGGGAGCTTTTCAAATACTTCAACATAGTTCTTATGATCGCCCTTAGTTTTCTGTTGTTCAAGCAAATTTTTCCAGTTCCTCCAACTTATCCCCGCCCACTAGGAACCCATGTCATCGAGTTCACTCCTTTTGTGTACTCAGAAGTTCATCAAGATCCTTCTTGAACCTTCTTGAAACAAACACACATGCTCCAGATAAGGTCTGTAGTGATGAGAGGATAACAAGATAGTCTTCTTTCCATCCTTTGTGATGCAGTCCAAGATATTCATATTTTGACCTCACAAATAATATTTCACTTTCATGTTTATTTTGCAATCCCCTAAAACCCTTAGATCTTTTTTTTTCAGAAAAATTTCTATCTATACCTTTCTGTCTTCTCCTCCTTGTATTTTGTTTTAGAAAATACCTCAATTTTATTTTAAGGTTAACCTGTTTGTAGTCACAAAATTACAGTATTGGAAGGAATTTATAGATGTATCCAAACTACCACAATAACAAGAACATTATACCTAAGATACTTTAAATCATTTAAATTTTGTTTGAAGATTTTTAGTGATCAAAAACCCTGAGTTAATTTATTCTATTTTGGATAAGTCTAATTTTTAGGAGGTTTTATTTACCAGTAGATAACTTCCACTGCTTACTTCAGGGAATGTCACTCCTCTCAGTATTTGTGACAGCTATGCATAGACATTACATTTCAGAGAAATGTAGGGAGATTTTCTTCATGTAGGTGTCCCCTCTACCACTGAAACAATAGGTTCCATCTTTGTCACTCTCTTACTGTGAATCAGCCATTCAAATAGCTGCTGGTGATAAAAAAAACCAAATATATACCTTTCAAGGATTTTTTATTTGATTGTTTCTATTCTTAACTGTCATCTGAAAGCTATGTTGTGTGGCAAGAGGAGGTTCTACCTTGTTCAAGGTCTTCAAGCAAAGATTATATGACAATTGGCCATATATGTTATAGAAAAAAATTATTGGCTAGGTTTAAGAGATGAACTAGATGGTGTCTGAGATTCAAGATTCTATAACTGTGAAACCAAATGGAAAAGGTCAGAAGATCATCACCAAAAAAGCTCATGAAATATGTTATATTTTGTGAAGTTCTTTGTATTATTTCTTTGTCACTGGTAGCACTAAAACAACTGAATTTCTCAGCTAATCCGTAGTCCATAAAGGCAACAACCATTCAGTCATTTCAGTCATGTCTGACTCTTTGTGACCCCATTTGGGACTTTCTTGGCAATGATACTGGAGTGGTTTGCCATTTCCTTCTCTAGCTTATTTTACAGATGAAAATACTGAAGTAAACAGTGTTAAGTGACTTGCCCAGGATCACACTAGGAATTGTCTGAGGCTGGATTTCAATTCATCTGTTGAGTCTTCCTGATTCCAGATCTGGCACTCCTTCCACTGCAAAATCTGAAAAGGAACGATAACGAGAGAGACAACTTCCATAAACAGCAGTAGGTGAACAGTCGAATGACTATTCAGATATTATTGAATCTACCTTGACCATTTTTAAGGGCAGAACAGATATAACTATGTTATGAGTTCTTTGGAAGTTTGGAGGCCAAGATCAAATTAGATATCTACTGCTTTAATGTTGCTTGAGGAATCGATTTAGGTCATGTTGGGTATGTATAGGATCAATAGGTGGAGTGACATCTCTTCTCCCTGGAGATGTTATTTATATTAAAGGAGAATGAGACTGAAAAAAAATCATTTTTAACCCAGAAAGGAGTTATTGTGATCTGGCTTACAATTAATTAAGCCCTTAGCCCAACACATTCTGGTTTCCTTTCACCTGGGGAGAGCCCTCCTTCAGAATCCTGCTGTGTCCCAGATACAATCTATTCTCCGAAGGGTGAACCTCCCCTTCCCTCTAATGGGGCAGCCTCACTGCAGGTCCAAGGCTCAAAACTGTAAGACCTAATTAGATAGCAAGATGCTGCACCTTCTAGTTATTCATTCTTATTCATCAGATACTGAAAAATGTTCCAATTCACCTAAGGGAAGAACTCTATAATGCAATTCAGAGAATTTTGGATTGAGAGTCAGGAAGCACACTTTCTAATAACTATTTTGTTGCAGACTCATTTGATCAGTCAAATGTATTAAGCAACTGCAATGTTCAAAGGAAAGTACTAAATGCTAAGAATAGAGAGAAAACATAGTCCGTGCCATCAAGAATCTTACAAGTCAGTGAGGGAAGATGACACATGAAAAGATCTCAGAGAGAAGGAGCAAGGGAAGAATCACAGACTTAGACTCTGGTGGGGTCAGGAAGCTTAAATGCCTTACTTAAAAGATGAGGAATCTGAGGCCCCTGGAGGTCAATTCATTTATTCAGTCACATAGCTTGTGAGGTCTGAACCCAGACTTCTTCCATGTGACTACAAATCCATTGACCTATCCACTATACCTCTCTGAGACTCAGTTTCCACATTTCTTTGAAAGTAGTACCATGTATGGTAATGTAATAGAAATCATTAGTAAATATTTATTGAATAAATTCATGAAAGTATACTTATTTAATTGAAATTCATCGTTTATTCTTAGGAAGCCTTTTATTCTCCAAAATGGACCAGGACAAATGATCTAGAGAGGCTTCCCTTGAATTGAGTTGCTCATTTAATACAGAAATTCATTTATAATCACCTGTGAAATGTGCTTTAACTGAAATCATCAACACCATGGGAACTCATCCAATAAACAACATAAAAATGGGACAGTCACTGGTGACTGCCTTCTCAGAAAGGAGCTGAATATCAATTCCATGTTCAACACAATGCTGGCTGAGTAGAACTTAAATCAGTTAATGATGATTTTTTTTCCTGAGAGACAACAAAAGAATGGATCAGATGGAGGCAGGGCTGTGATGGTAAATATTTAATAAGTGACTTTCCAGAAATTATGAATGATATATTTTCAGATTAATTTACATTATTAACACTATCAATTTCTGAACAGTCAACAAAATGATAAACAAAGCTCTGATTTATAGCCTATGTCAGTTTCTGATCCATGAATAATCATACCAAAAATTTAACAATCAACTCTCAGGAATCAGTTTGTTTAGTCTCCAGCAGACCCCTGAGAGGGAGGCTATCAATAAACTTCTTATTACACATGTATTTAGAATGAAATTCCAAAGTGGTTAACTTTAGAAACAAGGATGTTTAAATGCAGTTGATGTAAGAGAAAAGGTACCACATAGTCAAAGCAATTCCTGCTTGATGAAATGTGAGTGCCATGGGACCCATTGCTCAGTCTGCGCATTATAGTCAAAAGATGACCATTGCTGTTAGAAGATTGCCTTGTGGCTCCATTCCCCACCTCTGTGACTTCCTCACACAAAATTTTCTCCAGTCACTACTATCCTGGTTCTATTCTCTTCCCTTATCAGTATATTAGCTACTTAAAGGCAGGGATGGATTGCATCTCTTATGGATTCTTCATATCCTCATCTCTTGGATCACTTCCTGATATATAGCAAATATGTTTTTATTTTTCTATTCATTCATTCATTCATTCATTCATTCATTCCTAGAAGGCAGAACAAGTTCAGAGAAAGTAATCCCAGGTACAACTCACCTTCACTGTCAAAAATAACTAACTCAAATTCAGTTACTTTTATTATACCAGTCATGTAATACCCTAGAGATAAAAGTTCCCTGTCCATAAATCATGGGGAAAGTACCCAAAAGATGAAACTGTCATCATAATTTATGATGAATTTATTTAGTCATAAAATGTATGTTACTGCAAATAAAACTGGTCCCTGGCCTTGGCAGAAGGATGACTTTTTAAAAAATGTGCGAATTATCAAAGAAAAGCAAAAAAAGGTATGAAATCACTATTTACATTGAAAAATAGATATTTTGAAAAATTGTCTACCAGCAGTATATTTTTCTTTTTAAAAATTCTATTTGTACTTTATCTCCTCTAAAAGAAATAAGGATACATGCTTTAATTTTGATATTTCAGAATCAATAGAGTCCTTTTTCATCTAAGTGAATTTAATGCCTTTTTGTACTGTGTCCATTTACATGTCTGGAGTCATTCTGTATCTTTTAGTCTTTGCTCTGCAGCCAGTCATACATATCTTGGCACATTTTTTCTAATTGTCCATGGTTATCATGCCTTATAGTCCAATAATATGCCATTACATTTCTATCCAGTGATTAGTGCAATCATTCCTTAAATTGTGAGGCATATGTTGGCTTTACATTTAAGTGCTCCAGCAAAATGGTTAGTATGTGCCCAGTATCACCCTCCTCCTCCTCTTACTTCTCATCATCCTCATCATTCCTATCGTGGTTGTTATTTTTATTATTCTACCTCCCAAGGTTATAAAGCAGGAATGGATTAAAGGTCATGGACAATTAATGACTTTAATCTTAGAAATCCCAAATTATTGACTAGAATGCCAATAGAATTGTGTCCCTCTCTGATTTAATGGACTTGGAATAGCAAAGGTAAACATTTAGGTGAACCAGGGCTCAATGAAGGAGAGCGAGTCTTCCATGGAGGGAAGGTTTAGAATTTGGAGTCCCTCTCCATAAAGGGAAATAAGGAAGACTGAAATCAAAAGATTCATGGGAGACATCTCACGTGAAGATTTTTGTGCATTTCATGAAAGAGGTAGAAATTACATGTTATTGTGCAAAAGTTATTTGGTTGAAGGGAAGAGGTTGGATAGCTCATTTGGCTTTGATGTAAGAAAATGGGGGTGTAAAATTTGTTCTGGATCTGTAGCCTGTGAAAATATTTCAGAGGTCTAGGAATTGCTATTTTTAAAATCATCTTTACTTTCATATATTTTTCTTTGTAATCTTATGCATTTTATTTTAGACATTTAAAAACATTATTCTAGGAAGTGGTCCATCACTTTTACTTGAGTGCCAAAGGGGTTCATGCCAAAAAAATGTTGAAGAACAAGAGGTTTCAGTCAGGTCAGAGAGACATCAAATGGGTACATTGGAGCCCCGACTGCTCCAGGAACGTTCCCCAAATATTGATTTTAGGGATTTCAATCTCTTCTTCTTTCCCAACTGTTTTCATAGCTTGACATGATTTAAGATTTGGAAGGGATCTCTGGGACCAAACAAGGAGTCATCTCTCTTTCTCAAGTGAGAGGGAGTGACCTCCTCCAGGGCCAGTCTGATCCACTTTTGAACAGTTCTTATTACTCAGAAATTTTTCCTAACATCAGGCCTCAACTGGTCTCTTTGAAACTCCCATCTAATGGTGCTCATTCCTTCTTCTGAGGTCAAATAGAAATAAGTCCAATCCTTTTTCCACACATCCTTTAAAATCCCTGAAGACAGCCATTGTATCCCTTCTCTTTGTCATCTCTTTTCCCCATTAAACTTCCCTAATGTCATCAGCTTATCTTCACATAGGATTAAACTAAGACCCTTTTCTTTCTTGGTTGCCTTCATCAAGAAATACCCACCCATCGCTAGAGCACCGGCCCTGGAGTCAGGAGAACCTGAATTCAAATCCAACCTCTGACACTCAATAATTGCCTAGCTGTGTGATCTTGGGCAAGTCACTGAACCCCATTGCCGTAAATAAATAAAAAAAGAAAAAGAAAATACAAGAGACACCTACCCAATTCATCTTGCTACCTAATAGTGTTTGTGATTGTGTCCGAACAATTCATTTTGTTGTTGGATTGTTTCAGTTGCATCTGATTCTCCATAAATTTGTTTGGAGTTTTCTTGGCAAAGATGCTAGTTTGTCATTTCTGTTTTAGCTCATTTTAGATGAGGAAATAAAGGTAAGTAAGGTTAAGTAACCTGCCCAGGGTCACACAGCTAGTCAGAGTCTGAAGCTGAATTTGAACTCAGATCCTCCTGATTCCAGGACCAATACTCTAACCAATACTCTACACCACCTATCTGCTCTCTTAACTAAATGCTAGAAGATTTTATTTTTACAACATGTGTGCTTTTATAATAGGAGAATATTGAGGGTGCTTTTGAAAACATTATTGCCAATCAGCCTGATGTCCCACATTAAAGCTAGGTGTTCTGACTACTATAATCCCGTGAAGGAGATAGCATGTTTATACTTTCTCTGTCCTCTGTAACTTCCAAAAGCCTATTCTGAAGACCTGCAGTGTTGAAGGGGAAAATGAATGGATTTTTAAAAATATTAATATGTCCAATCTTCCAGTTTAGCCATAGCAAAACTCATACTTTATATGCAGGCCTTCTTTATAAGCAAAAGTTCATGACCTCTGTGGGCAATATATTAAAATAAAACATTTAAAATCAACTTTAATTGAATATTATTTTCATTACAAATGCCAATAAGAAAAAAACTAGTTTTCTTGGACATATGAGTACCATAGTGAAAAGCTCAATGTGATATTATGTATATTTTCCCCTTTATTTGAGATCTTTTCATTTGTTTGATCACTTCATCTGGTTTTTGGCAATGAATATTCAAATGGTTCAGTGATAACTTCTATTTGGACGTTCCTTTCAGAGATACTGACTCAACCCTTTCTGGCATGGTCAGCCTACATGATACCTGGGTTCTCCAGGGCATTCATCAAAGGTGTTCTATCCAAAGTTGAAGCTAATGAGGAAGAAAATAAGTGCCTACTGTATACCAGACATAAGGCATTTACAAATATTATCTCATTTGATTGTCACAAACCCAAGAATGGATCTATTATTATTATTCCCATTTCACAATCAAGGAAACTGAGGCATAGAGCGTTTAAATGACTTACCAGGGGCACACAGTTGTAAGCATCTGACCTTGGTTGTGAACTCAGGTTTTCTTGACCGCAGACCAGGGCTCAGTCTCATGCCATTTTTGTCTTTGCAGAATCCCACAGCCTTCAAAGGGCTTCCTTTCTTTCCTTTGCCTTCAATGAGCTCAGCAACAACATAAAAAGAGAACAGAGAGGAAATGAAAAAAATCAGAGATCATTCTTGGAAACACTCTCTTTCCTCTTGTTCCTAGAAAGTCCTAATTCAGGAGTTGGCTGGACCCGTAGGCCTTGTTCTCTGACTTGGAGTCACTTTGTGAGAATTGATGAAGATAAATTCTTCTTTGAGAACAATCAACTCCTTAAGTGAACAAGTGCCCCAGCACATTATTCTTGTCTGTTCCTCCTTAAGGTCCGGCCTTATTTAAATGACTTGTAAATCAGAGGAATTTTTCTTTAATTAAAAGGATAGGACATTGTTGCCTACAGTAGAGAAACTTCATTTTGACAGGAAGTAAAATGAGCCCAATAGCAGAAAGAAAATGAAGCTCAGTGACCAAGATAGGTCCAGAGATGGGATCCAAAATTTACAGTTTCTGCAAAACAGCCCCTTCACTTTATTCCCCAGTCCCTGAAGCATCACACCAGGAGGCAAAGGTTCTTCTCCTACTCTTCTGGGAGCAGCTGGGGTGGTTCATTGAGCAGGAATAGTGTTTGCATTCAGAAGGAAAGTATCTTCATCTTCCTACATGTTTAACTCGTGTCTTCACACTTCCCTTGCATCCTTTCTCTCTGAAACCCTTCCAAAGACAGAAAAAGCATCATCCTAAAACCTATACTTTCTGAACCAGACAGGACAATTAAATATCCTCTCTGTGGGGTGGAAAAGGTGCCAAAGATTTAGCATCGAAGGACCCAGGTTCAGATAATTCTCATTCTCATTGTCTTTTCCTTGGCAAGTTTTTCCTTATGGACCTTAGTTTCCTTATCTGTGAAATCCTTGTTTGGATTTGGATGAGATGTTGCCAAATATGTGGTCTTCTTTTCCTTGTCCATGACCCCTCAGCCCATGTCCTACCTATGGACTTTTCTACTGGAATTCATCCCCACCCTTCATCAAGGTCCCATAGAATTCCTTTCTTCCCATTAGAAGAATCTCAATAAATGCCTTCTACAGGAAGCCTTTCTGCTTCACATACACAGGAAGAAAGAAGCAGAATTTGAACTTGGATCCTCTAATTTCAGAATCAGTGCATTTCCTTTCTTTTGCACACATATATGTACCCACCCCCCATGTCGGCAGACTACATATATATAATACACATGGGATGCCTAGGTGTGTTTAAGTTAATATGCACATTAGTGTGTGTGTTTGCATGTGTGTAAATGCATACATGGACCCATACATATTTGTGACCTTTAGCATGATCAACAAACATGTTATTTCTCTTTGGTGACTAGAACGGAAAGTCAGTCTTCAATAGGAGAGAGGAAAAGATTGATTGATGGATCACATATAGGGCAATTTGAATAAAAACACCACTTCCCTTCTTGGGGAGGGGGTTCATAAAACAGGCAGGAATTATGCTCATGTTCAGCCTTCCTGCTATCAGCAACTAGTTTCTGACTTTGATTTGAAGAGCTAAGCTAGTTCTTGTATTTGACAGTTCATTAACTAAAGAGCAGGAAGGAGAGAATCATTGACTGTCTCATTTTGATAATGACAAGCCTGTGAAGGAATGACGGCCTACAGAGATGAAGAGATTATCAACCCCAACATGGGAAGACAAGAGATTCATATTACTCTGCCTCATTTAATGAAGCTTGCCATCAGTGCACCAATGCATGTAGGAAGTAGTTTCCCTGTCTTAAAAGTAATTCAATAAATGTTTTTTTGAATGAATGAATGATCATCACTTTTTGTATTTTATACTTTATTCTCAGAACATGGGACATTTCTGTTGAAATTCTAATTTTATCAAAGGACTCATCCCTTGCCCTCTCTCAGTGGGGATGGCTCCTAGCTTAGATCAACAGTTCAGGAGGACAAAATTTATCTCATCAGTACAGGTGACTGACAGCTGTTCTCCTCCTCAACAACCATCTGTGGAGCAATCTGAGACTTGACTGAGATGATGAATGAATAGGACTGGCAAGAAACAGCTTGTTATTCTATGATGTGCTGTCTGTTAATAGAGCAGCAGACTAGGCCATGAAGACCCCAGGTGGTCACTGGTAATAAGGCATCTGGATGGTAAAGATTTTGAAGTGTTAGACATTTTTGTTGATGGTGGTGGTTCCTTTCTGAATTCACATTTTCTTGTTGAGACACTAGCTTGTTTGCTCATAGGTGTGTTACATCTTAAATACATCTGAGAAATTGTTTTCTTTTCCTTCATCTTTTATCCCTAAGAATTGTACTAGTCCCTCTCCTAGGATTACTCATTTCTTTAAAGTAGGCTGCTGCCTGCATGGTGAGCAGGTGACTCAGAGCTCTTTCCCTCTGCCTTTATGTTTGTTGATTTATTTATTGGGCGAGAGAAAGAAAAGAATGCAAAGAAGGAAAGGAAAAGAAGAATGAAGAAAAAGGGAAGAGGAAAGGAAGAAAAAAGAAGAAAGGGAGAAAGAGAGGAGAGAGAGAATAAAACAATTCATTGAAAATGCAGGGTGAATGATTTGAGAGACAGTATGTATAGTGGGTAGAAAACTGAAATAAATATATATTTACATATATATTTGTATGTATGTATGTATGTATAAATGCCTATGATCCTTGCCACAGCAGAGACTGAGCATGGGTCATTTGAGCCCAGGCTTTCTGAATCATGTTAGACCAAGCCAAGTGGTTTCCACAGTGGGTCCAATACCAGTCTGGTGATCCTCTGGGACCAAGGTGCCACCAGACTGCCTTGGGAGAGATGAACTGACTCTGGTTAGGAATAGAGTGGGGCACGGCTCCCATGCTAATCAGAAGTAGTATCAGAAAACTGAATGGTCATTGTATCCTGGAGGGATAAAGAAATTCACTTTCTTATGGAACAAAGTGAATCCTTCCTCTACTGGAAATCTTCAGACAAATACTGGGTAGCCATTTGCCAGGCATATTGGAAGAATTCTTACTCAAAGGCTTCTGAAATGCCCAGGTTTAGACAGAGTCTGTACTGTTAGATAGCTGGTGCTACCATATAAGGGTCTTCTGGATATATGGGATTACTCCCATTCCTACTACTACCACCACCATTGCTACCACTATCGTATCACTCCCTACAGCACTTAGCACAAGTCCTAGCACGAAATAGTTACTTAATCAATGACATTGGGATTGGAACTCCAGTTCTATGCCTCAAAGTTCACTGAGAATAGAAACACAAAAATCACCCCCTTCAAAGGGAATTGGTAATTGCTAGCATTTACATAGTTTGTATAAAATATTTCTCAATTTTATCCCCACAACTACCCTAGGAGGAAGGTGCTTGTATTACAACTATTTTACAGATGAAGAAACTGAGGTAGAGTCATTAAATTACTTGTTTAGGAGTAGAGAGCAAGATTAGAGAACAGATCCACTATTGATATACACGGAGTCACCTAGCTTCCTCTAGATAGTAGAGAATAATGTCCTTCAAATCTTCTGTGTCTCTCGGTAACCCGTTACACTCTTGGACAATGTTTTCCTGAAGCGCCAAATATCCTCTTTGAAACTTTGCCCTTTCTCTACCCCAATTGTTCCTAGTTTTCCAATTAGAAGAGTTAGTTAACCGACAGCCTTCTTAAGTTCATACTCTGTGCTGGGCCATATACAAAACACTGAGAATATGCAGGAAGAATAAAACATGACTCCATTCTTTTGTTTTGGTTTTTGTTTTTTAAAGGTTTTATTTATTTTGAGTTTTACAATTTTTCCACTGATCTTACTTCCCTCCCTCCACCCCCCACAGAAGGCAATTGCTCAGTCTTTACATTAAAACACGACCCTATTCTTAAGAAACTTCCGTTCAAATGGGAATGCTTTCTTCAGTGTGACACCCCTTTAAATACTCCAAGATAGCTCTCAGGCCTCACTTATACCCCCAAAGTCTTCCCTTCTGATACTTAACATTCTCATTTAAAAAGATCATGGGATCTTTGCTCTAAGAGAAAGATTTCTTTGAGGCCAACTGATCCAACTGCCTCAGCAAAGGAGGTTCTGAGAGGTTAAGAGACTTGCCTAAGGTCACAGAGGGAATGAATAAAAAAATGGATTTGAATCCAGATTCCATTAACACCAAATTCAGTCTGATTTCCCTGTTACTACAGTATCACCAAATATGCATTCGATCCTCATATGGTATGAATGTGAGGCCTTTCACCATTCTGGTGGTCCTTCTTTGTACAAAATCCCATCAGAGCTCTGCCTAAAATGTAGCCCATTTTTTTGTTAGATTAGTTGCTTCTATATTTTTTTCTTAAAAACTGGACCTTTCATTATTAAGTGGGTGCCCTCATTTCCCAGAGACACTGAAGCATCACTCTATAGATAAAACTGAGAGTATCTTGCCAGTCACTCCATTTGTGTGTGTAGGTGTTAAACCCAAAGGATAGTTACCATGGTGACCATCAAAGCTCTCTTGTAATAGGCTACTTGGTCACCCTAATAGGAAAAGGGCTGCTTTTGCCACTTGATGTCCACCAACCAGCTTAGTGACTTAATTGAAATAGACTTTTGGAGATAAAGGATCAAGACTTAAACAATGCTAGCCTCTTTAATCTACTTCCCAGTAGATTAAATTTCCAGTAGAAATTTGGATTGTTTCTACTCAAACGCATTGAAAGAAACACTTTACAATCTCTGTCCGGAGATAGAGGGTAGGTAAGTGGCAAAGGACCTTCATTAGCAGGTGTGTAGGACTTAGCAATGCCACCTGATCCTTAGGGATCATCTCCATCCTCCCTTCTTGAGCCCAGGATATATTTCGCAGCCAATGCTTTGGGAAACCCATGCAGTTCATTTGTCCTAGCAAAGTAATGCCAAATTAAAACCCCAGCTCCCAATAGGGTACTGGCACACATGGAAAAGAAAGTTCTTAATGACAGAAACCATCGGCCAACTTTACTTACTATAATATTCTGCTAGTAGTATTTGAGGAAGGTGGCAAAACATAAGGGATCCCAGGAGAAACAGGCAATTTTGAGAGATTTCCTTAAACCAAAGCTGAAGAGAAAAGGACCATGGTTTCTTATAGTCTGGACAGCTTTAGGAGTAAATAAGCCCAATTTGCAGCTGACCTGATCTCTGAAGAAGAACAAGATTGAACTGATGTTTTTTCCTTGTGAATTGAGGCAACATGGTCAGTTCTTCTCTTTATTTGCTACTTATCTAGGTTATCTTCCAGGGTGCCAGGTGACATTGGGGAGAGCGGATTACAGGGGCTAATTAGGCCAAAGCTTCTTGGAACTGGAAAGGATTTGTAGGTTAAAAAATAGAATAGATCATATCAGAATGATTCTTTTATATGTTGATCCAAAGATGAAATTGATTCATCGTGGAATAGAAATATGGTAGAATTAATATTCTGGTGCATGATAGAATATTAATCAACCTGGAATTTCAGTAACTTTTACCTTTTTCATGAAGGAATTTTTGAATTCAATTCCATTTTTAAAAAAGCATTTATTTTATTAAACACCATGGCTAAAATATATTTAATTATGTTTCTTAGAATCTTCATTTTCCTTCATAGTTTATTTGAAGGACTTTCTTTACTTGTGGACAACCAATAATCACACTGTATCTTGTATTTGTTTTCTATATTTTTTCTCACTAGATAAAATGTAAACCCCCTGAGGGAAACAAATACTTTGATTTTGCCTTTGTATCCCTAGCACCTAGTTGCAAAGAGTTGGTGCTTCATAAATACTTTTTTCTTTTTTTGCAAGGCAAACAGGGTTAAGTGGCTTGCCCAAGGCTACACAGCTAGGTAATTATTAAGTGTCTGAGGTCGGATTTGAACTCAGGGACTCCTGGCTCCAGGGCCGATGCTATCCACTGCGCAACCTAGCCGCCCCACTTCATAAATTCTTAATGGTTTGATTATATGTGGCAATATGCTAAGCACTGTGGATTCCTCATTATTCCACTGGATCAGTGACCTCCCCAATATGGATACTCCTCTGGTGTTACAGATTGCAATGCATCCATGCCCATTAATCCTCTGCGATTTATATCTGTTTCCTATCACAAAGTTGCCTCATGGGAATTCACCTGGTTTTCTGGGGTCTTCTTGTTCTCTTCATAAGAAGAGAAAACCAGTGAAGCCTGAAGCTTCATCATCTAACCCTCATGCTGTCTCTGTGTTTTTGTTAGCCAATCATTTCAGTCTTGCCTGACTCTCATTGACCCCATTTGGGGTTTTCTTGTTAAAATCACTGAAGTGGTTGTCATTTCCTTCTCCAAATCATTTTACAAGTGAGGAAACTGAGGCAATCAAGATTATGTGACTTGTCCAGAGTCATACAATAAGTGTCTGAGGCTGACTGGGAGCTCTTGAACTTTTTTATCCCAAGTCCACTATTTACTGTACTACTATCTCAGGAAACTGAAGCAGACAGAAGTGCCCAGAGTCACATAGGAAGGAAATGTTGGAGGTCAATTTGAATTTAGATTTATGACTATTTATAGCTTCGTTTTCTAACTTCTATGCCATGTAACTTCCTCTAGGTTGAAGGGATCCAGAAATCAGAGTCTGGCCCAAACTGGAGATATAATATGACTCATTTTAGAAGGAACCAACATCTTTGAGACCATAAGTCTATTGAAGTGGTTAAAAGGCAACAGATAACTCTTTGGGGTCTATACTGCTCAATTCATGTATGAAACTTTAATATGATATTTATATCATTGATTTGCAACCTTAGAGATTTTTACTTTTATTTAAATGTTCTAAATATTAATATTTACTAAAATTGAAATCTATCAAGTCACTGAATTCCCCTGGGCAGGAGTGATTTATGCCACCAGAGTTCCTTTACTCCTTTTGGGGAACAAACAAGATTAGAATGTTTGAAATGACATACACTTCATGCTTGACTGAGGGTGCTAAATTAACATCTCCATTTTGACCATGACAAAACATATTTGGCATAAAAAGTAACTATGTTTTGACACCACACAAAGTGGGTGACTGCTTGGCATTAGCTAGTGACAGCCCTCTCCTTTCCTTGGAACAATCTCTGAATTGTTTCACAATGTTTTGGACAGTGGAGTTTAAAATAAAGAACCCTGTAAGGAGGATTATCAGGATGGAATCTCTTTTGAGGCCCAAAGAAATGAGTTATGATTATAAATGTCTCTTGTGAAATGGGATCTGTAATTCATTTACTATAAACATAACCTCAAAATAGTTTCAAGGGAAGTTTGTGATTAATGTGCCTGAAATTAATGAAGGGACTCCTCAATCCCTTTTTATGAAAAGGCATAAAATCCAACCCAGTGAGGAATTTTGGAAGATGGCAGCTTCATTGTCTCCACAGGCTTAATAGGAAACAGATAGGATGGTATCAGTCACTCAAAGCCACAGAATAGGAAGAGGGAAGCTAGAAATGGAAAAGGAATTTGGCAATGATCGCTCATAAGATTGTTTTATTTATATAGAATGACAAAGGATAGTAAGGATTTATCTATGACAACTTGTGTTCTATGTGTTATGTGTCCGCATATTTGTATGTGTTTGTATTTTGGATCAGTCATTTCACATATTAAAAAATAAAAGAGCAATCAAATGTGTGTAATTTTCTTCAAAGCTAGCTCTACTGTTGATAGAGATATTTTCAAGTATTTGCCACTTCTATACTTCTAATTCAAATTCATAAAAATGCAATTTATTGTAAAACTAAAAATTGTTATTCGTCCCAGGAAGTGGAGGGCATTAAATGAAATTGTTTTAGAATTATCTTCAAAGTTCTCCAAATAGATTGAGCTTCCTTGTTAGGTAGTTATCTAGCCCAATCTATATATGAAGAAGAATGTCTTCTCTTCTATCCCTGAAAAGAGGTCAGATCCTGAAGGTGAAAAGCCCACTAACTCCCAAGGCAACTCAGGAGCCCTTGGCAACAATTATATGTGTTACAAAGTGGAATCAATGTAATCTTTTTTCCATATTACAAGGTTTTATAGGAAAAATTGAGCCATAAACCACTTATATAAAAGATAACTATCTAAATTACTAGAAACAAGTCAGTGTTGAGATAAGTTGTTATCATCCCCAGACATCCTCCAATCCTATTAAAAGTCATGGATTAATTCCATGGAAACCTTGCTTAGCTCTTTCCATTCTCTCTGAATCTGATTTTAGCTGTCTCTAGGTGAAATGGTTATTCACCCTAGACCTAACTTCTGTCAGATGTGAAGAGTAGTGACCTAGTAGTGATGTTACACATTCAAGGATTATTTTTTCAAACATAACTCAGGGCTGTTTATCGCCTTTCAGAATCACTAAGAATAGGTCATTTTAGTAGAGACACACACTTTTAATTCATTGGCCCATTTTAATTTGCACTATTAATTCAGAACTCACAGTCATTTGTATTCTGGAAGATGTTAGAAATGTAATATTATAGGAGGTTAATCCTAAAATGAGGGAAGTATGTGGGGAAGTCCTTTAGCAATGCCTTTTTAAAAAAAAATGTTTATTTTATTTTGAATTTATTAAATAAAATATCATTCCTGTAGCTTAATAGAATTTTTAAAAAGATGGTTGCATCTAAAACTGGAATTCTATTATGTTGAACTTCACTATTTTCCTCTTAAATATATCATAAAATTATCCCATAAATTTATTTTTCCCTTCACTGTCCCCAGCCAATTAATCGATATATCAAGAAACATTTAATAAGGACCTTGTACTGAGCGTGGAAAATACAAGCACAAACATAAACCACTCACACACTTAAAAAACTTCCATTGTATAAAGAAGAAAGCACATCCTCTGATAATTTGTTAACAAAGAGGTATTTATAAAGTGCTTCCTTACTAGGTACCATGTCAAACATCAGGAGAATAAAGACAAAAGTGAAATTGTCCCTGCTCTCAAGTTTATATTAATGGAAAAGAGGTGTATCTATAGGTATAGACAAAAGTTTTAGAAAATATTCACAATTGATAACATACATAAGAAGAGAGACAACAAAAAAAGGTAATATGTGAAGTAACAGGGCTTGGGTGGGGGGGAGACTAGCATCTAAAGATATCAGGAGAGATTGAATATAAAAGGTTTTGCTTAACCTAATCTAAGAAGAAAATTAGGAAGAGTACATTTCAGTCATGGAGGACGACCTATGCAAAGATACAGATATGAGAAGTAAAAGATCATGTTTGAGATATAACAAGATGATCAATTTGGCTGAATTATACAGGAACAACTTGTGGGAAGTCATGGAGATGGAAGGTAGACTGTTGTATAGGAAAAGCAACAAGAAAACCAGTTGACTTAATTATAGACTAGGTGAAGGTAAGTAATATAAAGTAAGTCTAGAATACATTTTATAATGGTTTTCAGTGTCAAACAATGGAGTTTGTATCTGATCCAGGTGACATCAAGATGCTATTGGAGTCTACTGATTAAGAAATTGCCATGATCATATGTATACTTTAGGAAAGTACCTTTGGTAGCTATTTGGGAAATAAATTGGGGGGAAAAGAGTTCTGAAACATGGAAAATAATCAGAGTATTGTTTCAATAGTATGGAAAGTGGTAATAAGAGCTTGATGAAGAGTAACTGCTCTGTGAGTGGAGAGGAGATAAATGTTTTGGAAGGAAAACAGCAAAGATATGACAACTAATAAGATATATGATGAGGAGCGGAGGATGACTGAGACTGGCAACTTGGGTGACTGGAAGAATATTATTACCTTCACCAGAAAGAGGAAATTTTAGAAGAGATACAAGACTAGCAGAATGGGCTCTGCTTTGAGCACATCGAATGTATAATTCCTTTAGTGATCAAGTTCAAGATGTGATAATAGGACTCAAAAGAGAAACTAGGACTGGATTTATACATCTACGGAGGGAAATAAGAAAGCCCCTTCAAAGCGTCTTAAGTGTCACTAAGTCACTAAGTACAAGGGTATAGACAAAAAAGGATTCAGAATATTGGCTTGCAGCATATCCATAGTGGAAAGAAGATGGATTCAAAAAACTAAGAAGTGATTTTCAGAGCAAAAAGAGAGTAGTATCTTAAAATCCCCAAAAGGAGAAAGTATCCAAGAGGAGAGAATGGTCAATAGGATCATTTAATATAGAAAGTTCAGGAAGGATGAAGAATTTTTTTATTTTCTTTTAAGTTTTTGCAAGGCAGTGGGGTAAAGTGGCTTGCCTAAGGCCACACAGCTAGGTAATTATTAAGTGTCTGAAGCCAGATTTGAACTCAGAGACTCCTGACTCCAGGGCCGGTGCTCTATCTACTGCACCCTGTAGCTGCCCCTATGAAGATTTTTTTTAAAAGGCCATTTGATTTGAAAATTAAGAGATAATTAGCAAATAAAGAATTATTGATTAATATGCTTAAAGGAGAAGCTCTAAAGTGATCAATCAGACTTTCCCAAAGGGTCATCTTGGATACATTTGGTGATCTTAAGTTATCAATCAACAAATCACTTAAGTGCCTACTGTGTTCTAATTTAGATCATCTCTAACGTCTCTTCTGGCTCCATACTGTAGGGCTCTGAATGAGAAATGCACACCAAGAACTCCCACTCACAGAGGTATCTTCTTAAGCAAAGCCGTATGTATTTGCCAAAAAGAAAATGAGTGTTCTCTGACTGGGCTGAATGTTTCACAAGAGAATTATTTTAAATCAAGTTTACTGAAGGTAAAAGCAGATGTGCAGGAGAAGGAGATATATAGGGGAAGAATATTTATTTAAAAGTAAGAATAAATTTACTTCAAAGGCTGATTCATGAGCAGTCATCTGCAAGGAAAGGAAATTTATCTCCAAATTTGGGGGTCTTGATTTTCAGATATATAATTGGCATTCTCTGACTGGGCTTCTCCCATCTGTTATTAAAATTTAAGATTTAAGAGGATCCCAGGATGAGCAGTTTCTTCATTTTATATTTATGGGCTATGGTGACTGACATCTAGGCATAATGAAATGATAGGTAATGTAACTTAAGACGAGGCAGCTGTTCTTCAGATGCCAAGGAAAGCTCTTAGATGTTAGGGCATGTTTTGGACACCTTGACTTTGAGATGTCTGTGTGACATCACATTTGAAATATCCACTAAGCAGCTGCTCATGCACAATTAGAGCTCAAGAAAAAGACTAGGAAAAAATACTTTTTGTAATATCATCCCTTCCAGTCCTGGGTGTTCTGCTCCAAGGTGCTGGCCCCCCAGCTTCATGTGAGAGGCTTGAAATCGTTAACTTGTTGGAGAGTTAATGCCATTGTCCTTGACCTGGTCCATGGATGCCAAAAAGGAATATGACTCCTTCCCTGGAGTCTCAGATGGAAGTAAACATTTTAGAAGTGAATGGATCTACGTAGTTCAGATTTTAACATACATTGATCTTTGAAGACTTTCAGAGGAAGTTATTGTATAAGAATAAAATGGAAGAAGTTCATATTTTCCATGTGAATCCAGTCCAAAAGAAAGTGAAATCTTGGAAACATGCTCTTACTTCCTACTGGGTTTAAGTTTCCTGATGTTAGGTAGAAATGAAACTCCTTCTGATCACAAGATCTTATAGTGGCAAGGGGCAAGCTAGACCTTGGAATTAGGTTTTGGGAATTCTGCTGTCTACAATATATTCCTCAAGTCATTATCTCACATTTGCTTGAGGACTTACAGGTTAAAAAACATCCATCACCACCCAAGGCAGCCCATTATTCTGTGAAGAAGCTCGCAGTTGAGAAGTTAGGCTTTTGTGTTTCTTCTTTTGTGTTTTTCCTTTGGCCAAAACTCAATTTGGACCCATAGGCCTGCCCATAAAAGCAGAGATTAAGAGACAAAGATTAGCAGTGCTTCCAGATGATAACCTTTTCTAATAATACAATAAATTTAGATACAGACATTCTTAAGCTGGAGTTCATGAATTTTTTTAATATTATAAATTAAAATTATAATCATTTTTCATTATAGTTGCTTCCCTATGTAATATTTTATGTATTTAGAAATATTTTTTTCAGAAGAGTCCATAGGTTTCAATAAACCATGAAAAGGATCCAGGAGTCCAAAAAAACAAAAGAAAAAGTTAATCCCCTAATGTAGAATCAGAGCATTTGAGTTCAAATCCCAGCTCATTCACATCTTATCCATAACTTTGGCTAAGTTATTTTTTCTCCCCAGTTCTCATTTTCCTCCTCTTAAAAAATGAGGGGTTGAGATTAATTCATATTCCTTCCACATTAAATCATTATTTTAAGTCTATTCTTCTCCAAGCTAAATGCCCCTATTTTCTTCACCAAGGAATACTAGATGGTGAGATTCTCAAGACCTTTTTCATCCTGTACTCTTTGCTCTCCTAAAGCAATCTTAAACTTATCAATATCCTTCCTTAAATAGGGAGCCCATATTTGAAAATATAATGTTACAACCAGGAGACCGAAAAATAAAATCATAAAATTTCACAATTAAAGGGAGTTTAGATCATATTTAGTAGGAAGCTAGGTAGCGATGTGGCTAAAGGGCAGGATTGGAGTCAGGAATGTCTCCATTTGACTCCTGCCTCAGACATTAACTATGTGGTCCTAGATAAGTCACTTAACCTCTCTATGTCTCAGTTTCCTCATAGGTAAAATAGAAACCTCTGAGTTGTGGTGAGGAGCAAATGAATTACCAAATGTAAAGTGCTTTGCAAATCTTAAAACATTATGTAAATACTAGTTGTTATATCATTTTTGGAGCTAGAAATTAATTTGATTAGTGAGGATACAAGAAGAATAATGCAATGTCTTTCTAATGGTCCTTTGAATTCAAATTCCAGTAGCATGATTTCCAGAGTGGTCCATTACTAACTACTCTAGCCTAAGTTCCTAAATGACCTAAGACCTGAACTTTTCTATTCAATGGTTATTCAATGCATACTTGATGATCAATTAACCTTGAAAAGCAAGCACAATTGCACAGCATTATGGGAGTGATAAAAGAAAACCAATAGTTTCCATCTCCTACAAGTATACAGCTACCATGGGTGTCTTCCTTTCTGCCACACACCTACAGTATGAGCAAATCAATAAAAGAGCTAATTTTAAGGCTGGAGAAAATTGAGCCTTCCACAAAGGCTGCCACCCCCACCCTCAATGTCACCAGTCCCCTGTGCTCACACCTAACCTAGGACCACTTAGCACCTCTTGGGTATCTTCCCTCTTGTTGAACAAACTTTGGATCCCAAGACCAATTTCATAATTTCTAAGGAAAGCACTTTATGTGGGTTTGTCAGGAAAACAATAACGTTGCGCCTCTGGATGGTTCCAGAATATCATGGGACTTGCCATTTTCTAACTGTAGACTGCAGACAGACAGGCATCATATCTAGTTACTGCCAGATGGGTGACTGGGGCCTTATAAAATCCTCCCGAAAAGACCAATTAGATCAGGAGACTGTTCAGGTGCCACAGACACTTTCCTACTGCTCCTTATCGTATTATAGACATGGCTTTTGTTGCCAAGTTTTCTTGGGAGTCTGTAAGTTTTTCTATTGGTGATATTGGCCCCATTTTCCCTTCCTGAATTTTAAATGGTCTTCCAGCAAGTGGGGGGAGAAGGGAATAAGAAGCCTGTATCTGGTTTGTTTTTTCCTCCACTTCCAAAATAATTGATTGAGTCATTTTCCTGAATTCACTTGTTTGTAGGCTTTTGAAAGACAGAAACCAATATTACTAATGGCCAGATTCTAATTAAATTCTCTTAAGAGAATTTGATAGGACTGGGAAATGGGAGAACATCATGGTGGATGAAATTAAGCTTAGAAAAATACTAGAATATTTATAGAGCTTCTTGGAATTTATAGCAAATCAATGGTGGATCTCTTTCCTTTTCTTTGTTTTGTATTAAAATGCCTCAAGAATAAAGAGTATAGAATAAACATTATAGAAATAGTATAGAGTTGGCTAGAGAGAAGTTTTAATGAGTGTGGGAATACATCACTGCCTTCAGGGAGACATAGGTAGTCTCTTCTCATCACTTCCTCTCATTGCCACCCACTAAAATGAGGTGACATCATGAACTCTGAGGTCCCTTCCAGATGAAAATCAATGATCTTATGATCCTAGCTGTATAACTTCAAGTGAGTCACTTATCTTTCCCCTATCTCAGTTTCTTCAACTGTAAAATGAAAGAGTTGAACTTTAAACCTTTGATTTTGTGGTGCTGAGGAGACACTCAGTAAATGTGAAAGGTGACAGTTTAGTGGAAGGAATGTTAAAGGTTGAATCAGAAAAGGTCTGAATTAAAATCTCTCTTCCTTAGACCATCTCTTAGACTCAGTTTCCCAAATCTGTATTTAATTGTAATCTATCAAAGTATGTAAAGTGTTGTAAAAACATCACATTCTCAGTGAGTTTTGTGTCTTAGTCTGTTTTGTGTCAAATCTATGGGCCACTTTAAGGTAGTTTTTTTAAATAATTGAAGGGAGATGCTAAATTTCTGTTAGTGGTTTTTTTCACTTTATTTTTTTTCCTTTTAAAGTTCATGAAAAGAGAAAGCAATGTCCCATATTTTGGAAATATGAACAAACAAACAAAACAATCAAAACAGCACAGTCTTTATCCTAAAGCTTTTATTGTGTTAGACCAAAGACCCCTTTGTGGCCTCTAGGTAGATTTTGGAGATCTATAAACTTATATAAAAAATTAACTTTTATTTCCATTCACTTCAAACTGAATTGAATGTTTCCTTCAATTATTAATATTAGATCATCCAAACTACACCCAGACAACAATAAACAACACAAATGACTTGCAGTCATGCTATCTTGTCTTGGAAATCTGTGAGAAGAGGGAATTCATCAAGTGTCAAGGCATCCCATTGGCTTGAAGAGCTCAGGACCTCAGGGAGCATATATATCTTTACTGTTAAGTTAAAAAGGTTTGATGGAAAGAGTGTTGGACTAGGGATCAGAAGTGCTAATTCAGTCTCTAGGACTCACTAGCTATCCCATGCATTGATTTGGAATTCTTTCCAATCATGTTGTCTGCATGTTTGCATCTGTAGTAGCTCCCCAGCACAGCGCCCCAAACTTAGAAAATTCTTCCTGTCAATGTCCTTACCATCTTAAATGGCTCCATGATAGAAACTGACATTTTATCAATAGAAATGACATCAAAAAAGGAGTATTGCCATCTGCTTTGAGAGGCATGTAGGTGGCACAGTACATAGAGTTCTGGACCTGGAGTTTGGAAGACTCAAATTCAAATTCAGCCTCAGATACTTCCTAGTGTGTGACCCTGAGTGAATCACTTAATTTCTGTGTGCCTCAGTTTCCTCACCTGTAAAATATAAAAAAATACCACTTACCTCCCAGGGTTATTTTGTGGATTGAATGATATAATAATTGAAGAGTGCCTAGAATATAGTAGGTACTATATAAATATTATTATTATTATTATTATCATATTTCCCTCATGAGATTTTTTCATCTCATTGTAGCTAAGATAATACATTTATACACCCATATATATGTATATACACACATATCCAAATATATCTATATTGTACATGTCTGTCTGCTGCCTCCTTCCACACCTTTAGAATGTGAGTTTCTTGAGAGGAGAAAGCATATTCTTTTCTATTTCTATTTCTTGAACACACTGCTTTGCCCATAGCATTGAAGAATCGCATCACCCACCCATTCATTTGCATGTCATCTCCCCATTAAATTCTACATGCCTTGAGAAAGATTATCTTTGCCTTTCATTGGGTCCCTGGAATTTAGTTCAGTTCTTTATATATGGTAGGGGCTTCAGAGATACGTTGATGACCTGACTTGATAATATCCCTAAACAAGGATAACTCTCATTTGTACTCCCCAGAATTGTTGAGTCTCAGATGAGATGATTTGAGTCCAGAAAAACCTTGAAATTATTCTTCTGGAACTGCTACATGGTACAGTGGGTAGAGCACCAGTCCTGGAGTCAGGCAGACCTGAGTTCAAGTCCAGTCTCAGACACCTAGCTGTGTGACTGTGGGCAATTTACTTAACCCCTCTGCCTTGCAAATAACTAATTAACTAAATAAACAGACAGACAGACAGACAGACAGACAGACAATCAGACAGATAGATAGATAGATAGATAGATAGAATAAAGGATTGAAATTCCTCAATTTCCACTTATGTATTTCAGAATTACTACATCATGCCTCAGCTCTCTTTCTTTTTTCAGTGTTTCCATATCTAATCCCCCCTTTGCCTATGCCTAGGATTTCATCTCTCCTCACCTCAGATTTTTGGACCCTGAGCTTTCCTCCAAACTGAGCTCATCTCTGCCCTCTCAAAATCATACAAAACAAGTATGCATGTTGATGGCAAGAATAACTCTTCTCTCTCACTGTCTCTGTCTTTTATCTCTGCCCATATTTATATTTCTTCTTGTCTCTTCTCTCTCTCTCTCTCTCTCTCTCTCTCTCTCTCTCTCTCTCTCTCTCTCTCTCTCTCTCACACACACACACACACACACACACACACACACACCCCACAAATATTTATTATGGTTCTACTTAATTATTCTCTCATTGCCTCCCTGACAGCCACAGGTGGACTCTCTGGATAGATAAAGTGGTTCCCTACATTTGTGCCTCCTGTTATCTCTTAAAGGTATTAAACCTGCAAACCTGCAGAATAATGTTGTGCTTATCATTTCACCTGATGCTACTTAATTATAGCAAATGGAATATCCACCCATCACCAGACATAGATGACAAATGTTTCTCTGTGGGGGGGATGAAAAAGAAATCTTCATTTGTATCAAAAGAACAAAATATAAGTTTGATGATAAAAATGACAGTAGCTCCCACATAACTTCATGATGTCAGTGAAACTAAAAAGTGAGATTCTAAATAGAGAAGGGAATATTACAAATTAATCTCAATAGCCAAATGATATAGCATTAAAATTGATAATACTTATTGTTACACAGTCTGACAGAATTTTATGTATTAAGATATTACCATATTCATTCATGTCTAACTCAACATTACATCATAGATAGAGAAATAATCTTTTGAGTTGGGGAAAAAAAATCTGGGTTTATATCCTGTCTCTGACACTTGCATATGACCCTAGGCAAATCATATAACCTCCACATGTCAAAAAATCCTCAAGGATTGACATTGTAATCTGCATTGATGGATAGAGTTTCCGAGCGAAATGTTTTGAAATGATGAAGATCCCAGATCCTTCTCCTGTTCCTTCTGCTAGTCTGGGCTTCAGAATAATGCATGCCTTGTTTCAAGTCCTTTTCACATGTTCCTTTCAGAAAAAAATGCATTGGAACAAACTCTCCATAGCCGAAAACTTGTCTTGATGACAGAAGGAATGTAGATAATCCTGGAATGCATACTCTTGACTCTAGCGTATTAATTTAAAAGGCTATTTTTCCAGGGCTGCAAATGCAGCCAGTCATGTTAGAAACCATCAATGCCAATCACTAAGCAAACAAATAATAGTTATGTATCCACTTCAGCATGATGAAAACAAAACAATTAACTATATCACATCCATTGAATGTGACAGCAAGAAAGTCATTGCGAGCTAATGTGCTGGTTGGATCAATAGGAATGGCTTTTTAAAAAAATCACTGTTTTTCCTCTTTTCGATAAGGCCCTTGTTGCCTGCTGGCCATCTTGCCTCCTTTCCTGTCTACCTACCTTCATTCCTTCCTTTCTTCAATGGATGCATTTTACCTTGGACCAGTCACTTCACCCTGATTGTCTCTCCTCCAGGGTCATCTCCAGTTGTACTGATCCATATCTGGTCACTAGACCCAGATGGCTCCGGAGGAGAAAGTGAGGCTAGGGACTTAGTTTAGCACAGGCCCCCCTCACTCAAATCCATTGTCATGACATCACCTCCTTAATGTCATGATCTTCTTTGAAAATGAAGGACAAACATAAATTAAAAATAATTTAATTATTTCCCTTGGATCACCAAATGATAAATCAGTTGCTAAAAAAAAAAAATAGCATGGTCAGGGGCAGCTAGGTGGTGCAGTGGATTAGAGCATAGGCCCTGGAGTCAGGAGAAACTGAGTTCAAATCTGTCCTCAGACACTTAATAATTACCTAGCTATGTGACCTTGGGCAAGTCATTTAACCCCATTGCCTTAGAAAAAAAAAGCAAAAAAAAAGATAGCATGATCATGGAAGCAAAGATTTAAAGCAGAAAAAAAATGTAGATGTCATCTCTGCTCTTTTAAAGAGAGAAAATCAAAATCCTAAGAGAAAAGAAGTCATTTGTCTCAAGTCAACACAAAATAGGTAACAGGGATAGGTTTGAATTGAACTCTGCCCACTGCTAATCCAATGTTCTTTTTAATATATATGCCACTTCTTCATCAGTCTGTAAACTTTCTAGGATCATTGAAAAATGAAGGATTATTATTGGCACCCTCATCTACTCTCCAGTTTTATTTGGTTATGAGCTCCATGAAGGTAGCTTTTCCCAGAGGTTCACTCATGCTTCTCCAACAGATTTCAAGTCATCCCCACCTGAATCTCCCCTAAAGAACCTCAAATTTGGGGTGATGGATGACTCCATTTATTGATGGATCTTGAGTGGGGTTTATATTGAAGTGCCCTAGGTATTCCTCCTTGGACATGTGCTACTAAACAACTTTGTCACTGATGGATGAAAATATGTCATATTTATCAACATTTGGGGTATTTTATACAAAGCTTAGAAGAAGAGATAATATGCATAAATGTGCAGGTATGGAGAGCATGCTTCTGAAGGCCATTCCAACCTGGTGTATGTGATTCTATTGTCCTACAATACCCCATTCTAAAAAATAAAAAATATAAATAAAATCTTTGTTTGACGCTGACATATTTTGTTTTCATTCAATGGGAGAACTGACTCTTAAATCAAAAAAACGTGTCCATCCTGTCTCTGAAATTTCAGTCTTTGGGTTAACCTAGGCAACCCCTACTAATCCTTCTTTGGTCTTAGTTTTAGTCATTGATAAAATGAGGGAATTTCACTAGAATCAGCAGCAAATAATAAACCAATCAGAAGAATGAAGAAAAGAAGTAAATATGAAATATTACCTTGGAAACACAACTGACCAGGAAAATAGTTTAAGGAGAGATAATTTATAAATTATTGGACTACTTGAAAGTCATGATAAAAAAACAAAGATGATAGATTTTGACTTTCCAGAAATTATCAAGGAAAATTGCCATAATATTCTAGAACCAGATAGTAAAATAGAAAAGGAAAGACTCCATCAATCTCCTCCTCAAAGAGATGCCCAAAGGAAAAGTCCTAGGAATATTGTAACCAAATTCCAGACCGCCTGAGTGAAGGAGAAAATATTGCAAACATTAATTTTCATTTGCCCAATTCTAAATTTGAAGGAATTGGTTTCATCCATGAACTTTGGTACCTCCTTTTCCATTTAACAATTTTTTCTTTTTTTAAGAAGTTGTCTAAAATGGACTTTTGTGTCTCTTTAACCATTTGACTTATTTTGGTTCTTAGATTGATATTTTTCAGCAATTCTGGGGAGTCTTTATCAAGCTGTTGACTCTTTTTTCATGATTTCTTGTATCAGTCTCTTTTTCTTTTAAATTAAATGTTAAATTACATTAATGTTGAATGCTTTTACTGGACTGAAGAGATCACCATCCCAAGTCAGAGGGTTTTTGTGCTGCTGTTTTCAGAGCTAGTTCTGAAGATGTGTCTATTTTCTGTTCTTCCAAGATGATATGATCCAAAGAGAGGTGTGGTCTCCTTGACTGTGACTCAGGTCTGTGAGGGACTTCAAGTAGTCTTCTACCCTGGACCTGTGGCCAAGGTCCCCACTCCTGTTAGTTTTCCTCCTTGTCTTGGAACTTTGACATGGAAGCATATATATGGGCAACCCTGGGTATATGATTCTATTATCCTACAATATGCCATTCAAAAACGCAATAAATACAAATATTCATATTCCTAGTGCCAACAAAAGGACCCTTTCAATCTCTTGATCAGTTGTGAGATTCTCTTATTATCTGTTGATTGAGAAGTCCAAAATCTGCCTGTGATCCTCCCACCTCACCTCGCCGCCCAGGCCTACTGCTGGCTTCCCAGGTGTATCTTGTGCTTGAGTCGGCTGCACTCTTGCTCCAGTGAGAAGGATCTTTCCTGCCAACCTTCTAAGCTATCTTGGACTGGAAGATTGTCTTACCTCATCCTGCCACTCAGAATTTACTTTAGTGTTACCTGAAAGGGAAATTTGGAGTGCTCAGATGGATTTCTGCCTTTATTCCACCATCTTGCCCCCCCCGACTATCTTTCTTTTGATATTGCATATCCAGAGCCTTACGCAGTCCCTTGATCATACTAGGTTCTTGGTAAGGAGTTGTCGCACTATCCGAAAGAGAGAGAGAGAGAGAGAGAGAGACAGACAGACAGACAGACAGAGACAGAGACACAGAGAGAGAGAGGAGAGTATACTGGGAAGGACACTAACTTTTGAAGCAGAAGACCTGAGTTCAAATACCGACTCTGTTGATCACTTTCTTATGTGACCTTTGGCAAATCATGTTACCTTTCTGTTCTTCATTTTCTCATCGATAAAATGAGGGTCGGAAGGTTGGTAGCTGAAGTCCTGTTTTGTTCTCCATCTACAATGTGAACTTATAATATAATGAATGGAACCTTATGAAAAGACTGTTGGACCTGGTCAAATCTCGCCCCCACCCCAGTTACTAGCCATTTGATTATGGTCAAATTGGGTAGTTTCTCTGAGTTTGTTTCCTTGTCTGTAAAATTAGGATAATGAGACTTGCTGTACCTATTTTTCTTAACAGCCATGAGAAAAATACTTAGGGAACCTGAAAATCCTATAGAAAGGTCAGTTCTTGTTTATATACAAGGAAGTCTACTGACAAGAAGTTGGAGGCCAGAGGTTTATGGCTCATGAATAAATGTGTGAATTCCATTATGTGTGAAGTCTTTTTAGTCTTTGGCATCCATTCTAGCAGTAAAGTGAAGGACAGTCCTTTCTCTTTAACACTAATAATTGGCTGTTAGTTTTCTAGGATATCACAGAATTCTGGTTTTAGGTATTTTTTTCTCATTAAGGCTTGCAATCAAATGAGCAGTTAGCATACAACCTGTTTTGAATTATATCAGAGTTGGTCCTTTCTAGGTAGCATCCAGGTGTTCTGAGTAGGAAAATGATAATAATGAAAATTTGCAATGCATCTTAAGGTTTTCAGGGCTTTTATTTACAATGTTTCTTCAATAATAGCAGATAAAAGCTTATAAGTGCAACATGGATTAGTGTTCTCATCTAATAGGAAAGGAAACAAGCTCAGGGTATTGCCTATGATTATCTTACTAATGTGTCAATCAGGATTTGAATTCAGGACCTTTCCTAATTCCAAATTCAGCACCCATCCCGCGGGACAGATATCTGAATTTTTTGACCTCAATCCCCTGACTCTGTGCAAACATTTTTAAGTCCCTCAGATCTGTCTCATAGTCAAGATAATGATGATCTAGGATTCAGTGGAGTCATCAAACTAGTTTGATGCAGGAGAGCTATGTGACGCTTCAGTCAAGTCACTTTGTCTCTTAGGGCTCAGTATTCTCATTGGTGTTGTGGACTGGAGCAACTGATCTTAAAGGTTCAATCCAATCCTATGAGCCTCCCCAGTCCTATTACCCGTGAAATCAGGAATGTTCAAGCTGGAGGTCATCGATTAGAGCCGTAGGAACATTAGAAACTATAGAGCCTAGCCCTTCATTTTACAAAGGAGGAAACCAGGCTACAGAGAAGTGAATTGATTTGCCCAATGTCACACATGTAATAAGTAGAATAACTAGAAATATAATGGATGAATTGACAGTTCCAAATTGAATAGAGTACTGAATATGAAATCTGGAAACCTAAGTTCAAACCCTGCCGAATACACTGACTGGCAAAGTGATCCCGCTCAAGCCTCTCTGTACCTCAGTTTCTTCTTTTGTAAAATGAAGATTAGCACTTACCTAAACTGTAAGGGATGCTGTGAGAATCAAATCACTTAATATTTATATATGTAATATGTAATATAAATCAAAATATTATTATTGCTATTTAGTGTCATCTAAAGCCAACCCTCTACTACAACATACTGCCTTCCCTTGATTTGAATCTCTCCTTTCTTATATACATCAAAGTCCCAGAAGGGTTCCTTAAAATCCCCTGCTAATTCAAGTGGAAATTTGCATTTTTGTTTACCTCTCACAAGTAACAGAGTCTACTTAAAACCATTGCTGACTAATGGATGACCTCCATGGGGAAAGATCACATGTTGACTTTTACCAAAGAGATGAATTTATTGAAAAGTCCCAAATCTATAGCTTTAATGGATTTTGATCTCAGCGTGAAACACAATTAATTATAATTTTCACAAGTTTAATGGAAGAAAAAATTGCACAATGAAAAATTGCATTTTCATTTTAAACCATCAAGTGACTTGAATGATTCAAGAAGCACCTTTGAGTGCCTTTAGAACCACAAGTATAGCTACCCATCTTCAGCTTAAATATCTATTAAATCTGAGCAGCTCTGGGAGCAAGAAAAGCTATGTATTTAACCGAAAGTCATTTGGAAGACAAGACACACTAATGGTAGGAAACCAAAAAAAAAAAATTTCTGACTTGTTTAAAGGTCCTCACAATAGTTGTTTTTTTCTTGGTGAGCTTAGCCAAAGCCAATATTCCAGTGTTCCTGGGATCTCATGAATAAAGCTATTTTTCTCCCATAACTACAGTTATATCCCATCATCCTTTCCCAGTCTGGGCAATTTGTAAGACTGTGTCTTTTAGGAAACTCATGGACATTTGAAGGTCATTCCTTGGGTTCCCTTGGCATAAGCAGATCAGCAGCATAGTGAATAGAGTATGGACTTTTGTTCAGGAAGACATGAGTTCAAATATTGCCTCAGTCTCTTACTAACAGAATGACCCTGGGTAAGTCACTATCAATTTCTTCCTATATAAAATCAGAATGATAGTGTAAATGAGGGGATATCTGCAAAGTGCTATATAAAACTTAAAGCACACTATGAATGCTCTCTAAAGCAGATTTCTCAAAGGGCACATGGAATGTCCAGATCTGTCCTTTCCACTTCTATAAAGCCATCTACTTTTTTTTAGGTTTTTCGCAAGGCAAATGGGGTTAAGTGGCTTGTCCAAGGCCACACAGCTAGGTCATTATTCAGTGTCCGAGGAAGGATTTGAACTCAGGTACTCCTGACTCCAGGGCCAGTGTTCTGTCCACTGCACCACCTAGCCGCCCCGCCATCTACTTTCTTATAGAATCCTATGTATTTATGACTCCCTTTGAATTTCAAAGGTTTCAAAGCAAGTCTGGACCTTGAGGGATGAATAAACTTGGCAAACTATAGGGAATCCCATGGTAGAACAAGAACACTTACGGAATAGTAGAGAGAGTTCTTGGTCAGAGAACCTAGGTTAGAATGTTGACTCTTACTTAATACATTCGAAACCTGACTCAAACAACTTCTATAAATGGACCTCTAAAGTATCCCCACTTCTTAATCTCCTGGATATAAGCATGGAGATGTGAATGAGCATGTATATAAGCAGGAAGCAAACAATATCATTGGGAAACCCGTCTTCATCGGATCAGTGGCACTGAGTCCATTGGTAGTGCTAGAAAACCATCAAAAGACTTCTGATTTAATCAACTAGACTAAGTCATGGAAAGATTTTGAGCTGGGAAATGACAAATAGGATCATGGGATTTACTTTTGGAAGGAACTTTAAAATTAATCTACGCCAACTCCTTCCTTTACTAAATGAAGATATAGAGGACGAAAAAGACGTATGTGATCTACTTAAAGTCACAGATGGTGAATACATAGAGAAGACTCTAGTGTACCAAATGACCCCTAAATAAGTAAAAGTCAAAAATACATAGCAATCCCATTCTGGAAGATGGCCAAAGTTTTATCTATTCTCACTTTTTTAGGGATTCAGCTACCATTCAATTCAACTAGCATTCCACAAGTCCCAGTATGTTCACCGTACTGTGCTAAAAGCCTAAGCTACAAAGAAAGCAACTCATATGCTCCCTGTCCTCAAGGAGCTTGCATTCTGCTTAGAAAGAAATGGATAGGGGCGGCTAGGTGGCGTAGTGGATAAAGCACCGGCCTTGGAGTCAGGAGTACCTGGGTTCAAATCCAGTCTGAGACACTTAATAATTACCTAGCTGTGTGGCCTTGGGCAAGTGACTTAACCCCATTTGCCTTGCCAAAAACCTAAAAAGAAAGAAATGGATACACAGATTAGTGGTTCTTTTCCAATCACTATTTATTCCCTTAGAATCTTAAAATGACTGGGACCTGGATAGTCCTTCAGGTTTCCTAATTGCCTTACTTCCCTATTTCCCTGGGACCAATGATAAAAATCTCAACATAAACTCAATTCCTTTTACTCAGACACATGACTGGATGGGTACTAAAAGGCTGCAGTCTTAATTTGCTGCTTCTCTGACTCCTTTGTCTAATAATAAACATCTGGATCCCTGAGAATGCCAAAGATGAGAAGACTAGACTTATCCCCAGTAATAATCAATGAGCAGTAAGAAAAAATTCAACTGAGTGAATGACTTTACATCCAGGAATAAATATGTTTTCTAATTTTAATAGAGAACAGAGTTTTTTCTTGGGCTTTATTTTTCCAATGAATAATTTTATGGCTCTGTTTATGTGGATTATTTGGTAGGGAAACCCCATCCCTTATTTTCTGGACATGCTGAGTTCAGAAACCATTGAGCTCCCATACTAGAAATACACAGAAGACTAATAGATTTGAGCCTAACCAGAGGTTGGTTCCATTGGGATAGAAGTCCCAGTGAGTGTGCCTTTTTATTTTCTGAAATATTGCCATATTGTGTGTGTGTGTGTGTGTGTGTGTGTGTGTGTGAGAGAGAGAGAGAGAGAGAGAGAAACAGACAGTCAGACAAGAGACAGAGACAGAGAGAACAGAGACAGAGAGACAGACAGAAACAAAGGGAGAGGGAGAGAGAGAGAGAGAGAGAGAGAGAGAGAGAGAGAGAGAGAGAGAGAGAGAGCGAGCGCACAGGCACTTCATAAACACTTGTGCTTATAATTCTGCTTTAAGGTGGAATGTTGACACTTTGTGACATTTCCTTTAATCCTTTAATCTTAAAAGGTGTCTATAAGCCATGCCTCAGTGGAACAAAACCTAATGAACTAGAAAACTCAATGAAGAATTTGATCATATTTGGCTTTTCAGGAGAAAAGTCAATATTAAGTAAATAAGCAGATGACAAAGGACAATTTTCAAAGTACATAGAGAATATCTCGAAGTCAAGAACTATTTTATCTCAATCTCTACGCCTTCGAGAGTTCATATTGTGAACTTTCAGACCCTACATATAAGATTCATAACTAGCAATGAAAGTTCAATAGTACTCACTCTCATTTTTTTAGAGAGAGAATAAAGGTTCTCCTTTTGGGGGGCTGGGTATTGCTTTGGCAATATGATGATGCCTATAGGCTCCTTCTCAGAATCCAGTGCAGAAAGACAGAAAAGAAGACACTAAAAATGACAGAGATGACCAAAGATTTTGACATGTAACTGTGAAATTATTTCAAAAGAAGTTCATAAACTCCAGTTTGAAACCGTCATAAAATGGAAGGTCAGGCATGCAGATAATGATTTGGGTTCACGTACTACAGCTAACCCTTCTAGCTTTGTGAACTTGAGTGAGTTACTTAACCTGTAAGGGCCCCAAATAACTTTCCAGCATTAATTTTGGAAAAAATAACAAAAGCAATAAATTAGAAGTTTAAAAGCACTAGGGATACAAAAACATCTATGTCCTTGTCCTCAAAGAGTTTACAGTCTAATGGGGGCAGAATCAGTAAAGGGGCTTTCCTTATCTAAAGTTGAAGTGATATATCTAGACACTTCCTTCCTACAAAGATAGACTGATAGATAAGATAGGTACATGCATACATACATACATACATACATACAGTGATAGATAAATAGAGGTGGATAAATAGAGAGAGATAGATAATAGAGAAATAAAGAGATAGATAGATAATAGAGAAATAAAGAGATAGATGGATAGATAGATAGATAGATGATAGAGAAATAGAGATAGATAAATAGATGATAGACAGGTAGATAAATGATAGATGATAAAGAAATAGATAGATATGGATAGATAGACACAGATATACAAAGATATATAGACATTGATGATAGACACTGATAGACACAGAAATATAGATACATACAGATAGATATACACAAGCACAAATAGACACAGATAAATATATGAATAGTCACAGAGGAGCCTAGATAGACAGATAGACCTATCTATAGTATCTATAGACCTAACCCTATCTCTAACTTTCTATCTATCACCTATCAATCTATTTTATTCTCCTGACTCATGCTAGAGAGTTTTAGGAACTTTTTTTTTGCAATGAAACTGAAAGGTGGGGGGGGGGGGGAGGATTTGAGGGTATTATATAATTATCAAAATAAATAAAGCCACCAGAAGAAACATTTCTCTGCCCATCCCATTTAATCCAGGGTTTTGCTCTATTATTTTGTTTGTCCTCTCTCCTAAAGTAAATGTTTGCCTAAGTGTTTGTTTGTCTAAAATCACTCCTGGCCAATAAATAGGTTCAGTACATTACTACAGGACATTTGTGAACTGGGTGATTTGCAACTATAGAGAAGAAAATGAGGTGCAATTTCTTCTTCTCACTTGCACAGTGTGAATGGAATTTAACAATACAATTTCCATCTCTCAGTTCATTTGACATTAGATTTCGGGGAAGGGAAAGAGGAAAAATGATTCAAGTTTCTCCATCTGTTTCTGTTGTTTGGTGTTTTCCTTTTCCATGGGGATGAAGACCATATGAGTGATGCCCAAACCCTGGTTACTTGAGGCTAGGTGACACCAGCTTTATGACGCTTATAATCGATGAATACGAAGTATGTTAAAGTAACTTTTTAAAAGAAATTTTTCCGAGTACTTGAGTTAGATAGACTTGAAACATCATTGAAACTTCTTCACATTGGGACCCCTATAATCTCTTTCATTTCAGCCTCCTCTGTTTGTAATCTGGGTCAAGTAAATTACCAAATTTACAATTTTCATAGCTCACTTGGTCCTTCCAACCACCCTGAAAGGTGGGCACTCTCATTATCCTCATTTTATAATGGAGAAAACATAGGCTTACAGCTCACAAGTGTCTCAAAAAGGATTTGCACTCAGGTCTTCCTGACTCAAAGTCTAGTACTCGTTTCACTCTATTAGCTATCGAAGTTCGAAGATGATTTGATTTTTGAACTAATACTGTGCCTCCCCTCTCCAAAGAGGCCCATTAAAACATTATAATGAGGTCTACTGGATAGCATATGACAAAATAGTAAAAACAGGGCTTTTTAAATGTCTCTTTCCACAAAGTAAATTCATAGAATTATGATTCTAAAGTTGGGAGGGACCGTTGAGTTTATCTAGTTCAGCTTTCTCATTTTAGAGATCTGAGGGCCCAATTTAATAAGTGACTTGCCTAAGGACACATCAGTGGAAGGATTTGACATTTATTGAATAAGAGGATGGCATGGTCAAGCATGAACTTCATGATCATTACTTGGACAGCTAAGTGGAGGAGGGATTGTTATGGTCTTCCAGAAATCTGTCATGAAGGATCTAGTCAATGTTCTGGAGTTATCTCTCTCAGACTTTTACTATTCAGTATAGCACTTAACTGTTCTTCTATTATTCTTTTACTTGCCTGCCTTCTTTTCTAATCATACATTTCTGAGATGTTATTCTTTTATTAGTTCTTTAATATAAATCACAATTGGTCATATGGTTTGCCTACTTGTGCCCACTACATTCCCTTCATTGACCTTTTGATCACCCAGAATTTTTCTTCTTCTTTAACTGTGGCATTCTGTGATTATTGGCCATGCTGCATCATTGGAAGAAAATGAATACTGGCAAGATGCTGTTTGATGTCAAGGAGAAGCTTGGGATTTTTGAAAATGCTTTGATATTTCTCAAAAACAACCAAGCCTATTGTTTCCTCCCATTTAATTCTGAGACCAGTTCACTGTAAGTTAACCTCTGAGCCAAATAACCATTTTCACATAAGTATTGAGGAACAGTTCATCTATAAATCTGGACACTCCAAAATTTTAGATTCATGGACTTTCTAGTGCTGAAAGAGATGGGTCCAGATCTGTAAAATGGGGAATTTGCACTAGGTGATTTCTAATTTATATTTCTACTCAAAGATTCTAAATTCCCTGACCTTAAAGATCACCTGGCAACATCCTCTCAATTTGACAGATGGGAGATTTTTCTAAAAGGCTATTTGTTTCTTTCTCTTAACTATACCCTTTTTTAGTCCAGTTGTTTCCTTCCAGTTTATTGGGGTATCTTGAGCAGCTCCATGAAGCTCTCATATCTTCATTAACCAAATGAGGATCTTCTTTTATTTGCCATGCCTCTTATTTAAGCACTTTGACTTATAAACTCTTTTACAGTATGCCTTTATATATCCATGTACTATTATATTATGGGACGCCTAGGGGGTGCAGTAGATAGAGTCCCAGCCCTGGAGTTAGGAGGACCATATCCATGTACTATTATATTATGAGACGCCTAGGGGGTGCAGTAGATAGAGTCCCAGCCCTGGAGTTAGGAGGGCCATATCCATGTACTATTATATTATGAGACGCCTAGGGGGTGCAGTAGATAGAGTCCCAGCCCTGGAGTTAGGAGGGCCATATCCATGTACTATTATATTATGAGACGCCTAGGGGGTGCAGTAGATAGAGTCCCAGCCCTGGAGTTAGGAGGACCATATCCATGTACTATTATATTATGGGACGCCTAGGGGGTGCAGTAGATAGAGTCCCAGCCCTGGGGTTAGGAGGGCCATATCCATGTACTATTATATTATGGGACGCCTAGGGGGTGCAGTAGATAGAGTCCCAGCCCTGGGGTTAGGAGGGCCTGCCTCAGATACTTGATGGTTGTTAACTGTGTGACCTTGGGAAACATCACTTATCCCAGACTGACTCTCATCCAGGGCCTGATTCATATCTGGCCAGGGGACCCAGATGACTCCAGAAGAGAGAGCAAGGCTTGTGACTTAGCATAGCCCCCCCCCCCACACCCTCAAATCTAATTCATGTGCATGTCACGGCATCACCTCCCTGATGTCTTCTTTGAGAATAAAGGACAAATAGCAACTATATATTACTATACTACGTGCCTAGGATTTTGCTGGGCATTGGGGATGAAGAGACAAAAATGAAGTGACACTAACCCTCAAATAGTTCACATCCCAGGAAGAGCAGAGAGAGGGCGGGATTCAAGATAATAACATATACATAAATAATTTCATAACAAAGTAATTGGGGCCATGGATACTAACCACTAGAGGAATACGGAAATGCATCCGAATGAGGCGGTACAGCTCCAAATCTGAGCCTTAAAGTGACATAGGCTATCCCATGGGTTAGTGCTCAGAAAGGGAGGGAAGAACCATAATAGCATCTTCCCCTAAATCATCCAAGTCTTGAGCAGTTGGACGAGATGATTGGAAGACAAGTAGAATCAAGATGAAGAGCGACCCAGGCACAAGATATTACTATCAGACCTTTATTGTCCAATCAGGTCCCCCAGGCCTGGGAGGCTCTCTTTCCTCACCTTTGCCTCTTAGAGTCTCTGGCTTCCTTTAGGACTCATCTCAAACATCCCCCTCTGCAGGAAGTCTTTCTTGGTGCCCTTTCCTACTACAGTAGTCTCTGTTACCTTTTAGCCATTCTGCCTTTATCTTGTGTGTGCCTGTCCATGGCCATGTGTATTCCCCACAAGAATGTCGGTTCACTATGGGTAGGGATTGTATCATCCCTGTCTTTATAGTCCCAGCACCAGACAGTGTTTAATGGATGCTAATCAATCGATCACAGATCTTATGAAATGTTTCCATTTGTTGTTATGCCATTATAAATGTTGAAAGTGGCCTGGTCGAATGACAGAAATAATTATTCTCAGGTACTGACATAGGGGAGTGCCATAGAAATGAGACCCTAGGAAGGAATTTAGCCCTAACAAGGTCCCAGAAATAGTCTTTGGGCAGGAAAGGCTAAAATATCATTGCATAAAGAAGTTTCTCACTTCACTAGCATCAGTAACTGGCTGAGCTGTCAGTTAGATTTTAATGAGCATCCAGCAAAGGCTTCACCTGATCAATTGACCAGCCAGTTTGTTGTCAGTTGGCCTGGGAGGGATGAACCATCAATTGGCCATGGAAGAATCTGTGAGAATACTGGAGAATCTTGGAACTTCCTCTTCTTCCATTTTCACTATTCTAAGGGAAAATACCATGGAATATCCAGGGCAAATATGAAAGACATCCTGAAGTCAACTTTGAAAGACAAATTTTGTTGGAGACAATAGAAACTTCACTCTGTGTCCCCATTAGGCAGAGATAACAAAGCCACTGATAGAAAGGGATTCATGGGAAGGGATTAGTACAAGGAGGAGGTTCAGTGAAGAATGGGATGGGAAGTTTCATGTTTTTACTAATTATTCTTAAGTTGATAAGCTAAATTCTAATTGTTAAAGGTGCTGTCAGCATCATTGAGATGTCAGTGCCCAAGGCAAAGCCCCATTCATTCTGCCCTATTTATGGCCTTTGATAAAGGTTGGAGAAGACAACATGGGGATTGCTTCTCCAAAAGGAAATATTTGGATTCTTAGAGAATTACTTAAGGCCTTCTTTGCGATTTTGATGACTAGCTTGGATTGAGGAGAGGAATATGTAAAATGGAGCGATGCCATAAATAAACCAGCACACTTACAGCCCTCCCTAAAGAATAACAAACACCTTTTACATTTATAAAATACTGGAACTGGAGTAAAGAAGATATGAATTCAGATATGGCCTCTTAGATCTTTGGCTTCCTTCAAGATTCATCTGGAATATCACCCTCTGCAGGAAGCCTTTCTTGGTGCCCTTTCCTACTCCAGTAGCCTTCCTCTCTATTATCTTTTTTTTTTTTTAGGTTTTTGCAAGGCAAATAGGGTTAAGTGGCTTGCCCAAGGCCACACAGCTAGGTCATTATTAAGTGTCTGAGACCGGATTTGAACCCAGGTACTCCTGACTCCAGGGCCGGTGCTTTATCCACTGCGCCACCTAGCCGCCCCCTCGCTATTATCTTTTAGCCATTCTGCATTTATCTTGCATGTGCCTGCTCATACACATGTTTTATTCCCCATCAGAATATGGGTCAGTCTGGCTAGGGATTGTATCAACCCTGTCTTTATAATTCCAGCACCGGACAATGTTTAATGAATGCTGATCAATCGATTGTAGATCTTATGAAATGTTTTTATTTGTTGTTATATCATTATAAATGTTGAAATGTTGATAATGGCTTGGTTGAATGATAGAAATAATTATTCTCAGGTACTGCCTCAGTTCCATAGATAAAATGGGAATCATTTATCACCATCTATTTAGGGTATTTGTGGAGATCAAATAACTTAACACATGTAAATCACTATCTAAATGTTAGTTGTTTAGAATTATTGCTATTATATTATCATAAGCATCATCAATTAATGCTTGGGAAATCAGGACTGTATCATTTATACCTCTCATTTTCCTTTCTCTCACCCCTAAGAAATAATTCAGTTACATTAGAATCCAGGAGGGCATTCAAGGTTCTATAGAAAGCCAAACATTTTCTGTGATAATTAGCAGAGTTCACAACTGAGAAAGCCGCATGACCTGTCTGCTGAAAGTCCAAAGAATAAGCCCTTTTTTTCTCAACCCTAAAGTCTAGAACCAGGGATGGTGAGTGGAAATTACCAAAAGGCTGATTTTCAACTTTAAGTAAGGGGTTAAAAAAAACCTTCCTAATAATTAGGGTTATGGGAATATGACTGGTCTAGAAGGGTAGTAAATTATCCATCACTATAAATATTCAAGCTGAGAGAGCATTAGCATTTCTCAGAGATGCCATAATCAGGATTCATGCTGGAGTTAGTAGAACAAGAAAGTTAACACTAGCAATCTATAGTTCTATGAAACCTCAATCAGAACAATACAAGAAGAAAGGGAGATTATATTCTCTCTAATTCCTTCTTCCTTAGCTCTAAGACTCCCCATCCCTCATTTTTAGACAAGAACTCTTTCATAGAATGTGATGTTAGTATCTATCTGGCATGCACCAATCATTTAATAAATATTTGTTTAGCACCCGTGTGGCCAGGCACTTTGCTAATCTCTGGGGATGGATATAAGTGCAATGAATGAAATAATCCCTATTTTTAAACAACATGGATTCTACTGAGTAGACAAGTATAGATAAAAGATATACAACATAAACGTAAAATTAAATAGAAAATATTAATATGCATCAATATCTATTGTAAGTGGGCAGAAGGTATAAAAGGTAATTTTGGGGGAGGTGCAATAAGAATAAAGGGGAATCAGAAGAGGTTCATGCCAAACATGGGACCTTGAAGGAAGAGAATGATTCTAGGAGGCAGAGGTGAGGACAGAATGCAATACTGGCAGGGGACTTTGTATAGGCATGACTATGGCAGAGTAGGTTTGTATATAAAGAACGAACAGAAAAAAGAACAGTTTGTATTGAAGGGAGTTGGAGGGGGGGATGATGATGTCCAGTGGGGTTAAAAAAGATAGGTTGGTACCAGACTATGGAGGACTTTAAAAGTTAATCACAGATTAAATTTGATCCTGGAGCTGATTGAGTTGGGAATCCAACACTTAAGGAAACTCACTTTGGCAGCTGTGTGGAATGGATTAAAGTAGAAAGAGATTTAAAACTGGGATGACAATTAGGAGACTGTGGAAATAATTGAGGCAGGGAGTGGTGATGAGATGAATTGAGATGTCAGCTCCATGAGTGGAGATGTTTAGCAAATCAGTCAACAATCAACTGTGAATTTCCAATGAACACTCAAGTGTTGTGTTCCCCAACACCCCCAGTCACAGAACAAGTCCTTTGGGCTCTAAACCTAAGTGGACAAAATCAGTGATGTGGCTAGAATTTCTGCAGTCATTGTCCATTGTGAGTTTGGTGTTAACAAATAAATTCTTTATATCCGTAATAAGGATGAAAGTATTCTCAAAAGTGTTCATGCCTCCAGAAAGTACTAAAGAGTCCTCTCAATTGTACAATGAGGTAATTGAAAAAATGGAAATTTGTAGAGAAATGAGATGGTGGCCATCCCTGTCCTCTAGTTAGAGTTCATTTGACCAAGCATGTATCCCACTTAGTCAGCTGCCCAGGCTTGGTTCTCAAGGGTCCTGGGTGGTAGCGTGAGGAGTGGCAGTGTAGTGTGGATCACCCCATCCCCTCAGACCTAGAAAACTGCATCAGGTAGAAGTCCCCAAGATGGGGATTCACCTAGGAACAAAAATGTCAAAGTCAAAGGGGAGATTAGAGAAGGCAGGTTACCCCTTTATCCCTTAGACCTCAGGATTCTTCTGATGTCAAGCCCCTGCCCCTCCCTGTCCCTTCAGGTATTGCCTCATCTCTTATCTGCATTTATTTCATGGTTATTGTTTGAGGAAAGTACATATCATCAGTATCAATGCTTTGTTATGAAGAATTATACGCATAAAAGTATATTTTTAGCAATCTCCAGTGAAAGTGGTGACTTTTTTTGAGTGGTCATGGGAACCTAACCCTTTATTTCCCATAGATTCAATGTATTAACTTCTGCTTTTGAATTTTGCTCCTTTATCAAGAAATTTTCTATGAAAGTTGAGGTTTGACTGTAACTTGAAGGGAATAATGAAAGAAATGAGCATGTTTGAAGAAAATAGGAAAGAAACCAGTAGATAGGGAAGAAAGTGAAGATTTGATAGAGAAAAAGGATGGCTGAAGTTGCAATTTATTGAAGAAAAGAGAAGACAATGGATGGTACACAGTAAGCACTTAATAAATGTCTCTTGACTGTCTGATAAAGTTACATTCATATATTATGGTTTGTTTTGGTTTTTGGCATTCAGTAGTCAATATTCATCATGAGCTGATTCTATACAAAACACTGGGATAAAGGCTTCTGGAATCTCGAAAGCTAATAGGACATGCCCTTCCACAACCTCCTAAGATGTCAGGACTGTGATTAGTTTTTCTTTTTTCTTTTTTTAATTATTTTTATTGATATTGTACTTTTCCAAATACATTTTAGGAAAGTTTTTTTTAACATTCATCCATATACCTAGGCATATTTCTAAATTACAAAAATTTCCTTGCATCCTCCCTTCCCAGCCCCCCTTCCCTCAGTGACAAACAGTCAGATTGATATTGTGCTTACGCATTGTGTTAGGCCTGTTTATAGGTTAACCATTTTTGGTATGAGGAATTAGGAGTAAAGGAAAGAAATACAGAAATATTTTTTTTAAAGTAAATGTGGTGTTCCTCAGATTCTGAAGGGGTTTTTTCAGTTTGGTTTGGTTTGGCTTTTCTTCTGGAAGGGAATAACATTGTCCATAGCCAATCTAATAGTGTTGTCCTAGCTCTCAGAGAGAGCAGCTGCATCCATCAGTTGTTAATGTCAACGTGTACAATGTTCTCTTAATAGATTAGTTTTTCAAAGGACTCATTTTTTGCAAGGTACAATTAAATTAAATATTGCTTTTTTTGTCTCTACTTAAGAGAGTTACTGCTATTTGGGAGCTAATATTTTATTATTTGTTTGTTTTGCCATAATGGTTTTCGACTCATCTTGCTCTTAGCACCCATTCAAAAAACTTGTCTGGGCAAAGTTATCAGTCTCCTTGGAATAATATGATCCATCATACACTAAATACTTAGACCAGAATCAATTGTTTGGGAAGTTAGTATAAAATAATTAACAAGTAAACAAATAAAGCATCTTGATGAAGAAGAAATGAGTCAGGAGAACTCAGAGAAATGGTGTCAGAGTGAAGGGAAGACTAGATCAAGAGATGACTACTGAAAACCATAGGCTGTGGAGGTTAGTGGTTAGATCCTGTCCATTTCAAAACATGGGATTTAAAGCAACTCAGTAAATTAACGTGTCCTCTTTTTTTCCTTTCTTCCTTTCTTTCCCTTCTTTCTTCCTTCCTACATCCCTCCCTTCCTTCCTTCCTTTCTCTTTCTTCCTTCCTTCTTTCTTTCCTTCTTTCTTCCTTCCTGTTTTCCTTTCTTCTTTCTTCCTCTCTTTCTTTTTCTTTCCTTCCTTTCTTCCTTCCCTCCTTCCTTTCTTCCATTTTTCTTTCTTAGTTTCTCTCATTCTAATTTTTTTCTTCCTTGTTTTCTCTTTCCTTCTCTCTTCTTTCTCTTTTCTTTCTTTCCTTCTTCCTTCCTTCCTTTCTTCCTTTCTTCCATTCTTTCTTTCTTAGTTTCTCTATTTCTAACTTTTTCCTTTTTCTTACTTTCTCTCCTTTACTTTTCTTCTTTCTTATGTTCTCTCTTTTCTTCTCTTCTTTTTTCTTCCTTTTTCTTTTCTTTTGTTCTTTCCTTCAATCCTTCCTTCTTTTCTTTCTCTTCATTCTTTCTTTCTTCATCCTTTCTTTCTTTCTCTTTCTTCCATCTTTCCTTTTTCCTTTCTTTCCCTTTTTTCTTTTTTCTTTCTTTCTCTTTCTTCCATCATTCCTTCCTTCCTTTCTTTCTTTTTTCTTTATTTCTTCCTTCCCTTTCCTTTCCTTTACTTCATCATCTTTCTTTTTTCCTTCATCAAGGTTATATGACTTCTCCAATGTCACACAGCTAGTAAGGGTCTGAGGCTACATTTGAACTCAGATTTTTTCTGATTCCTGGGCTGGTGTTCTATCAACAATGCTGCCTATCTGTTCTTCCCCCACCCCTGCCTCCATTTCTTTGTTAAGAAAACTAAGAGTTGCATCAGCAACCTCAAATCTTGTCATCTTATTTCAGCAAAAGCCATGTTGGGATCTTGGAGCTGTGATCTTCATTGTTTGTTGACTTTAGACAAATCACTTTTCCTATTGTTATGTTAGATTCTAAATCTGTAAAATGAGGTTAATAATATAAAGCAATCACAAAAAATAGTAGGTGTGATAGGTTTGGTGATTTAAGAGTCCTATATAAGTACAAATTTTGGCAGCAGTTTGGGGTAGTATATCGACCTGCAATCAGGTGGAACTGGGCTCAGATCTTGCCTCTGAGTCTTTGCTGTGTGTTTCCGGACACATCAATTTTCCTCAATTTACTTCTTGACTCTGATGACCCATAGAACTCTTTTACCAACTGTTGACAGATTTTCAACTGCTTTTGCTAGATTGATTTCCCAAATCAGAAACCCTTCTCCCTGACATGGTGATAATATCATTGATCCACTGAGGACTTGTACATGATGAAAATGATCTTCCTTTCATGTTTCTCTTCTCTTCTTTTACATGCCTCCATAAAATGTGACACAGTATAAAGAGGGAATGATGAGCAGAGAAGACATCTTGCTGGAAGGCTATCCTATCCCTTCACCTGCATGTTCCCCTACGTGGCCTCCTCTCACTTCAGAAAAATCCTTAAATATAATCTTTTCTTTTCTGGATCTCTGTTGCTTTCCACAATATAATGTCAACTCCTTAAGGGCAGGGAATCTCATTTTATTTTTTAATTTTTTTATTTATTTAAGGCAATGGGGTTAAGTGATTTGCCATCATTAAATGTCTGAGGTCAAATTTGAACTCAGGTCCTCCTGACTCCAGGATCTGTGCTCTCTCCAGTGCTCCACCTAGCTGCCCCAAGGGATACTTCATTTTGACTCCATATTTCTAGTGCATAATGTAGATGCTGGTACAGGAGAATGATAATAATAATAAGAGAAGAGAAAAAAAAAGGAAGAAAAAAGGAGAGAAGAAAATGCTAGTTGACTGAGTAGGGACTGCACTTGTGATTTCAGTTCCTATTACCAAAGTAGCTCACAGTTCATAGCATTCATTCCATGGGTCATCTTAAGAAGTTCTACCTCCTAACACAAATTTTGATTTATTGGCTTGAAAATTCAGTGGTTTCTATTTGGCATCACTAGGACAGACCGCTCTATCAAAATTGTATAGATTCAACCAACAAAGTTCCGCAGTCAACCTTCATTTCCTTGTTGGCGCCCTGCCGGGTGCTTGTGTCTAAACTCTCTCCACTCTTTGCTGCGTTTTATAGAGTAATAATAATTAGCCTCATGATTATTATTAATAACAATGACTTTCGTTTGCATAGAATTTCAAGGTTTCAAAAGCGTTTCACACATCTCACCTTACTTGACCCTGGCAACAATTCAGACTTGCCAGGCTCCAATCCAATACACTCTCCATTAGACCACATTAAATCTTAGGGGAAAAGTGGCATTGAGGGAAATTGAGTGGCATGGGATCTTAGGGACCCTCTATTCCAACTTGCCTTATTTTTTACAGTTCAGGAAACTGAGGTTCAAAGAAGTTAAATAACTAGTACAAAGCCATGTAGACAGTAAGTTATGTAGTCAGGACCTAAAGATGTAGCCTCTGACTCTATGTCCAGGACTCTTTCCATTTTAACAAAATCCTTTTTATTCAGATCCTACCTCTGTCACTAAATTAGTGATCACGTGCCAGTCACTGGGTCTGACTTTCCTAATCTTTTAAATGGGGATAATCATACCTGTAGCTCCTAGCTCATCAGGTTGTTGTAGGATTTAAGGAACAATGCGGTGGACAAGGCTCCCACTGTAAAACAGAAGGTGTTTTTAAAAAATATGCTATTATGTTCCCACAATTATAATTAATGAATAAGCTGACATTTAGTAGTAATGTTATTCTTTGCTGGGGCATGGGAATTGTACAAACTCAGAAAGTCTTAACTCAAACAAAGAAAGTTCAAATGGTGGAATGTATGGGATCACGATAGGGCCAGTTAGGAAAATGGTAGGGAGGGAGGGAGTAGAAAGCCTTTAACTACTCTACAAATTAGACCTCCTAAAAACCTAGTTCCTCCCCTCCCAGGCTTTATGCTACTAGACTTGCCCATGACTCCTCTCTTCCTTGTAGGTCTCTTGGTCTTCAGTACTTCCTCATCCCTTAGCACCGGGAACACCTTTCACTTTGCTTCACATTGGCATAGTCCATTCATATAATTAAAAATTCAAGCTTATGCTTTAGATCTTTAGATCCTTCAATCCCACAAGATTCAGATAACTGTTTTCCTCAGATATCTGATTAGCAAAATAATGTTCCTTATCAGGAATCATCCCTTAAAAATGCTTTTAGTTTCCCCAAGGAAATCTACAGGAAAAAAATATATTTCTGTGGAGAGTGAGGATGATAGAGATTACATTTTTATTTTCCAGTCTAGAACGTATCTTTTGGAAATATAGGTATATAGAACAAATATATACCATGCTAGTCATCTCAGGTAAATAACAGCATCAAATGAAATTGAAATTAATATAAAAACTCAAAAACAGAAAACAATGCCAGCCTAAATCCCTTTGAATATTTTTTTTTTTGGAATCACATTCCTCTCTCACTATGATTGATGTCCTTCATGCTAAAAGATAACCAAAATAATATCACTATGTCAGGATAAAGCTAAAATGTTCCAACTGTGACTAATCAGACCAAAACAATCTCAGAAAGTTCTACCATAGGTCAATCACAAATTGTTCAAGTGAACACTTGGATTGTGCCTCTCACATTTCCTTAGAGCTATGGTAATTCTTCACTCATAGAACACAGCACCTTCTGTGACGCAAGATTGCTTTGCTGGGTTCCTGGGGCGGTGTCTCCACTGTCTCACAGTTGGTGTCTCTGAATCACTTCTTCTTCCCTCCTTGTAAGCACTTGCCTTGTGTGGGTAAAATACTTATCTTATCTTGCCAGGTGATCTTCAGAATCCTCCTAAGGCAATTCAAATGAAAACTCTTCTATGAATTCCATAAGGAAAGCTATGGATAGTCTCAGCCTCTGTGGATCTCATGCTACTCGGGTTAGATTCTCAAACTTGGCCTTTAGTCCTACTCTTACAGTGTCTCTACTAGTCCTCCAGATACACCATAGTCTAGTTACCCAGGTCCTTCTTCTTAATCTGTGTGATTAGAAACCTCCTGAAACCTCTATTGTTTCCCAGAGCTCTCTTTTTCCCTAACCTACAACCATGTATTGCCACAGACATCTTGGTTCTCTTGTGATGGTTGTCCTTTGAGTCATGTAAACTGAGTCCTACCTCAGATGCTTGTGGTTGTGGTGGTTGTTGCATCATGTCAACTCTCCATAATCCCATTTAGGATTTTCTTGGCAAAGAAACTGTAATGCCATTTCCTTCTCCAATTCACTTTATAGATGAGTGAATTGCCCAGAGTCAAACAACTAGTTACTATCTGAGACTAGATTTGAACTCAAAAAGATGAATCTTCCTGCCTTCGGGTCTGGCCCTTTGTCTCGCTGCCCATCCATGTCTCTACTAATTTGTAGAATAACTACTAGGGATGTGTCTTATTGTTTCCCCTCCATATTCAAGTGAACATCCTTGAGTCACGTGAAATAATTCCTTATATTCTGGATAATTCTCACCTGTCTATCCTCACTTGAAGATCCTTGAGGGCAGAACAGGGATTGTTTTGCCTTTGTCTTCCTTTCCAATTACTGAGAACATTGCCCATAGCAGAGTACGCACTTCATCAATGGTTGATAATTGAATGATTGATAGATGATCTGTGAATTGGTCTTGCAGTGCAGAGACAGTCTTCTTTGTCTTGGATATGCTCAGCCTCAAGTCTTTGCCATCTGAAATCATTACTCCCCAGTGAATCAACAGAACAAAAAATATACATGATTTTTATTAAAGGGTTCATACCTATCACATAACATTTTCTTCCTTCCAATACCACCTGAATTAAATTGCCTGCCCAGTGAATTATAATGAGTCTCTGTCACTGAGAAAGCAACATCAAGAAAAAAAAAACCCCAGCAACCCATGCTCTTGGACTCCATTGCATTGACATAACAAAACAGTTGAGCTGTTAATAAAAACCAGGCATCTCCAAACAAAAATGGGTTGTCTCATCCCATGACAGCTGATTATATGGAGCAGACTTGGGTTTCCCTAGCATGTCTCAGCTCTCCAGTCTATTAATGTCTTTATTTTAAGGAAAATAGGAAATGCATTAGCATGCCACACTGTAGTTTGGTAAATATGCCCATTGTAAACATAGCCCATCTTTATGGTTTTTAATCATATTCTTTGGACATTTTAGATCAGAGAAGTGAAATGTAATTATGTTTTTTAGTTTTCTTTTTCTCTCAACTTGAGCTTCTGGCAAAAAGAAATTCCCTTTCTTCAAATGGTTTTGAAATTGTGTTCAGCCTTAATATTATGGAAGTAAAGTGATGTTTCTGGCTTCTAGAGCTATGTCAATTGTTGTTGGAGAGAAGGGTTACCAGTAATGATTTTCAATAACTGAAGTCTCTGAGGTTCTTTTCCATTCTAAAATTCTTTGGTGCTGAGTTTATTTTACAGACTCTAACTGATGGCCAGGACCTTTCTGGCTCCCTTTTATCTCAAGAGTCAAATAGAAACTTTGGCATTTGAAATTTAAAATCATTCGCAATATGGCTACAAATACTAAACTTTTTCCACATGATTTCCTTTCATCCCCTCCAGCTCAGCCAAACTGTTCTCTTTTTGCTCTTCTTCTCCTAGGCCATTCCATCTCCCTTCCCCCTTACCCATCTGCCTTTGAAGGTGACAGCTTTTCCAGTGCTTGAGGACATGTCCCCTCTAAATCTTCTCCAGGCTCAATATTAAGTTCCTTTGAGTGTCATTAATCCAACATGCATTCTAATGTCTTTATTTTTTTTAATACTAGCTTCTGGATACCCTCCAACTTGTCTCTGTCATTATTAAGAGATAGCACCCCCCCCACCAACAGCATATGACACTCCATTGTGATTAAATTAGAATAAACCACTGTCCCTTTCTTAATCCAATTTAGATGAGGCTTCTACTTGGTGTATTTCTTAACCAGAGCTCTTTCCACTAAAATTGTGACCTTGAGCCCATTCTTTCCATACTTTTTTTGCCTCAGATTCTTCAATGGTCAAGTTGAGAGAATGGCTTAGACAATCCCTTACATCTCTCCTGCTTCTAAAAGTCATTGATTCTAAAATGAAGACATGACCTCTAGGGAGAAATGAGGAGCAACTGGCAATGAAGTGCCATATTCAGACTGTGGTCCATCCTGAAATAAATCTGCCCCATTCTGACCCTGCATCTTACATGGACATATTTGTTCGGGTCTATTTATTTTTCTTTTCAAAGCCCATGTTTTTCATCAGGGAAAGTGGGAAGCTGCCAGTTTCCAGCAAGGAAGACTCAGTTTTCCTGCTGCCTGGGGTCAAGGTCATCCTTTCATCTACTTTTCTTGACAGGATGATAACAGATTAGTGGGAAAAAAGTTCATGATTCCTAGTAAGGAGTTTCAGCTATGGCTTTTAACTATCAGGGACCATCGGAATTCATAACCTGATCCTGGGTCAAAAATCCTTTCCCACCACATAGAATTCAGGTTCAAGCTTATGGGAAAATGCATTCTCAGGAGATGGGGAGCAAAATAGAGCTGAGAAGAAAAGGAATGCTATGATGATCCGAGGTCAGAAAAACAACCCAAAGAAGGGTCAGGTGGTTTTGCTGAGGCTCCATTCTCTAGAAAGATGCCATATAGAGTGAGAATCAATTCCATTTGGCAGTTGTGTTAAGTACCTACCTTGCATTAGATAATGTGAAATAAGCAGAGTTCAAGTTTATGTCCCAATCTTAAATTGCATCCCTACCCATAGAGCTCTTATTTCTTTTCAAGTGCAGTGAACTTAGGCTTATAATGTGACGTTTAATAACCTGCATTCAAATACTGATACAGCTGTGTGATGTGGGGCTTGATATCTCTGTGCCTCACTTTACTTTAAAAGAGACTGGACTAGATGGCCTCTAAGATCCTTAACTCTAAAGTTTGAACCTAATGTCCTGACTTCTAAGATCCCTTTCAGATTTAGATCAATGTCCTTCATATCCTCCAAGACAGCTCAAGAGGGGAAGAATTATCTTATCAGTGAAAGGGTCTGCAAGACTGCCCAGAATATCTGGGAGCATTTGAGATTCACCTGCCTTCCCTCCCTCACAACATCCATTGTCATTCCAAGAGACAGATACACTTTGGAACTCTACAACTTATACTTCTCGGTCTTTATTCTGAGTCTCCTGGATCCCACCTTTGATTCAGACTGTGCCCTCTTCATATAATAGGATTTTTCCTTATCTGAGCCTCACTATATCATTTTCTCCACTGTTCTGTTCACATGAAGTCATCTTTGTGAAATCTCCTCCCTCTGCTGAGCTCTTAATGTACTTCTCTTTAAATGACCTGAAATTTCCTTCTTGAGCCTATTTCCCTAACTAAGCTTCCTGAAGGCAGTGACTGATTTTATTTTGGGTTCATATTCCCAGTTCTTCCCACAATTCCTTGTATATCAGATGAGACATTGTCCCATGCAGATGATCTTTAGACTGATCTTCAGATGGAAGGAAGCCCTCAGACTGAGGACACAGCAGCCATTCCATTGGTTCAGATTTCGAGAAGCCCGGATGCTCTCCATCTGTGATGAATAGTAGAGTCCTGTTGCTGGGAAATAATGCCGATTACCCATTACTGATCTCTAATTGGAGATCTGCCTCTTCCAGAGCAGACTGAAAACACACTAAGATCATTCATGCTGGACAATTTTTGTTTAAATTGTTGTTGTTTAGGCCTTTGGTTATGTCTGACTTCCCATGACCCTTTTGGGGGATTGTCTTGGCAAAAATACTGGAATAGTTTTTCATTTCCTTCTCTAGCTCATATTACAGAGTTAAGTGACTTACCCAGCATCACCTAGATAATAAATATCTGAGGCTGCATTTGAACTCAAGTCCATTGCACCATCTACCTGTCCCATTTTGGTTTTTATCTTCCTAAAAATCTCTAGAGGAAAAATTGAGACTGGTAACTTAGCCCATCCCCCCCACTCAAATCTGATTCAAATGCTTGTCATGGCTTCACCTCCTTTATGCCTCAGTCTTCTTCAAAAATGAAAGGACAGTGGCCAGTGGATAGAACGCTGGTCCTGGAGTCAGGAGGACGTGAGTTCAAATCTGGCCTCAGATACTTATTAATTACCTAGCTGTGTGATCACCCCATTGCCTTGCAAAAACAAGGAAATAAAAATAAAGAATGAAGGACAAACATCACTATATTTAAGGCAAAGCACAAAGCTTTGGCGATAAAGAGACAAGGAAAAATAGGCTCTTGCCCTCAAGGAAATTGCATCCCACTCAATGGATACTATAGGTATCTAGTTGAAGCTTGGAACTCTAACAAGTTGAAGTGAAAATGATATGAGGGCCTACCAGTGCAGAAGTGCAGGAATAAGACATGGAATGAATGGTTCTAATGAGTTCAGAGACTAAAAATGATGACTTTTAGTTTGGGAACCCATGGAGATTAGAAGGGAGATTTTTAACCTACAGACTATGACCTTTTAAAATATAGAAAACTAGGGCAACAAGGTGGCACAGTGGATAGAACACTGGTACTGGAGTCAGGAATGCCTCAGTTCAAATCTGGTCTCAGACACTTAATAATTATCTAGCTGTGTGGCCTTGGGCAAGTCACTTAACCTCATTGCCTTGCAAAAACCCAGAGAGAGAGAGAGAGAGAGAGAGAGAACTGTGTTAGAATTGATTTCATTTGCAAGCCCTTATATTTTATCTCATTCATTTAAGAATACTGTTTTTACAAAAGGTCTATAGGTTTTATCTGATTGCTATAAGGAGATAAGCCTTGACCTAGAAGCTATCCCATGAAATGGATACTTAGCCTTATAATCGGGCTTTCTTCTGTGTAGCTGCACAATTCATTCCAAGAATGACTGAGTCAAAAACGTCAGATTTATACCCACTAGAACCTGCCAGTGTGTCATTACAAGCCTCAGGTTTTTTTTTCCCAAATTATGGGTTACTAATCCACTTTCTATCAGGTTCTTTATCCATATAGATTGAGATGTCAAATATGCCTGAGGAAATTACTGATTTTTTTTTTTAGTCTTAGGACTTAAAATTCCTAAAAATTTCTATGTAATATGCTTTGGGGTCTCACTTCTATATGCAAGGGTTGGAGGGTTTGGGAAGGTCTGGTGATTTAAGTTAATGTGATATTTGCAGAGTGATGGAAATACTTCATTGGTGTCTCCCCACTCTCTTTTAACCTTCTTTGACAAAACTCCCTATGGCCCACTAGTTGACAGATGGAGATGCTGTTGGTGAATATGGTAAAAAAAAATACAAACAATTGGATGGGGGGACTCCTATCTCAAAGCTTTGAAATAAGTAGGCTAGTTTAAGGAGGAACAGTTTATCAGGTTTAAATACAAAGATAGACATTAGCTTTGCATTTATAGTTGTTTCAGTAAAAGTTCTCAAATCCCTATTCTTCTCTGGAAACTATTTTCCTTTCATCATGATTTTTACCCATTTAAGAAAAGCTTAAATTTGCATATTATTTTAAAATTAACAGAGTATTTTATATTTTTGATTCTTGCAGCATCTCTTCATGGTAGATGATATTATCACCATATTGACATGAGAAAACCGAGGCTCAGAGAGATTAAGTCATTTGCTCCTAGTCTCCTAGCAATGCATAGTAGAGATGGAATCCAAACTGAGGTCTTCCTAATTCCAGGTTCAAAATGCTACCCACACAATCTCACTGATACATCTTACTCCAAAATATCTCATATTAAATTTTGGAGGACATATACTGGATATAATAATAACCCAAGTTAAATCAAATAAAAAATACAGATGAATCCTTAAGGTTAATTATTTCATAAGGAGAAAGCAAAGCATTTATATTCAGAGAATGTAGTTCTCTCCTCCATGTAATCTAAGTGATCTATAAACCAGCAACATCATCACTGTCAGCATTATTAGCAGCAGCAACATTTCGATATGTTTAAAGTTTGCAGTGCTGTACAAATACTATTTCATTTAACCCTCACAACAACCCTGAACCCTAAATACTATTTTGAATTCATTTTACACTTGAGAAAAAAAGTTGGCCAAGGTTAAGTGACTTACTGAACATCACACAGCTATTAAATTTATGAGACTGGATTTGAACTCAGTTTTCCTGACTCCTGATTCAGAGTTCTCTCCATTGCACCATCTAGCTACCTTTAACTGTTCTCTGCATTTCAATTTCCTCCCTTCTTTAATAAGGACAACGTACACAATGAAGTCTAAGAACCTTTAATGTTATTGATCTTAAGACCCTTTGAGTACTTGGCTAGCTACTGTGGCTGCTAAGGATGAATTGTCCATAACACAAGACAGAAGGTTGATCCAACATGTGCAATCTGAAAATGAAAGATAAATTCCATGAACATAAAACCTGACTTTGGACCTCAGGGTCAGTGTGACATATGGTTATAGTGTTGGAATTAGAATTAAGATGATTTGGGTTCAATCTCACCTCAAACATTGGCTGAGTAACCATGGGCAGTCTCTCCAAGCCTGTTTTTTTCTATTTCTAAAGCCAGGATACTATGTATAATCAGCAAGCATTTATGTGGCACCTGTCTATCCTAGGTTCTGGACAAATAAATACAAAGAATGAAATAGTTCCTCCTTTCAAGGAGCTTCCTTTCCAGAGAGGAGTAGACCCTTGTTTCTGGTCATTAACTTTCCTGGGAATATCAGAGTTCTGAAATCTATCCCCAGCTGGAAACCCTCATATTTTACATTTTGTTGATGATGTTACAGTTGGATCATTCAGATCCTGGCTCTCAGTGACTGCTCATGTACAAGAGTCAATGTGACTCATTATAGTGAATGAGATTTTTTATATGCTGAAAATTTCTAAAAGAGGGAAACACATCCTAGTGAATAGATGTGTAAGAGAGTCTTGTCTGCTGTCTCTTCCAAATTTGTAATTATAATACTTTCTTTTAAAAATCCTGAATGTGTAATAACAGTGGAGGGAAAGAAAAGCATCTGTTGTGGAACATTATGAGCTATGAAATGGGAAAAATAAAAATGCATTCATTATTTACCTGCTAATATAAACTAAGCAAAGACAACTTGTGTTTTTTTCCAACCAACAATGAATTCATTACAGAATGCTGCTTCTGTTTTCTCTATATTAATAATCAGTCAGTCACAAGAATGAAATTTATTCCTAGGTGTATGAATATCAATTTCACCCTTATTTTCTCAGTTAATTGCACAAAAATTCCCAACTTGGAACAGCCAGTGAACATCTAGCTAATCTGATAAACTATTTTCTGCTAAGATATCAAAGGGATGATGATGCTTTAATCTCTGTCCCTTCCCAAGTGTATATTTTGGATTTTTTTGTGACAAAATGAATTAATCCAAATGATCTACTCAATTTTATATTTGGAATTCAAGCATAATTTCTAACCAGAGGGAAGGGGAGAAAGGAAGATGAAAAAGAAGGGTTTGTTTTTAATCAAAAAGCTCAGCAAATAATGCTTCATTTGCACATGGGGATCATCCTAAGTTAGAACCCAAAGCTGCCTAAGTTGCTAAGCATTTTAGAAAATAGATTCTCCAAATAACAGCTTATCTGGAGAGAATAGGCAGTAGATGATGAGTGAATCAATGAATGAATGAAAATAATTCTGAATTACTTGCTTTGTTGCAAGGATAATACAAGGAGCTCATATGAGAAGCAATGTGTTATAAAAGGAAACTTCCTGAAATGAAAGGATCTGAAACTGTCCATTTTCCCATTTTACCTGTGTGACCTTGGAAGAGTCACTTAACTTTTGGGGGCTTCAGGTTCTTACCTGGAAATTGAGGAGTGGAATTAGATGGTCTCTGAAAGTCCTTCCATCTCTAAATCCATTTATCTAGTTTCCTTTCCTCTCTCTGCAATTGATACTGTCACCAACTCAGATTTCTTCTGACTTCCAGTCCTAAAGCCCTAGTTGTCTGTGATGATCTCCCTTCAGATATCCCACAATCACTTCAAATGAAAAATCTGAAACTGCACTCAGCTTCTTCCCTTCCCAACAGCTATGTGGCTTGGCGTGTAACTTATCATTTTTTCATCCTCCCAGTTATATAAGGCTTGGGAGTCATCCTCACAGCAAGACTCTCTTGAACAAGGGAATTGGACTACGGAATCTCAAAGGTCCCTTCCAGTTTGATTTGTCTTCCTCTAGTGAAAATCCTTAGATCTCATTGCCATTATGATCTGGCCATGGCCTTGACCCAGCTTAGAATTTTGTCATTGACTTGAATGATGGCATGCTCATCAAGTGTGAGATGTTCAATAAAGGAAGGAATAGTTAAACATGCTGTATGACAGTTGGAACAGAAAAACTCTGGGATGATTAGAATATTGAGTTAAATCCTAAAAATGAAACTTAATAGGAAGAAATATAAAGTTTTATGACTAGGTTAGTAAAATAATCTTGCAGATTATAATAGAGGAGCTATGGCAGTAATAATTCTGCCAGACTCTCTTCTCATGAGAACATGTCTGTACTGTGGTATTCAATCATCACTGACATATCTTGGGAAGGGCATTAAGAAGTTGGAGAGATTCAAAGGGATGTCAGTCTGAATCCTTAAGGAGCTGGAGTTCGTATGACTCCAAAGAAAATCATTGCAGGAAGTCAGGAGGACATGAGTTCAAATCCAGCCTCAGATACTTAATAATTACCTAGCTGTGTGACCTTGGGCAAGTCACTTAGCTGCATTGCCTTAAAGAAATAAAATTTCTAAAAAAAAATAAGTAAGGCACTGGATTTCACCTTACAAGTATATTTGAATGGCTTTCATGTAAAAGAAAAATTAAATTTAGTCTGATTAACTGCAGGGTCAATAGGTACCATCTGGAAAGGGAGATTCCAAAAGAAACAGGATTCTATCTAATCTGACCTAGGTTTATGAATCCACTCCTTTTATAATGCCATCTTAGTACCTTTATCTTTTTCCAATTGTGTCTGCTAGATGACCACACTTGCGGGGACTTAGAAGGGAAGTCATACTGTTAAGGAGTCAGTCTACAAATATATAAGTTCAAGTTTGATTTCAGAGTTATGAGTCCCAGGGAGCTGGCAACCTAGCCAAGAATTATTTATGATTTTGAATGAAGAATTAGCCAAATGTGAAATGAACTGACTGGGGAAGTAGTAACAGATTCCTTCTCACTTGGGGATTCAAGAAATGGCCAAAGTACCATTAGGTAAATTATAATGGAGATTTTATCTAGATTTGAGATAGACTCCGTGATCTATAGACTTCTTTCTAATATTGAAGTTCTGAGCATCTACAATTTACCATATTAATACCAATCTCACTTCCTACATAGAGAATAGCATCATAGATCATAAAAGAGTGCAGAGGTTATCATAGCTAGTCCCCTCATTTTACTGGTAAGGAAATTTGAAACCCAGGTAGGATGCATCATCTTTTCCAAAACTCCCACAGCTAAGAACAATAAAGCTAAACTTCTCCCTGGGATCCTTTGATTCTTAATTTAATTTTTTTTTAATTTTAAGGCAGTGAGGTTAAGAGTGATTTGCCCAAGGCCACACAGCTAGGCAATTATTAAGTGTTTGAGTCCGGATTTGAACTCAGGTCCTCCTTTACTCCAGGGCCAGTGCTCCATCCACTGCATCACCTAGCTACTCCAGTTCCTTTGATTCTTAATCCCATGCTTTGGCATGACACCATGCTGACAATGTGGGAAGAGAGTCACTAGAAGTCCTGGCAGACCTATCACACCACAGGAAGGTCAGGAACCTCCCCAGAAAAGACCATCTCAAGGTCATTATTCTGTGGATAGAGACACATGTGAATGTGATTCCAGAAAGCAGATCTGAAATTGGGAGATGAAAATAAAAGGCAGCAGAAGAGTTGAGATTTAATTACCATAAGAAAAGGTAGAAAACGAGTTCCTGACTGCACATCTAGCCTAATCCAGATGTTTGTCACAATATCAAATTTATTTTTTGGTTTTGGTTTTGTATTTTTTTTATTTTTGCAAGGCAGTGGAATTAAGTGACTAGCCCAGGATCATACAACTAGGCAATTATTAAGTGTCTGAGGCTGAATTTGAAGTCAGGTCCTCTTGACTCTGGAGCTGGTACTCTATCCACTGTGCCATTATCAAATAGCTGCCCCCATTATCAAATTTGTTTTAAATCCAGGAGATGGATTCAGGAAACCTAAATGAGAGAATGTTCTAGTTCAAAATAAAGACTTTAAAAGTGGCCTGAATAGGTAAAAGAGATACAGTTTCAGAGAGCACTCAGTAAGCCAAGTGAGAAGCCTTCTTGAAGTAGAGGAAAAGATGAGAAGGAACCAGACAACTCCTCCAGTTGACATCCTGGTTATCTCTCTTGAAGTCATAAGCATTGATTTCGTTAGCTGTCCTTTGACATTCTGAAATTAGAGATAATTTCATTGCTGCCCCAAGACCTGTCTGGGTCAGGGCTCATTTCATTGCTTTGGACAAGGAACTATTGAAAGATGGACAAAGCAGAAAAGTCTGGGAGTTGTGGAGTGTGAAGATGAAGAGTTTCTAGGGTGATTCCAGAAGGGGAGCCAGGAGACTTATACTTCCTTGTGTCCTTATACTTATACTTTCTTGTGTCCATTTAACTAGATGGTCAGAAATGACTTTGGTTCTGCCATTACAGAGGAGGCTTATGTAAACATGGAATCCTCACCAAAAAAAAAAAAAAATGACCTTGAGAAGCAAGACTGAGAATGGCCACCCTACCCCATTTCTCATCTTAAAGGGCTAGCACTACTTTCCTCCTTTCCAAGTATCTTAAGGGGTGAGAAGCAGGATATGTTGAGAAATTAAAGTGATGCAAATGGAAAAAAGTGATTTTTTATTACAGCACCTCAGACATAACATACAAAAAGAAATCCGTGTTAAATGAAAAAAAAAAATCTCATGTGATCAAAGGCCAACCATTCCATCACAACTGCACTTTATAGCCCAGAGAGTCAAAAGAATTTGGTCTGAAGTCCATCTTAATTGCTCTGAGTTTCTGTTTTCTCCTCCATAAGATGAAGAGATTGTAATAGATAATCTTTCAGATTCCTTCATAAGCCTCTGATTCTATGAATAAGGTTCTCTTACTCAGAGCCTTCCCAGGTAAAGGTTGGTGAGGATGGAGAAATGCCAAGGTATTTTGCTTTCTTGTGACTAGTAAGCATGAAGAATATCAGAAAATTAATTATAATGTTTATTATAGTTATCTAAAAGATAGAGAGCATCCTCAGAAAAGGGATGAGGTTCCCTTCTGGTCAGAAGAGCACTTCAAATGAAGGTGGAATGATTAAATGTCACTATGAAGAGAATTTCATTTCCAGGGTGATGTTGGGCTGGATGGCCGTGGAGCTCCCTCCCAGATGTTGGCTACTATTTGCTGGTATGGGGGACATCAGAAGGAGTCAAGGCTTCAAGAAGTCGCCTCCTTCATTCCTCCAAAGGAGCCTGCAAATTATCATTTTCTTTAGTCACAACTTATGATTTATTCTCATACCATTCTGTTTTGGAACTAAGTCAGCAGACATTTTATTGATTGGTCTCTCTGGGGATCTCTCATGGTACTTTACAGCTATTATTCACTCTTCAGAGTGTCTTTTACACAATTTAGGCTGGAAGGAGCCTTAGGGAACATCTAAGCTCACTTTTGGGGAAATTGAGATTCATAAGAACAAAATGACTTGCCCAAATTCACTTGGCTTTAAAAAAAAGTAGAGCTAAAATTTTAAACTGATTTGCCAAGACTCACAAATCTTTTTCCTCCTCTCCTTCCTCTTCTTTACTCTCGCTAATATTCTTGCTTCCTTCTTTATTTCTCCTTTCTTTTTCATTTCCCTCTTCTCCTTCTCTTTCTTTGATCTCATGGCAGATCATCAGACACCTTTAGAGGGGAATGTTTAAGGATGAAAACTATAAATCTCATTCTACCATATTTTCAGTTATCTTTGTATATCTATATTTTTGATATTAAAATTATTTATAAGTATATTTTCAAATTATAAAAGTCCTTTTTGTTAAATCCACTTGATTATTGCACTAGAATTCCCCTGCAAGTCCATGTACTTGCTAGTTCTCTTGCTCCTGAGGAAGATTATTTTTCTTAGTGAGATCCTGGCAGCCTATTGACCGCTTAGTAAGAGAGAGTGGGAGCTGTTGGATGGGCAGGGGAGTATCTTTAGTTCCCAAAGCTCTTTTCAATGTATAGTGGTAACATTCTGATAGAAGATTCAGGTTATTGATTTTCACTTCTTTTTCAATCACGTCTGACTCTGTGATCCCATTTGGGATTTTCTCTGATCCTGGGATGATTTGCCATTTCTTTTTCCAACTCAATTTACAAATGAGGAAACTAAAGCTAACAGTTCAGTGATTTGGCAAGGTTTATGTAACTAGTAAGTGACTTAAGGCTGAACTCAGGTCTTCCAGACCCTAGACCAAACACTCCATCCACTATGCCACCAAGCTGCCCTAGCTAGCATATCCTTAGCTAGTCTTCCTCAGCCCTTTACTGTCCACAGGAATGAAGTTTTACCATATCCAGTCTGCCAGGAATGGGGGTTAAGTGTTTGGGAAATTCTGGATACAAATCTAAGAAAGTGGGATTTTATGTGGCATTAAAAATGTCTATCCTTTGTCAACCATTCTGATATTGGAAAAAGTACTTTTTTTTTTTACAATAACCTTGTGAAGTAGGAAGCATATGTATCATTATTTCAATGGCTATCCATTAAAGGATTTGGGTCAGGGGAGAAACTCAATCCAAATGGTGCTGTGGGAAGATTAATCTCTTAGGGATATACAGGACAGGAGCAAGACCATAAAACCCAAGGGCAGAGAGACCCATTAAGAGATTATTGTGGTAGAACAGTAGTAGGAGTCACAGTTAGGATGGCAATGTGAAAGGTCATAATAAAAGACAGATTTCCAACTACTTTATCTGAAAGAGGCAGAATGAGGAATGATCAAGAATGGCAAAAAGAAAATTCAGTGAGTTGCTTCATCTAGTTTCATACTGTCTGCAAAGTTCAGGGCAGGGTATTCACAGTGGAGGAAGCTACCAGTGCAAGGAAATGCTGTGAAGCCTTAGGGCTTTCTGAGAGGAGATGGAAAAGTGGAGCCTGTGATCTCATAGGACCAAAGTGCTATCTATGAGAGCTCTGAGTGGTAATTATCCACTCAGAGAGGCCAGTATCTAATCCATTCTCATAGGACTTAAAAACTTTGGATCTTTTGAGTTGGGTGGAGCAGGAGCTAAGTTCAATAAGATGAGACCAGAAATAAGCAGAATCTGGGCCAGGGTCCAGTGGACAATGTCAACATATGGAGTTACTCCCTACCCCATCCCCAATCATAAGCCTGAGCACATGGAGATAGGGTGGGGCATTGCAAACATCAGAGGGCTCATTCTGATTACAATATAAATTACCAAAAAAAAACTACCCAGAAGCATTAGAAATAGAGACCAAAATATGAATGGAGAATCCACTGATCACTCTCTGGGAAGAACTCCAAATTTAAAACACTCTAGAATGTTATAGTTGTAAATCACAACTCTATAAAATGAATATATTAGTAACATTTCCTAACTCCAGTTGCTGCGTCAGGAAGATTGGCTTTTTACCGTGGATAAAAAACTCACCATAATGTAATATCAAAGAAGAAAGAATTTCAAATACCATCACAGGCATCTGCTATTCACTTTTCTCCATGTCTCTAATTTGCTAATCATGCTTTTGTAATTAAGTGAGAATGTTAGGGTTCTAATTAAGTACATTTATTAATCAAATATAGTAAGCAAATAACAAATGCTACTAGATATTTTAAAGCAAAAATCAGTTTAATTTTTTTTGTTTTCATTTTAGCATATGATGAGACCCAATAAACATCACTTTTATTTTGGGTAATTTAGCATGCTAGTAAATAAATGAATGAATGAATAAATAAATAGGCTGGATATGTATTTATATTGAATTCATATCTGTGTCATGGACCAAAGCTGGGAAGGGTTACTTGAATAGTAAAAAATGACTCCATTTATGTGGGATCATTATGCCATGTTAACCTTAAAAACAAAATCTTAAACATATAGAATTAAAATAAACAACAGAAAATATAGATTGGACATAAGTTTTATTCTCTGGGATTTACCATTAACCTAGAGATGGAAAATATTCTAGAAGTGACCCCACCAAAGTGAGGGATCAGAAAACTTATATAACTGCAAAGAAAGGGGAACAGAATATAAATAACACAAGTATACAAAACCTCACACTTCCCTAGAGACCTTTGATATTAGAAAGAACCCTCTTTCTACAATGGTATCTTAACTGATGGGGATGACATTTTTTATGAATTTTCATACCAGAAGGGCAGGCCAAGTGCTTCTTTCCAAGTCTAAAGGAGGACACAATCCTTTTCCCGACTAAGGAGGGCAGAAAAATCTTTCTTTCAAAGTCTAAAAGAGGACACATTTCATTCCTCACAATAACTAAGAAAACTAACCTTTGACCAGGAATATAATTGTAAATACTTATAAGTAATTATTATATTTTGACAACTGAAATGAGAAAAATGCTTCAGTAAATTAGCATTTGGAAAGACTCTCCCTAAGGCTATGTTGGGACCCAAATTTCTTTTGCTTCACATGGGGAGAAAAAGGAATTTGAATGTAACTCCTTTTAAAAAAAACAGAATAGAACATAATTTCAACCATATTAAATCATTGCACTAACTCTCTTGACTCCTGACCCAAGAACCATCCACTATCGAAATCTGCCATTTGTTGAAAATTAAAATCTTATTTGCCTTAAATGGAAAGAATCAATGTGATGATAGCATCATGTGATTTGGAGAAAAAACATGAAGCTCTGTGAATAAGATATAGTGTTAAACATTTAGGTTTTATCCATTTAGGTGGCCACATAACAAAAGATTTGGGAATTTCAGATTAAAACAAGAAGCATCTATTTTTGTTGGGTGCATCTTGGCATTTGGGTAATTTAGCATTACTTAACCAGAAATTTATTGTGAATCTAAAAGCAGAGTCATGACTTATTAGAGGTCCAGCTTATTAAAACCTCAAAATGTACTAAAATAGGGAATTTGGCCTTTTATTGGAGAGGCAGTGTGAAGGAGGAATGCTGGAAGTGGAGTCAGGAAGACCTTGGGCTCAGTGCCCAGATTTTTCAATTAAAAATAATGGGAGTATAAACAAACCACCAGAGGTCTCTGGGTCTGTTATCTCCTTCACAAAATGGTGGCAACAGCTGTTAGGAACTCCTTCCCAGGACTGATCAAGTGAGACAATGAGATTAAAGTATATCACAAACATTAAAGTATGGTCTACATGTCCTGGGGCAGTTAGGAGGCTTGGAATCAGGAAGATTTATCTCTATGAGTTCAAATCGGACTTCAGACACTAGTTATGTGACCCTGGGCAAGTCACTTAATGCTGTTGACTTCAGTTTTCTCACCTGTAAAATGAGTTAGAAAAGGTGAATGCAAACCACTCCAAAGTCTTTGCCAAGAAAATCCAAATGGGGTCATGAAGAGTCAGATTCAACTGAAAAATAACTGAACTACAGCATGTGGGTTATCATAGGGGTCAAACTTCAGTATCGCACCCTCCCAGCTGCCATAGCTTTCCATTTTACTATTGAATCAAGTGGTGCTGATATTTAAGGCTTTTTGTAATTTACCTGCCCTGCCAAGTGACTTAAATTGGTTTTACAAAAAAAAAAGGGGGGGGTCATAAAGTTGGAAAGGACTTGTTCCATTTTTATGGATGAGGGGAATGAATTCTAGAATCTAGGAAAGTGGCTTACTGAAGATCACTCAAGGAAGAAAGGGCAAGCCCAGGCCTTAAAGCCAGGTCCTCTGTCCACAGATGAGTCTTCTTTGCCTTGTACCACACAGCCTCTCCAGATAATCGTCTGGTTTCCTTTCTTCAATTCATATTGCATTTTTGGCATCAACAACTTTTTTTTAAAGAAAGATTTTATTTATTTTGGGTTTTACAATTTTTCCCCCATTCTTGCTTCCCTCCCCCCAACCCCCACAGAAGGCATTCTGTTAGTGTTTACATTGTTTCCATGGTATACATTGATCTCAGTTGAATGTGATGGCAGAGAAATCATATCCTTAAAGGAAGAAATATAAAGTATGAGACAGTAAAATGACATTATAATATAATGCTTTTTCCCAAATTTGATGATAGTAGTCTTTGGTCTTTGTTCAAAGTCCATAATTCTTTCTCTATATACAGATGGTATTCTCCATTGCAGATAGCCCAAAATTGTCCCTGGTTCTTGCACTGAAGTGATGAGCAAGTCCATCAGGGTTGATCATTGCCCCCATGTTACTGAATCAACAACTTTTTAAAAAAGAATTCTTATTGAATAATAATAATAATAATAATAAAAGTAAAAACTTTAAGAAATTGTAATGAAACAGTTAAATCATATCTGACTATTTATAAATGATTTAATCAGTATAGTGAAACTCTCCACCAATACAATCTGAACCTTTTCTGCTGCTTCTTAGAGACATTCCTGCAATGAGAGATTAGTTGACTTGCTCAGGGTCATGCAGTCAGTGTATCTTTTTTACTAACTTTCTGTCCACTAAGCCCCATTGCCTATGCAAAATAATAAAACAATTAATGATATTGAAAATTAATATAAAAATACTTTGGGAGAAAAAAGGTTCAAATAGCTCATCGTTTTATAAGTGCTTTTAAGTTGGCACAATCCCTTTCTCCAACTAAAACTTTTAGATCAGTAGTCAATCAATAAACATTTCTTAAGTGCCTTCTAGGTCCTAGTTCCTAGGTAAAGTGCTGGAAATAATAACAATAAAAAGCTCTGTTTCTATCTGAGCTGTGTATGATCTACTATTGAAATTTCCCACCCTTTGAAGATTAAAATCTGTTCCCCCTCAGATGAAAGACCACTCTTGCTCCGAAAAAAGTTTACAAACCAGTGGGTGAGACAGCATGTAAGCAGCTATGTATAAATTATTGTATTCAGAATAAATGAAATGCAGAATAATCTCCAGAGTGAGAATACTAGGATTCAGAGGGTCTGTAAAAAAGGCTTCCTATAAAAACGGTCACATTAGCATTTGAAGGGAACTTGGCCGTTCAGGAGATAGGAACGAGGAGAAAAAACATTTCAAGGCATGGGAGACAAGAATCAGGGCTAATGTCTAAAGTCAAGAGATAGAGTATCTTGTTGGAAGAAAAAGAATGGCATCCCTGGATCTTAGAGTACAAAGAGGAAATGAATTAGGAAAGGCCTCAAATGTCACATGGACAAAATGGCTTTACTTGTAATAGGAAAAAAATGAAATATATATATATATATATATATTTTTTTTTTTTTTTAAAAAGGAAGATTCACTTGAGAACTGACTTGAGGATAGGCCAGAGTAGGGCAAGATTTGGCAAACCAACAAAAGTTCTGTTGCAATAATCCAAGTGTGAGGTGGCAGTGATGAGGGCACATGAGCAAGGTGTTATGGAGGTGAGTAAATGAATTTATCCTCATTGTACAGAGGAAAAAACTGTGAATCTGCCTCCCACAGATTTCAAAGAAATCTAGGCCAAAGTAGCTCATTTTCCTTTTTCTCTTTCAGATGGACTGTCATTTCTTTTCCAAACCAGAGGGGAATAAGACTATTGACCACTGCCTTCCTTTTTGTCTTCCAGTGTTCCCACATTCCAGAGCCTCCCTGAAGAGATCCTAAGCAAGTTGGCTGATGTTCTGGAAGAGGTAAGATGCTGGACCTTGGACTTTCTCAGATATGGTTCAGTTCACAGTGTTCTATTTTTGTGGAACTCTTGATGGAAAGGAGTTTTGACTAAGTGGCAATGGACCTTTGGTTTGACTTTTAGCACGAGCACCACTAATGTCTTCAAATCAAAATAATTCTGAGACCATCTAGTGTTTATGTATGGTCCCATACTTTTTTCAACTTAATTAAGAATGGGGTAAGGGGAATTTGCCTTTCAGAAAATATCATGTTACTGAAATGCGGTTCATAGTTCTGCATAGGTTGTCTTGGTCCTGTAAACACTGAATGATAAAACAGCAGATCAATTTCTCTAACTATTCATGCCTGCCTGTGGAGAAATTCTGTGATAGAATTATTGACATTTTGTCATTCTGTAGATTAAGAGAGAGATTGCACATATTCTTATTGGAATCAGAAAGGCAAACTGGGAATAAGAGAATAAGGAATTCAGAGAAGCTGATTGAGTTTTGATATCTGAAAAAAAAATCCCGCCAAATAGAAAATTCCTCCAATTGTTGTTGTCTGTCCTTGGTTCTTGAAGAAGACTGTGACATCAGAGAGGGGGATGCCATAATATGCACATGAATTGAATTGGAGTGAGGCGGTGTTGTGCTAAGTCACCAGCCTCAGTTTCTCCTCTAGAGTCATCTGGCTCTGGTGGTCAGATATGGATTAGAATGACTGGAAATGCCTTAGATGTGAGGAAATCAGGGTTAAGTGACTTACCCAAAGTCACCCAGCTAGTATCAGGTGTGTGTGAGGTCAAATTTGAATTCAGGTCCTCCTGACTCCAGGGCTGCTGCTCATTACACTGCACCACCTAGCTCCATAGACTAGGTTACCTTCAGAGAAAGTAAGATCCCCTCCTTAAAGAATTTTAAACCGAGAACTGGGGACATCAGTTAAATGAACCTTTCAATGAATGGAGGGGACCAAAGAGGCAGAAAGGACAATGATCATTTTACTACATACAGAGGCTTGGAAATAGATAGTAGTACATTATGCCTGGGTATCATGAAGGTGGCTGGCTGGTTTAGCTGAGTGAAGAGTGTTTGAGCAAGGAAATAACTCAGACTGACCATTTTTCCTGCCATGATTGTTTTTTAAGCATTGAACTGTGAAGGTTGGTCATAGAGAGTATTTCATTGTGAGTGCTTCTAAACAGGTTGACTTGTATTGCTACCTCTGGCAGATGAAAGGTTTGGGAGTGCAGTAGAGCCTCTGGTCATGTAGACCTAAAGTTATGTGAGGACCAGGGAGAACCATTAGGGTCAGGGTCAGGGCCGGATTCAGGTCACTAGACTGACTGTGGAAACAGTGGAAGAAAAGTCTTCACATGCTTGGGGTAGATATCACTCTAAATCACAGCTAGATGTGAGAACTTTTGGTTACCCTCAACCTGGTTTAGCCCATCTGCTGAGATGGCTTACTTGCTGTGGCCACTGTGCATGTTATAGCTTCTTAGAGAGCCAGGCGAAGGTGGCCACCAGAGGTAGATGAGCAGCCATGAAGAGAACTTGGTAAGTCCTTACAACAGAAGTTGTCGGTCCAGAGATGAAACAGATGCCAAAAAGAAGAAAGGAAATCAAGGTCAATTGGGGGGGTTCCCATTTACCCAGATGGTGGTAACACCTCCTCACCCAAGTCATGATTCTGAGAAATCATGAATTTGGAGCTTAGGGAAATATAACTTTTATCTTTCCTAAGATTACATTAGGATTTTAAAGTGTGAAGTAGAGAGGCTATCAGTGCCACTAAGATCAACTTTTGAATTTAATAGGTAAGGAAACTGAGGCTCAAAAAGATTTAGTAACTTGTCCAATACACGAAGGAAAAACAAGGTAGGCAGATGTGGGATCTGAACCCAGGTCTTCTGACTCCAAATATAATGCCTTTTCTCCCATAAATTCAGTTATTCTGACTGTTTTTCAACAATCCAATTTTTTTTATAAAGTTGAAACTATTTCCTTATCTCTTCCAAAGACTGAACTCTAGAACCTCAAACAAAAATCAATAAAAAGTCAAAGTTTCTTATCTGTAAATTTGCATTCTGCCATCCTACCATCCTACCAGCCCCCAATTCACTCAGCCAGTCTTGCTCAGTCTCTTGTGTGATCACGGCTTGTTGTGCATTGACTTGGAACTTCCTATGTCAACTATTCCAGAGAAAAGAGAATTGCCCGAGTGTTTTCTGTTTGACTTGGTCTTCCCACTTGGGATATTTGGTAATATAAGTTTGCTTCTCACCACTATTTTTTTTTCTCTATTAAATACTCAAGAGATTAGGAAATGCCTAGTATTCTATCCAGTTGCAGCAAACTGTAAATATATCTGGCCAGGAGATGACAGCCCTGTAGGAGCCTTGGTTCCTTTGATGAATGTAGAGATAAGTGTCATAGTGGAGAACAAAAGTCACAGCTCAGCTTCCCCTCCCCTGATCAGAAGATTGTTTCATTTAGGGAAGAAGTGCAGATACCATTGGGCTTTTTACACTGAGATGGACTGCAGATGAAAACATCTAAGTAAATATCCATGCACTTATTTTCAGAACTAAAAGTAAGAAAGTTAAATAGACCAAATAAAAATTGGCATAAATAAAAGGATTTTGCCAGATATGAAATTGCCCAATGTGAGGTTAATGAACAATCACTATGAGAAATGGGGCATTGCAAAAAAAAAAAGGGGGGGGCGGTTAGGTGGCACAGTGGATAAAGCACTGGCGGCCCTGGAGTCAGGAGTACCTGGGTTCAAATCTGGTCTCAGACACTTAATAATTACCTAGCTGTGTGGCCTTGGGCAAGCCACTTAACCCCATTTGCCTTGCAAAAACCTAAAAAAAAAGAAGAAATGGGGCATTGCTATTGGTATGAGTCAGTTAGAAGATGGAATGTGACAACTGGAGAACAAAAGCAACATGAAAGGTCCATGATGGTAATAATGATGGTCTTTACATGATAATAGAACATGCTTCTTTTTAAAAAATGAAAAAGGAGAGGGGGGGAAGAGAGAGAGAGAAAGAGTGTGGCAGAGAGGCAGACACACAAAGAGAGAGAGAGAGAAAGAGACAGACAGACAGACAGAGACAGAGAGAGACAGAAAGAGAGAAAGGGAGGGGATGGAGGGAGAGAGAACAAGATTATTTGTCTAGGCAAACTCCTATTATCTTCCTGGATTGACCACTGACTCCTTTCTCTATGCCTCTACACAAGCTGTGGTTCTCCCAATCATACATACTCTATGGAAGAGAAATATTTTCCTGGCTAGTGTTTACAGGATATGATAGCAGGGCAAGAGAGCAGAGGTGGAAAGAACCATTAGGAGCCCACTCTAGTCGTTTTAAAGCATTTCTTGATTCTCTGGAGGTTGATGTTTCTAACACCTTTCAAATCGCTTTGTTTTTAAGAGGAAGATGAATAGTGCTACATAGCTATTAGTAGTCATGGGGAGCTAGAGCACTGACCTTGGAGTCAGGAAGACAGAAGTTCAAATGCAGCCTCAGACATTTACTAGCTCTGTGATCCTAGGCAAGTCACTTAACCCTTATTGCTTCTCATCCAGAGCCATCTCCAGTTGTCCTGATTCATATCTGGCCACTGGACCCGGATGGCTCTGGATGAAAAAGTGGGGCTATTGACTTAGCAAAGCATCCCCTCACTCAAATCCAACCCATGTACTTGTCATGGTATGACCTTGCTGATGCCATGTCTTCTTCAAGCATGAAGGACAAACATTATTATTAGTTCTGTAGTAGGATAAATTTCGGTGGTGAAACACAGTCTTCCCTGGCGGGGCACAATTCTGTCCGGAATGAAGGTGGCCATTACTTTCTGAGACTAAGCCCAGATCCTATGGTTTTCCTAATGATCTTTGCTCCCTCTAACTTCCAGGTTGGGAGGTGAGGTGGATAGTAGAATACAGTAGGAAGGTGGACCATGGAAGACAGGAACAGAATTCTGGATGTAGCATTCTAAAGTTGGCAAAGGAAATAGGGCAGGTAGGCTTGAAGGAAATGGTAATGACAGGAAGTGTACTCCCCCCCACCCCTGACACATATGTAAATTCCCTGTGGCAGAATATTAGTCACTCCACACTGATTCTGTCTGAAGAAAAGTCTTCACATGCTTGGGGTAGATATCACTCTAAATCACAGCTAGATGTGAGAACTTTTGGTTACCCTCAACCTAGTTTAGCCCATCTGCTGTGATGGTTTAAATGCTGTGGCCACTGTGTATGCTATAGCTTCTTAGAGAGACAGGTGAAGGTGGACACCAGAGGTGGATGAGCAGCCATGAAGAGAACTTGAGAAGTCCTTACAACAGAAGTCCAATCCTCCCTGAATACTCCATGCAATCTAAAAAGAGACCATTACTCTATCCGCTGCTAGCAATGAGAGACCAAGTCAGAGAATACTATGAGGTTGTTGTGGGCTACCTTGGTGGCCTCTGTTGTCTGGGGCTCTAGAAAGACCTGATATTGAATTTTCTGGAACAGATAAAGAGATCCTGCCAAGTATACAGGCACAGGTGATAAGACAAGAGATTAGTAAATAGGAATAGATTTTGGGAAGATGGATTATATCTTATTTATTGAAATGAATCAATAAAATTATAAATTAACATGAAAAGATATGTATATACATATATATAAATAATTTTATTTGTTGAAATTGATTGCAATTCATTAGGAAATAAGTCTAAGTGTGATCGAAACTCAATAGAGGAAGCCATGTGGAGGAGTGGAGGAAAGGAAACTTGAATCCTGTCACAGACTCTCAGAAGCTATGTGATCTTTGGCAAGCTATTTAGCAATTCTGTCTCCCAGCTTCCTTATTTGTAAAACAAAAGAAATAAACTTAAAGTCCTCTAAGGTCCTTTCTAGCTCCAAATCTATGCTGAGAATAAGACAACAATAATTTGATTTTTAAAAGAGAGATTACCTGGCAGATTGAGTATCCTGAGACCTTGAGGGGAGCATATAGAGGCTGATTAGAGTTCCTTTTGTTGAGATCATATTTTGAGATAAATGTTAAATACCTGTCCCCAGGCATAAGATAAGTTCCTATCAATAAAATAGTGGATCCCTGACTTAACCTGAAAGGATTAAATCTGTGAGCTTCTGCTCCCATCTACATATTCCTAATTACTTCAGCCCTGCTCTCTGAATTATGACCCCCATCAATATATATACATATCACCTCATCTTCCTGTCCCTTTAAAAGCTCATTCACTCCTCATTTGAGTTGTTCATCTTCCTTTGAGAAGACAGTCTGCTCTGGGGAGGTGTAAACCCCTTAAATAACCTTCATGTCCCCATACCTTTCCTTAGTGCTTATCCTCTCATGGAATTCTTTTTCTGTCTCACTTAGCTTCTCCTAACCACAGCAATACTTAAATAAAACACTTTATCCCTAAAAAAAAAAGAATGGCAAATGTTTCTGAATATCATCTCTGAAGACTACCAGGGATAAGTCAATCTCAAATCTTACTAAATTTTCACAGTATTATTTGAGATGGCAAGAAAGTATACTTGACATCTTTTAGCTGACCATTTATTTTATGAATGACTAACTTAATGGGTCAGAATGCCTAGAATTTATTCTCATTCAGGAACAAAGGGGAATAATACATTTTTGTGTTTTACCATGGAATTGATTTAATTTGCTTAAAATAAATGTTTTATAATATAATATAATACAAGATATCAAAGAATTTTTAAATAAGAGGAAAAATATTCACAAACACATTAAAAAGCCATGACATCAATAGTTTCCTACACCTTTATCATCCTGCTATTACAAAGAATACTGACTTTTCATCTCTTTTTTTGGGGGGGGTTGTTTGTCATTATAATTTCACATTGTTTCATTCATGTTGTTTTCTCTAACATCTTGTTGTTATGGTCCTTGTTCTACTTTTATTTGCTTTGTTTTATATCAGTTCATCTGTCTTCCTATCTCTCTATTCAGCATTTTAGTTAGTTGTTCTAACAATATAATATTCTATTAAATTCATATTCCACAACTTGTTTGTCTATTCCTTAATTGATTGTATAGTGGATAGAGCACCAGTCCTCGTGTCAGGACAACTGAGTTCATCTGATCTCAGACACTTGCTATTACTAGCTGGGTGACCTTGGGCAAATTTCTTAACCCTGTGTGCCTTAACTCCAGGTCCATCTCCAGTCATCCCGATTCATATCTAGTCACTGGACCCAGATGACCGGAGAGAAAAGTGAGTGGTAACTTAGCACAGCGCTCCCCTCACTCAAATCAATTCACTTGCTTGTCATAGCATGTCCTCCCTGATATTATGATGGTCTTCTTCAAGAATAAAGGACAGGGGCAGCTAGGTGGTGCGGTGGATAAAGCACCGGCCCTGGAGTCAGGAGTACCTGAGGTCAAATCTGGTCTCAGACACTTAATAATGACCTAGCTGTGTGGCCTTGGACAAGCCACTTAACCCCACTTGCCTTGCCAAAAAAGCTAAAAAAAAAAAAAGAATAAAGGACAAACATCACCTACTATTAAAAAGTATCACCATCACTATTTTGTCACAAATGTTTCCTTTCTTCTTAACATGTAGCTTCTTGAGGAAAGTGTCCAGCAGTAGAATCTCTAGGTCAAGGGGGTATGAACTTTGTTCCTGAAGTTTTTGTTTCAATTTGATGTCATTAAAATGATATATTTTATTTAATTACATTCACTTCTCTTTCCTATTTGGCTAAGAATTTATCCCCAAGTAATTTTGTAATTTTAGTGCCGGTGAGTGTGGGTGTGTATTTGTGTGTGTGTGTGTGTGTGTGTGTGTGTGTGTGTGTGTGTGTGTATGTATGTGTATGGGGGGGGTTGGAAAGTTATCCACAACAAATTGGTTTGGAAGACTACCCTTGAACTCCAAAGGTTTCTTTCAAATCCCACCCCAAAAATTTACTAGCTATAAGGTCAGGGTAGGATTCTCATAAGTACACTAGAAGCCCGTGAAGTCAAATAAGGTAACATCTTTAAAGAACATTTTCTAAACATTAAAAAATATTTAGAAATGTCATCCATTACTAGTAGTAGTAGTAGCAGTAGCAGCAGTAGCAGTAGTAGTAGTAGTAGTAGTAGAGCAATATTCCTCAAAATAACAAGACATTTGTATATGAAAATTTAAAGTTAGTGTTTCATAACTATCAGAGAGCTAGGTTTAGAGTCAGTAAGGGCTGCCTTTACCTCTCGTCTCTGACTTATGGCTGTGTGATCCAGAGGAAATAAGTAATTTCCTCCTCTGAACTTCCAGGATCTCGCTAGATCTCATCTATTAATTCAAAGACTTGTACTCTATTTCAGTGGAGGGAGGTTTGTTAAATAGTGTTATTTTGTCTCAATCTGTGATGGAGGGAACCCCCCAGTGGCATTCAGAAACTGTCCTGCACCTTGAATTTCTTAGAGTTATAATATTTCATAACATTTATTTGAATATGGGCAACTAATTTGTGTATCTAACTATGTAGAGGCAGCAACTAAACTTGCCTTTCTCAACTGGGCCAGAATGAGATGCTTCTAAGAAAAATGTAGGTCCCTTAGGGAAGAGATGGTTTCAATTGTGTTTCTGTATCTCCATGCATATCACAACACATAATAAGTATTGAATAAAACTTGTTGAATTTAATTGACTTAGACCCAGCCCCTCTCCTTGTCCAGATATCCAAATTACCAAAATGTATTTGCATCAATTCACAAGTAACTTCTTAATTCACTCCCTTCTCTTGAGACTCTCAGAAACACTCAGCAAAGGCAGAAAAGTGATGGCTGTGAAATTATGACAAGGTCTAATTTTTCCATTCTTAATGTCACAATTTAATGTACTTTTCTTTTCTTCATAACAATATGATGAATTCCATAGAGTCACATTGTATCATTTCAAATATTCCTGCTAATCTCCTGCTGGGAAATATTTCACTTCAATTATCACTTACCCAAACAGAATGTAATTGGGTGCTGTGAACAAAGCCTCCCCCAAAAAGGATACAATGACACCTTTGCGGATTTCAGGAAAACAAAAGTAATTTTCCACGGATCAAAGGAATACAGAGTAACTTGCTCCTGAAAAATGAATCCAAGTTCAGCAACCTGGGTCCCATCAGGTAGTTGTCACAGTTGAGGAAATGAGAAAAGATGCAATTTGTTGAAAATTACAGATACAAGGCAGATTCTGAGGTCAGCCTCACAGAGTGATGAGGAGTCTTAGAACAACCCCAGATTTGTTTTTTATGACTCTCAGCCAGGCATCTGCTGTTTATCTTCACCTCTGTAAATCAAACAAAGGTTCTGGTGAAAATCTCATTTTTAAAGATACAATGCAAATTGGAATCATAATTTTAAGTTTTTTGAAATGAGGTATCCATGCAGAATTCCTCTTTTTTTCATTGCAGCCCAGTCTCAAGCCCAACATTGGATTTGATTTTCTCAAAATAAAACATCTCTTTTCATTAAAACCACCTTCTTAGAAAACTGTGCCCTGGTTAAGTGCCTTTCAATTCTATGCCTTTGGAAGATTGGATTTTGGAGATGAGTGTTATAGTCTAATCATAGACCACTGGACCTACCTCTTAGGGGATTTGTTTATATCGACTACTCCAGTGGATTTTTTTTGGCCATCATGGGACTGACAGGGTTTTAAACACATGAGCTTTCCAAACCCTTGGATTATAGAGAGGAGCAAACAGAAGAAACAGAAAAGAAGTAAAATGAAAAAGAAAATGATAGTAGAGAGAAGGTCAGAAGAGGTAGAAGGACTGTAAGTATTTGGAACCTCTGCACAGCTTGATGGCCTACTAATAAATAAAATATGCGTATTTGTGCTCCAAGTGTGAATACCTTCCTCCCCCAATCTGGCCCCAGATGTCCAGCCTCAGACATTTTCTTGTTGTGTGTCTTTGAGCAAGTCACTTACCTTCTGTCTGCTTCAGTTTTCTCATCAGCAATATGGGGGTAATTGGGTCTCTGCAATGATAAAAATGTGCTAAAATTTAGAAGTCCTTTCAAAAGTTAAAGCACTATGTTATTGCTAACTATTATTCTTATTAATGCATTTAAATCAATTCCTTTGAAAATCAAGTTAGGTTGAAAAGTCAAGTTGAGGGAAATTAAGAATCACTTGGATAATCCACGAGTTCACTATTGCCACCATTCCACCAGTGCTGAATGCATTCTTAGTCTTCTAGTAATGAATTCACAAAGCTGACTTCAGATGTTCACTTCTCCTCATGCCCATTTCCATTCAAGGCCTAGACTCATGGTTGTAGAAACCCTTGACTAAACTATAGGAGTCCCACTGAATATCCTTCTTCTGTTCCCATTCTCAAACTGACCTTCAAGAAGCTAAGAAATGAATGTGTATTTCATTGCATTTGGGGCTAAAAAAGCAATACATTGCAAAGAAGGGAAAAATCTACCTCACCATTCATTTAAAAGAGGGACTGATGATTGCCTTAGACTGCTGGGGATTTAGACAAGCCATAGATACAAACCATGTCTCCCTTTGTTTGCCTGGGTAAAGTAAAGGTGTGGGGGGGGGTTCCGATGGAGGAGAAAAGAAGAAAGGGTCAGGATTGGCGATGTTGATGGTGGGATGATCCTAGGATTGTTGATTTAAAGTTTTGGCTAGAAAGAACCTCAGCAGTCAACTTATTTTCATCATCATTTTATAGATGAGCAAACTGAGGCAAACAGGGTGAAATGATTTGTCCAGGGCCACACAGCTCATAGATATTTGACTCAGGAAGATGAGTTTTCCTGACTCCAGGCCTAGCACTAGCTGCCCACTGCTTCTTTATAGGGACAAGATAATTTTCCTGAATATAGACAGAAGGAAGGAGCTCACATTCTTCTATACATTTACTGACAGACTGTGTGTGTTTGGTGTTATGTATGTGTGTGGATATATACTTATTTCTGGACCTGTGACTTTTATTAATAGAGAATTTTCTGGTATGAAGACTTTTTACCAATTCACATCATAAACTCTTCTGAGAGGCCAAGTGACTTACCTGGGGTTACCTAACTCCAAAGCCTGTCTTCTAGCCACAGGGCTATTCTCCCTCTCATATAAAAAAAAAAAAAAAAGAAATCAATGTGAATATATGTGTATGTGGATATTGCAGCAGTTCTAGTTAATTATATCATCTATATATGATATATGATCATATATCATATTTGTGATCACATATATATGGTCATATACATCATCATCATCATCATCATCATCATTTATTAATAATGTGTGTTTGGATGTGTAGGTTTAGCTACATTTGAATGGTAATCAGTATAGAAGAAACCAGGTCTCATATAGAAGTCCTGGGATTTCCACTAGTAATGTGAACTTGGGCAAATCCCTTAGATTGCCTCAACCTCAAATCCCTTCTCTTTAAAATGGGCTTTCAGGTAATGCAATTGAAAATTACTTTGCAATCCTTAACAAGCTATAGATAAAATAGTTCACTTTTTTGCATAGCCCTTAAAAGCACTCTTAAGTATATTGATTCAAACCATTCTTACAATAACCTTATGAGGTAAACCCTTAACATCATCTCAATTTTACAGATGAAGAAACTGAGACTTAAAGACCCAAGGAAACTTTCCCTGGGGTATATAAACTAAAAAGGATCAAACAGTAAGCATAAGAGGTAGATCTGAACCCAGGACTTCTCACTAACTCCAACCCTGCAGCCTCTTACATACACATTTCTAAGGTGTTTTTATGTTCACAAGATTACTTTAAGAAGAATGTTGTGGCCCCAGGGTAAGAGAACTGATAATTTTCAGACCCACCAAAAATGACAAGTCATTTTCCATTTGCTAAGACAAATCAGAATTAAAACAAACATTTTTTTCTACATTCTACTCCCAAAGATATTGTCTAACAGTTATCAGTCTTAACAATCTTGGGACTTGGCTAGATGAGGCTAAACCTTAAATATGACATTTTTTCTGGACTGGTATGTAACGAAATCCATTTAGCTCCTCCTTTTATTTAGTTTAAAGAGAAAAGTACATGGAAGCATTCTTCCTTAATCAGAAAAGGCTATTTTGCTGGGGCCCTTTGGAAGGAACTATTTTATTTTTAATCAAGTTAACGCAAATGGAGAAGTGTGGATAATCCTAGAGAGAGCAGATTTTATTCTTTATTTCTCAAAGGTAAGAATTACTAGGATTAGTCAGGGATCTCCCAAGGTTATGAGAATATTAAAAAAATACATTTTTCCTTCTATGATTGTATCCAGATGAATAATCTTCCCTGTAACCCTGGTGAAATAAAGTTCTTCTGATTCACTTGCTCTTTGTTCTGATGCTTCTCCGTCTCTGAAATTGAAGATAGGAAGAAACATTTCCCATATTGACTATCCCTGTGTCCACCAGGAAGTCATTGATCTCCTCTGAACCTCCATTTTCTCAGCTATACAATGTAGAGAGTTAGACCTGTTATACCAGTCTCTAAAGGCTGAGTGAGTCCTCCAGAAAATCTTCTGAATGAAATACTGTACAGATATTAAAGCCTCTATCCCTTTCGGTTTTTATCAGTCATCAACATCACCTCTAATACTGATTACCACAGATTCCCCAAAAGCTAGAGAACCAAAAGCTTAACGATATACCAAATGCTAGAAGGATTAAACTTCCACATGTGATTTTTACATTTAAATTGTATATCACAGTTTGGTAAATGTGAATATTTAATTGTCTACCAAGTAACAGTGATCAGTGACAGCAGAAAGTCACAATCCAATATGAAACTATTGGGGTGGCTAGGTGGCACAGTGGATAGAGCACCGCCCCTTGAGTCAGGAGGACCTGAGTTCAAATCCAGCCTCAGATACTTAATAATTACCTAGCTGTGTGACCTTGGGCAAGCCACTTAACCCCATTGCCTTGTAAAAACCTAAAAAAAAAAAAAAAAATGAAACTATTGTTCTATTAGGAAAAAGGTCCCAGGAGGAACCATAAAGTTTTGAAGCTTTCAATAATTTAGTACAATGAAAAGGCATTATCCTTGATATTATCACCAAGCTTCTAAAAACAGGGAAGTAAAAGATATCCATCTATCTACATTTAAACATGTATGTCTACATATACATGTATTCTCATTTACATTCATATCCATATATACGCATTTACATTATAAGATTTGCTTAGACACCTATAGATATGAACATAAATGTATGTATGTATTTGCCTGCCTGTCCAGTTATGAGCATCAAACATACATACATGAATGTGTGTCCATATCCACATTTACACACATGTGGCTATGTGTGTGTATTCGGTTGTCCTGCCACAACTTCCCACCAGGTATGGACCTTAAACATGCTGCCTGTTTAGACCATCAGAGCAGTAGATTGTCTATCATCCACTATTTTAGCCCCTTGTGTGGAATAGACTATGTCAGGAAGTTATAATGGTAAATGTGTGTATCTATAAATCAAATCTCTTAATTTCTATCCCTCCTAATTTGCTATTGCCCTTCCCTTCCATCCCTTCCCTGTGATTTATGGAATCAATGCCATTACTTTAGAAAGCACTTAATTATGTGGTACTAGTAAATGAAAACACAATCTTTATTATTTCAGAATCAGAATATTAACCACATATAATATAGACTGTATATTTCATTTAATATCAAATGGACCCCCTCCACTCCCAACCCAGACCCTGCTCTGATTGGCATCTTTTTCTACCCCCTTCCTCCCCTAACCCAAACCAGTTATAGCTTGTGTTATGGGATCTTCTAAATTAATATCTATTCATTAACATACTGTGCATCAGTAAAACTAGAGATTGAGGAAAACTCTAAAGTAAGTCTGGGAAAGGGAATAGCAAACCACTTTCTTTGCCAAGAAAACTCCAAAAGGGGCTTGGAGAGTCAGGCATGGCTTAAATGACAGAAAAATATAAACAAAAGCTTTGGGGGATATTCGATAATTTTTAAGAATGTAAGTCTGAGAACTGTTAATCCATATCTGACTTTAGAGACCAACACAATCTCTCAAAAATAGGGCAAAAAAAAATTCTTATTCTTGGTTTCTGGGAAGAGAAAGCTGAAATCTGACTCACCCATATGGTTGCTTTGGGTCCTCAGTTTCCTTATCTCCTTAGCTTGAGTATATCTTTGTCCCAGGAGCTCCACCTTCCTTAGGAAGGGTGGGAATTTGCCCCAACCAGTCCAAGAAGACTCTGACAAGGAGATTAGCATCCCTAATCCCCTCCTGCCATTTGCTTGCTCATAAATGCTTCCCTTGTATAGTGGCACCTACTTTCTAAGTGACCCACCTTTTCAAATATCTGTATTAATCATAGCCATCTCTGGGTGTTGGGAGGGGATGCTGAGATCAACCAATCTAATGTCCTCACTTAGGGAGCATAGGTACCCAAGATCACAGGTCATAAATGACAGAGACAGAATTTGAATTCATAGCCTCTGATCCCAAAGTCAGCCAATAGTCCTTCTGCTTTCAATCCTATCTCCTACACTCTTTAGCTACGCGATTTTTGGTTTCACCTTAACATCTCTGAAGCTGAAGTTTTTGTAAAATAGGATTAATAATAGTCCAGAGTATGTATGTGTATATCAAATAAATATATGTAAATCACTAAACATATGTATAAATAAGATAATAGGTAAAAATAAGAGACTTTATAAACCTTAATGGGATATTTACACACTACTTTCTATTATTAGACCAGCAGGTGGGTCTACTGACCTTGTGGTGGACTTAAAGCCAAGAAGATCTGAGTTCAAATTTCACCCTCATATTCTTACTAGCAGTAGTTCTGGGCAAGTTACTTAACCCCTGCCTACCTCAGTTTCCTTATTTGTAAAATGGGCACAATAATAGTACCCATCTTACAGAGTCGTAACCATAGAGTAAGATATTTATTAAGTATTTATATACCAGTTTTTTCAGTATATATATTTCTATAGCACCTTAGAATGCTATATAAAATCTAGCTATCATATTGTTGTTATGGATGATACTTTTAGTACTGGTAGTGCCCAAATCATACAACTAGTGACTTCCAAAGGTGAGATTGGAACCTAGGTCTTTCTGACTCCCAAGTCCCTATACTCTATCTGCCTAGCTTGTGGGAGCCTCCTGGGCTTGCAGTCTTCTGTTGAGTCCTCAGGGTAGTAGAGATGGCGAGGTGGAGCAGTGTATAGAGCACTGGACCTGGGGACAAGAAGACCCAGATTCAGATTTAGCCTAGGATCTTTCCTACTAGGGGATCTTGAGAAAATCACAACCTCTGTTTACCTCAGTTTTCTCAACTGTAATTAATAATACCATTACCTCCCTGGAAGGATATTGTAAGGATCAAATGTAATGCTATTTATAAAACAGAGGACAGTGCTTAGCTAAAAGTAGACACTATATAAATTACTCCTACTACTATTGCCATAAGGATGTAATGTCTCCAGAGTCTTGTCCACATTGAGATAAGTTGATTAAGCAGGGGAAAACTTTGCATAGTGCTAGCTCTCAATCATATGAAAAATATGTGTAGATAAATATTATCAGATAAAAGATGACCCTGGCCCTCAGAGACATCCAGTGCCAGGCTTCTTGATAGACTAGCCATAATATAATTAGGAAGTTCATAACTGGAGATCCACATCAGACTTGCAGCCACTCCTAGATGTGTAAATATGGATGCCCTTAGGCCTCAGGTCTCATCTGCCCCATTCCTCCTAAGCAGATTCAAGATGATGGGGCAAGAAGCACTTGTCCTGCTAGAGGCCAAGGGAATCCCACGGAGCTTCAAAGGCCAACAGTCGAAAGTCTGTTTTATGAGAGATAATGTTTCTACAACCATGAACTTTGTTTCCAATTTCAGTTGGTGTTAATGAAGAATAAATTATGATCAAGTAAATTTTGTGCAAGACACTCAGTGAAAATGTCTTGTGTTTTGCCACTCTACATGTACCCATTTGTTATTGTGGGGCCAGAGTAGGGGAATTACCATTAAGTCCCTGCACATTCAGTGTTCTCTTCATTTACCTCTAAATTATGATTATAATAACAACAGCATGGGCTTCTGGGAACAATGCTATCTCAGACTTTCACTTGCCTCAAGAGATATTCAGATCAAAATAATGGAACAGGGTAGCCTCCTAGCACCTACCTGACTCTATCTGACTCTATTTCACTCATTTCAAGACCCAACTCCCATCTTCTAGAAAAAGAGGTAGGGATGTAAGTCTTTGTTTCAATGCCATAAATATCAGAGAGGAAAAAAAATGTTCCCAGCTGTAGTTCTCTCTGCTCACAATGTCTACTGTCCTTCATTTTACCTCCTGAATTGTGCTCATCCATTAAAGTACAAATCAGAAACACTCCCTCCCCTGAAACCTTCTGTGATTCCCCTTCACACACATAATTCATAATAATTTCCTTGCTCAATTGTCCTTGAACTCTCTGACATTATTGGCTATGCCCTCTCTAATGTCTCCTCCTTCCTGATACTCGACCTGGGTTCTTCTAACCCTCCCCTCTCCCTGATCTCCTCCTCTCTGTCTGACCAATTTTTTTTCAGTATGGTGTGCTCAATCATCAAGTCTGTTCAAATCTTAAGAGTGGTCCTTTATCACAAATCTGTCCTGGGCTCTCTTCTTAATCTCTCCATTGTCTTGGTGACTTCATCTTCTCTCAGAGAGTCAGGATTATCTCTGCTTCAATGGTTCCCAGATCTATTTGACCAGCCTGAGACTCTCTGGACCTCCAGGTCAGCTTCATCAACTTCCTTTTTTAAAAATTTTATTTTTGGACATATCTGGTGTGATCAAAACAGATCTCATCTTATTTACCTCTTCTTGATGCCTTATCCTGGTTCTAAGGTCCATATTGCTCTCTAGGAGACCTTCACTTTTCCAGTCACTTATGGTCACCTCCTTAGCATCATTTTAGATTCTCACTCTCCATCACCCTATATGTCCAATTAGTGATAAGAGTATTCCTGCTTCCACAGATTTTGCTTATTCTTTCCCTTCTCTCTCCTCACATGACCAACATTTTAATTTGCTTGATCACCTCCTGCTTGGAATATTGCAATAGTCTACTATTTGGGTTTTGCCATTGTCTTTTTCTCTGCTTGTTTCTGATTTTATTTAACTTCTCTTTGTCTTTCTCTATGTCTCTCTTTCTCTGTGTGTCTCTCTTTACCTCTGTCAGTCTCTATCTTGTCTTTGTCTCTCCTCCTCTCTGCCTTTGTATCTGTCTCTGTCTCTCTATTTCTCTACTTTTGTCTCTCTTTTTCCTCTGTCTCTCTTTCTCTTCCTCTTTGCCTCTGCATCTTTATGTCTCTGGGTCTGTCTCTTTGTCTCTGTCTCTGTTTCTCTATTTGTGTCTCTCTATTTCTCTTTGTCTCTCTATCGCTGTCTCTCTGACTGTCTGTCTTTCTCTGTCTCTCTGTCTGTGTCTCTGTCTCTCTCTTTCTCCGTCTCTATCTCTGTGTCTCTATATGTCTCTCAATCTCTGTCTCTGTGTCACCTTCTATCTCTGTCACTGTCTCTCTCTCCAAATCCATCAAATTGATATGAAATTCCTCATGCAAAGAACTTAACATGTCAGTCTACTACTTGAGAAGTATCATTTGTGCCCTGTTGTCCCTAATGTGACTGAGCTACTTCCATCTTCTGTGTGTGTGTCTTTGCCTCTGACCCATCTGGAATATCTTTCTCCTTCAGCTTTATTTCTCACAATCCTTTGCTTCTTTCAAGGATCTGCTCAGCCACCACCTGATGCCCCCAAGTACTGGTGCCCCTCCATAATTACTCTATAGCACACGCATCTTCACAGAGTTATCTTTGTTGATGTTGCATTTTGTTCCCTTCTGTTCTCTTTACATACACACACACACACACACACACACACACACACACAAGAATTTAAGCATGTGGAGGGCAGGGATTGTTATTAGTTAATCAGTCAGTAAACATTTATTAAGCTCCTACCATGTACACTAAGCACTGTTACGGTTTTGCTTTTTTAATCTCCCAAGTTTATCACAATCTTTATGGCTTACCAGGGCTAAGCTTAAGCAAAGCTCCCTAAATGAATGAATTTTTCAAGTCATTTTGTTTCACAATTGTCAAAATGTATATTTTGCATTATATCTTACTGCTCTCTAGGTTTGTGTCCTGTCTCCATTTTGGACAGCAAACTCCTTGGGAATAGGGTCTGTGGCTTATCTCAGTTTTGGTTTTCTTCCTATCCTACCACTTCTCTTACATACAGAGGTACTTTACAAATTCTGGTTGCCTGGTGTTATATCTCTCTGAGTGCATGAAAAACAAACCACCATCTGCAGAGAATCCCAGGATCCATGAGGGAATCTCATAGGGCCAGAGATCTATAGCAATCAGAATTAGAGGGTGACATTGACTTTGGCATGAAGAGCAAACATGAGCTGAGAACTCCACAAGAAAACCAATCTTGGCATTTGAGACACAGCTCTGATGAAAAGCCGTAAGGCAAATGGCAGGGATGAGACTGGAGGGAAGGGATGCCAGCAAACACCAGAGGTGATGAAGGGGTGTCCCAGTCTTTCTCGGGGTTTGGGGTCCAAGCAAAAGTGAGGCTAAATTTTAATTCAGTTCAACATCTGTTATTGTGTATCATCAGTCTACAGCCTAGGATAGAGGAGAAAGAAACTGAGTTTAGTTATAAAAGGCTCCCTCCTTTCAAGATACTCTCAGCCTAGAAAATATACACAAGGAAGTTCTAGAGCTAAATGATACATGATAAAGATATAAAAATAAAAGCAAATATCTCTAGTGAAAGACTTTCTTTGCAACAAGTCTATTGGATAGATAATGGAGAAATTATTATTTCTATTCCCTTATTAGTCAATGGAAAGGACAATGTGAACAGTTTGGTCACAATGTCCAAATGTCAAATATACATTTGCCTAAAAAGTTACTTCAGTTGCCCAAGGCAAGCACTGACATAGAGGTGGGAAGTGATACAGAGAGACTCTCAAGGTCCCTCTGCAGAACGTTGGAATTGATTGCAAGATATAGGTGGCATTGACATAGGACTGTCAAATGCCTATATCAAAGAAGGCACTTTGCTCCATGGTAAAGCTGAATTGCAATGGGTCAGAGAGAACATGAGATGTGCAAATTTAGAGACATTTCTTCTCCAAATATTCACTTTGTGGTAGAACCTTCTGATCTCAAACTTTTCTGATCAGCCATAGTCAGAGATACAGTACCTTGACCCCAACATAGTGATGTCATTTTGATCCTCTTTAAGAATGAAAAAGAGAAGGCAGTCAGATGGTGCAGTGGATAGAACATACTCCCTGGAATCAGAAGGACCTGAGTTCAAATCCAGCCTCAGACAATAATTACCTAGCTGTGTGACCTTGGACAAGTTATTGAACCCGTTGCCTTGTCTAAAATAAACCCCCCAAAAAGAAAAAAATAATGAAGGGCAACTGCCACTAATCAATTACTAAGGGAAGGCTTAAAAAGAGCAAATTACTTAGATAAAAATCTTAGGGTGTTTCTGACAATGTATTTTCTCTGTGGCACTCTTCTTTTTTTCTATCCCACTTCTCACATCAATTCCCCTTCCTCTTCCTACCAAAAGAATTACTGCCATTTTGAGTGACCTATCTCTCTTGATGCTATAATCTGCTTTAGTCACAAATGGTATCTCTCCTATTTGTTCAAGAAAACAATGTCAGAAATATAAGGTGCGAAAAATCAACTTCCCCTTTGATTTCAGGGTTATCCTGAAGCTTTGGGGGATCAGTATGTTTAAGGATCATGTTCTTTACAAATAGAAGTCAGATAACTATTCTGGTTAGGTAGCGTTTCATCTGAAAATATAAAAAAAAAATGAGCTGGAGGGGACTAAATGAACTGGAAGCTGAATTCACCAACAGGGTAAAAGGACAACAAAATAAAATTGATTTTAGGCTAAACTAAGAGGCATATAGGACTGAAAGGGCATGGTGGGTCCTACATAGGCTACCTGGTTAATAAGATATTGTATTATATTAAAATAATGCTTTAGGAAGATGCAGAGACAAGATGGAGGAGATATGAGCAGGAACCCAACTGAATTCTCTCTTCATTGCCTTTTGAACAACTTTTAAATAATTCCTCAAATTAAAGTCCTCAAATAAAATTTTATTTAAACATAGCCAAAAAATGTTCAGAGTAAGATATTTCTTTCTTGTCTAAGATAATTTAGGAGATTGGCAAGAGAAATCTGTGACACTGGACTGGGAACTGATCTAGAACATGGAAGATACACCAGTGGTAGAAGACAGATGCAACAGTAACAATAGGGGCAGGAGCAATAGTGGTTTTAGTAGGCCTCAGCCCAGAGATGGTGAGGGAGTAAAACAATTAGACAAAAAAACATTATAGAGGACTCTTTGCTGACACTAGATGCAGTTGATTTATACTAAGTTCTGAGTCATAACTGCACAGCAGAAAGGAATATTTGTGATTATTCACAATGAGTAGGGCTCTGGTCTCAGTTTCAAAGCAGAGAAAAGTACTAGTGCTTGTAACTGCAGGAGAATAAGAGACCTGGTCACAATTCCAGGACTGAGAGGAGTGCTACTGCTTGCAGTTGCAAGACAGGAGGAATGCCAGAACAAAGACCAGTAGAGTAGTGACCATCTTGGAAGCACAAAAATTTGCAGATGTCCAGAAGTAGCTCTGAAAACAGTAGGTCAAAAAAAAAAGCTTGAAGCCTTGGACAGTATCCCTTACCCTCACCCCCAGGAGCAGAGCTTAACTTTAATATAAAATTCAAAATCTCAAGAAATATACTTGAAGAAAATTGACAAATAAGCAAAAAGGAACTTGATCATAAAAAACTGCTACAGTGGCAGGGAAGAGCAAGACATAAAATTAGAAGAAGACAACAATGTAAAAACAACTACCAGCAAAACCTCAAAAATAAATACTAATTGGATACATACCCAACAAGAATTCCTGGAAGGGTGTTTTAAACAGCATTAAGAATAGTAGGGAAAAATAGAGAAAAGTGAGAACAATACAAGAAATTTTTAAAAAGAGAATTAAAAGCTTTTAAAAAGAAGCACAAAAAATATTGACAAAAATAACACATTAAAAAATTGACCTACTAGTAAAAGAGACTCAAATTCACTGGAGCAAATAATTCCTTAAAAAGGAAAACTGGTTGAATGGAAAAACGAGGTACAAAATATTTCCTTAAAAAATTAGAGTTGAAAAAATGGAAGCTAATTGTCTCCATGAGACTTAAAGGAAAAAAAACAAACAAAATCAAAGCTTGAAAAAAATAGAAGAAAATGTGAAAAAAAAATACCATCAGAAATACAACTGACCTGGAAAATAGATCAAGGAGAGATCATTTAAGAATTATTGAACTACCTGAAAGACATGATTAAAAAAAGAGTATAGCTATCATATTTCTAAAAAATATGGAGGACAATTAACCCATATCTTTGCTCTAGAGGTAAAATAGATATTGAAAAAACCACTTGGTCATCTCCTGAAAGAGATCCCAAAATTAAAACTCCCAGGAATATTATAGCCAAATTCCAGAACCCCCAGACAAAGGAGAAAATATTGCCAACAGACAGAAACAATTAAAATATATGGAGTCAATTAGGATCACACAAGATTTACCACTTTCCAAGTTAAAGAAGTGAAAGGTAATTACCTAGCTGTGTGACCTTGGGCAAGCCACTTAACCCCACTGCCTTAAAAAAAAGAATATATATATATAATATATATATATTTTATATATATATATATATATATAGTAAATATATATGAAGTAAAAGTCTTGGAATATGATCTTTTCAGAAAACAAAGAGGCTAAAATTACCACCAAGAATCATAAATCCGGAAAAATTAAGTATAATTCTTTGAGGATTAAAAGAACAGTTAATAGAAGATTTTCAACCATTATTGATGAAAAGGCCAGAGCTGAGTAGGAAATATGATGTTCAAACACAAGACTCAAGAAAAGCATAAAAAGGTAAACATGAAAGAATAATCATAAGGAGGTCAATAAAGTTAAGCTACTTACATTCCTATATGGGAAGATGATATATGTTACTCCTAATATTGATCATTATAAAGAATCTAATAGAGGTCATGTGTGAGAATCAATTATATTGGAATTGTCTCAAAAATGAAAGGATGAGAACAAAGGCATGCATGGGGAGAACAAGGAAGGGAGAGGTAGAATGAGGGGAAGTTTCTCACTTGAGGAGAGCTTAAGGAGTATGTATATGTACATACAAATATAGACATGCAGTTGGGCATATAATCATATATATATATATATATATATATATATATTCAAAAAGAAAATAGAAGGGGGAAAGGATAAGAATATGGAAGTGATAAAAGTGAGGGTTAAGGGAAGCAGTGATCAGAAACGAGAGAGAGACACACAGAGACAGAGAAGGATAAACAAAAGAAAATGGGATAGAGGGAAATCTACAGTTAGTAACCATATCTTTGCTTATGAATGCAATGAGCTCATCCAATCAAAGAGTCAAGAGAATGAAAGAAGGAAAGTGACACTAGGGTTCAGGTAATGGAAACTGGAGGATGTCAGAGTTTGAGCCACCACTTGTTCCCTGGGTTATATCAGAAATTATTTTTCTAGAATGGATTGGACTACCTACCTGACCACTGAAATCTCTGAGTACTCTGTAATTCTCCAGTCTGGTTGTGAACAAAAAATGTTGAGGAGCAGGGTGCCCATTCCTATCTAGACTTTGAAAGTGCCTTAGAACCCGGATCTGTTGGTTATTTCCCCAAAGTTGATATTGATATTCTTTTAATCTGTCTTCCTCTTTTTTTTATCAAGGTAGAGCATCCTCAGACAGTATGGTGTCTGAGTATTCAAATTCTCTGACAGATTCCAGGACCCAGAATCAATCTGCTGAAGATAAATAGATTAGGGAACCCCCTGATGAATGAGGAAACATTTTAGTTAAGCTAATGGAGTCCCCGAGGCTACCTGTGGACTCTTTTCATGTCATTCAGAATTTTTGCTTTTGATATACCCCTATCGCAAGAAAACTGAAGGGGGGAGGTTGGAATTGGAAGATGGGGAGAGAACTTAATGATGCTCATGGTGAGTGCTGACCAGCATCTGAATTCATAATCTCCCTTTCTAATTAGCTTGAAAATGTTTCCTACTTGGAGAAAAAGGTAGGAGACTGATGCTCAGCTTCTAAAGAGATTTCTTTCCCTGGAACTCATTGGCTCAAGATAGACATCTCATTTTGAGCTACTGTTATTAATCCCCAGGCCCCGAAAGCCTGGATGCTAATTCCATTTTCTTTCAAAGGTGGAATCCTAATTTCCATCTTCTGATTTTTACAGAAGGCACTCAGTAAGAACAAAGGGATCATTAAGGGAAGGAGCTAATGGCAAGTGTCCCGGCACTTTCATATCTTAGGACTGAAGAATTTGGAAGGACCCCATCTCTTCCCTGCCCTCTGCTTTCCCATGCCGTTACCACACTAGGCAACAGCCAACTTGACACCATGGAGCCCTCTGCTGGCCCATGTAGCATGTGACATGGACCTGATAGAATTTCCTACAGTTATCCTGGGTGATATTGAGGGTGTTTTTACTAGTGAGCAACCCATGAAAAGAGAGAAACAATCAGATACACTATATTAAGATTTTTTAAGATGCTTGGCAACAGCAGCAAGTCGTTTTACAATTATGTAACAGAAATTGTCTTCTATGCAGAAGGGAGAAGACTAGATTACAGCAGGCACATTTTTATTGCAATGAAATGGTGAGTCAGGATGCTTTGCCCAGCAGTTATCTTTCCTGCAACAATCACACCTCAAACAAGCCGAGAAAGGTAGCTGTCCTTTAATTAATTTTTTTATTGTATAAATCCCGAGTATGAGAGAGAAGACCAAGTTACATGAAGTAATTAATTTTATATCATCTTTTTTTTCCAAAGTATAATTGGAAAAAATGTGACACACCAGTCATTTGCTTGGTTTTCATTAGAAGATGAAGAACAAGATTCATCAACATCCTTAATGAGAAAAACCTCAGGCTAATTCTCATTTGTGATATTGTGTTAAATTACCTTTAACTGGGAAGTTATTGAAAGGAAAGAAGTCCCCCTCCCCATCAAGCATCTCATTTGTTTTTAAATCATTAATTTTCTCAAATCTGAATTCTGATATTTGTGTAATGTAACACCTCAGTTCACAAATCTTCTGGGGTCTGAAATTAATGTTAGCAAAATCATCCTGGAAGAAGTGGTGAGGAGACAGTGCTAGGAAGTGGGTTTGTTTGTTTGTCTGTTTGTTTTTATCTCCAGATTAAGAAAAGGAGGCAGTGCTGCTATCTCAATGATGGGATTATCAGGATTGATTCAGGATCCTGGTTCTGGCTGGGAGTAGGACTCTATGTCTAGGGATAGCCATCCTGGTGGGGTGTGTGTGTGTGTGTGTGTGTGTGTGTGTGTGTGTGTGACATTGTTGTTCACTTGTGTAGCTAACAAAAACACAGGAATGTTTCCCAGGTTGCTCTACTTGGAGAAGAGAGAGATTCTGCCTGTCCCAATAAGGAATGTCATCCCCAATAAGAGGTATGGAGAAGAAAGGAGCTAAATGAGCCAGTGTATTAAATTCCTTAGCAAACTACAGTACCACAATATAAAATGGGAAGCGTGATTATCTCAGAATATCAGAAACTCCACATATTACGCACCCTTTAGATGTCTGGTCTGCTTGTCTACTTGTTATTCTGCATTTTCTACTTACCTAAGAAGGTGCCCTTCATTCCATGATTCCCACTCCAAGCAAGAGATGATTCTCAAGTAATCAGCCATCTTCTCATTGCTCTTAAGTCATCTGCTAATTTGATTCTTCACAGATTACGTGTCTCATGGTTACATGAACAGTAGAATTTTGGGGCTGAAAGTCCAGGCCTTAGGGGTTAGGGCTGGAGCCAATCAATTTCCCAAAGAGTGTCCAGCCTATGCTACATTACATCTATAGGTCAGTGTGTTGCCTATCTGTAGTGAGCAGATAACATACTCCTAGGTTGAACATGGCACCAGAGCAATCTGCCACCTTCCCCTTTGCTGTTTGTCTTTCTAAAGCAATAGTGAAGTGACCAGATTTCTAATTGGTACAAAAAGTACCTTTAAACTGGCCCTTTGATTCTGATCAAGTTGGACATTCCACAAGAATCGTGTAGACTAAGTTTTTAGTTCATTCCTCTCCTTTTGTCCAGTTTTCTTCTCAATGTTTTAATAAATCATGTTTGAATACTGTTGTGGAGGGACAGCCTAGGACTGTGAGGGTCACACAATCATAGTTCTAGAAGATCAAAGCTCATTTTTATCTAGGTGCCTTATTTTACAGAGGAATAAACTGAGGCTTATGGAAATTAAGTGACTTTTCCAAGGTGACACAGGATATCAGAGATGAAATTTTATGATTTGTGCCCTTTCTATTATAGTGCATTAATAAGATCTATAATTTTCCTCTGGGTGAAGTTTGGAGTATAGAGAGAATAAGAGTTAAATGAGCCAATGCACTAAATTGCTTTGAAAGAACCACTGGGGGCAGCTAGGTGGCATAATGGATAGAGCACATGGCTTGGAGTCAGGAGGACCTGAGTTCAAATGCAGCCTCAGATACTTAATAATTACCTAGCTGTGTGACCTTAGGCAAGCCACTTAACCCCATTGCCTTAAATAAATTTTAAAAAATTAAAACAAAAACTAAAGCACCACAATATAAAATGGAAATTATGTTTCTGCCCTTCCATAATCTCTTCATTGCTCAAACAGACAAACTCAAGTAGTATGATTTTCTAATCTACTGTGTTCACTGGACTCCAAATTTCATGGAGCATGTAGAACTCACGGTGATACTCTCTGTTGGATCTGTGATGTCATTGCTGTGGTTACTTCTAGACTAGAGAACAATCTCATCCCTTGTAACTCATGTCCATTTGTACAAGTGAATATGACTGCCCAGCGCATGCGCACACACACACATACACACACATACACACACATATCTATGTCACCAGGATTGCAAGTCTTTTACATGAAATCCTACCCCCATGTAACTATGTCCTCCCATAAGCCAATAAGCCATCACCATAGATTCTCCCCAAAATCCCAAGGACCATTCTCTAGACCTCAAGATATCAGGAGATGTAGAGATGTCAGAAGAGTAGTCCAGTTCACTTTGTGTGGTGATAGTCTGCTTCTTTGCCTGTTCACCTCTCTGACTAATTCTTTTAAATCTCTGCTCCTGGGCAATTCCTCCTTGATGATTAATGTACTTTGGACTGTGTGTGCCAGGAAACCCTCCGTGGTCCAAAAGGTGTTAGAGGATGGTCCTTTATTACACAGTTTCTCATAAATTTTAGATTAACCTATATCTTCTGATTGTAAAAGAATTACAGAGACAGTAGGGAAGAGGAAACTGGGTCAGCCAGGGTCACTTCCTTTCTCAAGCCATCCTTAGCTATAAAATGTGGATATTATTCAGACTTTAAGGTAAAGATAGAGATTGGTCCTAAGATATGAGGACTATAGGTCTCTACCCAGTCAGGAAATGCTAAGTTTACCACCTGGCTGGTAACAGCAATGAATTTCTTGGCCACAAGCAAGATTGGGACCACAAACCACTTTATAAACTATTTTTGTTGAGAATCCATCATAGGAGTGGCCTTTCTGACTAGTGATATTTTTAAACCTTGAATGTGCTGAAGTGTTATTAGTCCATTAGCTGAAAACCAGGCTTTTTCTCCAACTCATCATAATCAAGGGCTTTCACTATATGGGACACGCTTACATCAACTAAGTAAAAGACCTTTCCCTAGGATAAAGAAATCTTTTCTCAGCTTTATAAAGACAAAATGTCTTTCAGTAGAAAAGGATATTCAGAAGCATATTTTTTCTTTTTTTTATTTGAAGAATCTTAGAGCACATTGCATGTAACCATTTGTCTAACCTGATCAACCAGAGTGAAAAATGAAATTACAGGGTGAGTAGAAATGAAAATGAGAAGATCAGAATTCAGAAAATGTTTCCAGTGTTACTTGCATATTTAAGATTTCAAGGAAACATCCCAGGGGAAGCAAGAATCCAAATAATCTATTAAGGAATTTTGCTACCAAACTTGTTATTAAAAACAAAGATGAATTCCATCCACCCTATTAGATCATTAATACCCCACAAAGTTAATATGTTTGAATAGTCCTGGTATAATTTTCATTTTTTTCTCTTTCAAAACTAATTTTCTATGCTGAGCACTGTGGAAATGGATCCCAAACCATGGACTTTGGAGGGGGGAGAATAATTTGTGTTAATGTAACATTATCATTCACTTATTCTTGCAAATTTTCAGTTTTATTCCTCACCTCAGTAATTTTCTCCTTTGAAGAATCAATCTTATTCTCTCCTCATGAACCAGTTTGCTACTGCTTTTATCTTTTAAATAAATTATTAAGAAAGAATTTGAGGTTGTTCATTCATTTCAGTTAGTATTACCTTACTATAACTTAAATTAAAAATCATCTGTAAACCCGAAATCATGGGGGAAATGCTTCCTTCACCTAATTCTTCCAGTAGGAGAAAAGTGTAGTCCAGAGTATTTTTATTCATTCATTTGTTCATTCCTTCATTCAATTATTCAATGAGCAGTTTTCAATGTCAACCATACACAGAGGTATAAATCTTGGGTTTGGCACATGGGGTTTCATCACCTTTGGCCCTTTCCTCAATGCTCATGTTCCTTTATGCCAACAACCCTCATTTAGATTTGGAGCTAAAATAACCTTAGAGATAATCACACACCCACAAAAACACACCCATTTTTTTCACAATTTAAGAAATTTAGGACTACAGAAGAACAATGACTTACTTAAGGTCACACAGGCAGAGTTTAAATCCTAGTCTTCTGAACCTAAATATAACACTATTTCCCTTACATCAGGATCATTATCTAGGAAGGTGGTTGTTTCTTAACTGGAAAGGGTTTCACAGAAGTAAAGGAGAAGGCAACTTAGTCTTTTTGACAAAAGTCTTGAAATAGATCCTTGGAATAGATTCAGGAACTTAATTCAGATCATCTATCTGCTTCCTAGCCATCTGACCCTGATTAGTCAATGAATCATTCTCAACCTCAACTTTCTTAACTTGAAAATGAGGATGGGGCTGCTATGTGGTGCAGTGGATAGAGCACTGGCCTCAGAGTCAGGAGTACCTGAGTTCAAATCTGGCCTCAGATGCTTAATAATTACCTAGCTGTGTGGCCTTGGGCAAGCTACTTAACCTCATTGCCTTGCAAAAACCTTAAAAAAAAAAAGAAAATGAGGATAATCATAGTATTCACTTCCTAGTGCTGCTGTGAGGATCCAGTGGGATAATGTAGGTAAATTGTTTTGTAAACTTTGAAGAGTTATCTAAGTGTGTGCTTCTGTCACCTTTATCTCCCCAATATTCCAAAGCAAGAGGTCATGTCTCAATATATCCATTTTGCAGAGAGAAGTGACAGATAAAATATTGTTCAATATATATTGGATATATTTTCTATTATACATAGGATAAATGAAGGATAATTATCTGAATGAGGGTATTATATATTATAATTATGAGACAAGGGACTCATTTGGATGTGTTTTACAACAACAATGTCTTTCAACAAGATAGCAAGGACTCAGACAAAACAAGGGGTCTCTCAGACCTGACAGGGTCAGAAGTCTTGGTAGTCCCATGGACCCCAGGGAAACCAAAGGAAGAGAAGGTACCATCCCAGAAATGGTTGCCCAAGATATTGGACTCCATAGCTTGACAAACTGCTTGTCTACTATCTATATCTATGTAGATATAGATATATAGTCTATTATAGACTCACCTCTACTATAGCCATGCTTTCTGGATGACAACATGGGACGTATGCACATTGAGGTTGCAAAACGGGAGTAAAAAGAACGTTTTCTTAACTGGAAAAGAGAATTGTCCCAGAAAACCAAGGATTCATGTTTTCTATGAAGAAATTTGCCATCATGAAGGAGAACCCTCAAGAATGCATCTATATAATCACCAGTGATTACATATACAGACCAACGAATGAGGTGTTTTGTTTTGTTTTGTTTTGTTTTGTGGTTACTTTGAGAGCTAAGGTGGCATAGTAGAAAGAACTCTGGGTTGGAAAATATGAGTTCAAGGACTGATTCAGACACTTCATAGTTGTCTTAACTTAGCCAAGGCAAGGATAAAATTGGCCCCAGAGTGAGAAGACATTGTCTTCTCATTGCTTAGAAAGAAAGAAATAGAGTCTCAGAGTGGGGGCCATTTAGTCGCTCTCCTATACAGATAGGCGAGTAGAGCAGGGCTATGAATTCTAGCCCTCTGATTTCCAGATTGGTGACTCTTTTCATCAGAATGATGCATCTCAGAGCATTTTTTTAATCTCTAAAGTGGGGAATCATAACATCTGTCCTTGCCGCCATATGCAATTGTTGATGAAGTGTGGTTTCTACAGTGGATAAGGTCTTGTGCCAGACTTTGAAGATAAGTTCGTGAAGCAAACCTCCCCATCTCAGATAAGCTTATACTCCGATGGAGATGGGGTTGGCGATATTCAACATATAAACCATCAGCACATATTTGTTCAATGATTCCCATGTGCCAGTTACTCTGCTAAGTACTGGGGCTATGGAGAAGGACAAAAAGTCTACTACGGCCCTCAAGTAGCTCATAGTCAAATTGAATATAAATAAACATATCTAAAAGGTACAGGGATCATAGATAGATACATACAAACATGTATCATACCTACCTCGTAATCTTAAAGAAGAAATATTTTTGTCCATGGACAAGTAAACAATAAGTCCTGTTGGGGAAGAGAAAAACTTAAAAGGGAAAATGAGGAAAGGCTGCATGTGCCATGAGCTTTGGGACAAGATAAGGATTGTGAAGGGCTCAACTGAGCATGGAATGGGGGCATTTCAGGCCGACGAAGGGTTGGGGAGAAGACAGGAACTTGGGCAAATGTAGAGGGATGATTTCTCAATGACAATCATCTGATAAAGTCCTGTGAGGCTCGGACCATCAACCGTAGGAAAGTGGATCATGCAATGAGGCTGGGCAGGTAGCTGAGGGCCAGAAATGGTGGGTGTTCAATGCCAGGTTTGGGAGTTTTTATTTTGTCCTTAAGGCATCAGAGTCATTGAAAACTGTTCATTTAGAGGAGCAGCTAGGTAACAAAGTACTTAGAGCATGGACCCTGGAGTCAGGAGGACCTGAGTTTAAATTTGGCCGTAGACACTTAGTAATTACCTAGCTGTGTGACCTTGGGCAAGTCACTTAACCCCTTTGCCTTTCATAAACTCCTCCCCCAAAATGAAAATTGTTCCTCTGATTGTTGTAGGTACTCTTCCTTACCAAAGTTATTTTGACAGAAGTATGAAAGGAGGGAGACAGGAGGAAGAGAAACCAACCAGAAGCTAATATTTCATCTCCCAGAAGAGAATAAGGAAAGAGATGAAGGCCTATATGGAAGAATCTTTTGTAAGCACAAAGTGCTATATAAATGGAAGATTCTTGTAGATGGTCTGCAGCTGGGCCTGTTTAGCCATCCACATTCCCAGGTGACACTGCAGAATCTGATTTCTGTCTTTACAAGAAAAATGACAATTGTGCCTTGATTTCTTTGAAAAACAAACAAACAGAAACCTCCTTTTCTCTAGACATTTTTAGTAATTCCCCCTTTTCTGCCTCGTCTTTGACAGCATATTTCATTTCATTTTTAAAAGAAGTATCCAGTGAAAGCAGCCTGAGATTTAGTTGTTAAGCCACTCTCACAGTGTCGAGAATTATAGGAGCTCAAAAAGAAAATAGAAGGGAAAAGTTCAGTGACATAAAATCACAAAGCAATCACCAGAGCCCCAGAATTGAACAGCTCAGATAAGAAAGACTGAGAAATCATGGGAACGAAAGAAAACTATCATCAAAGGTGGCGACTTCAGGCCAGACAAAGTCCAATTCACAAGAGCTCTGACTGCCCTCCAAGGCCTTGAATTTGGAAAATATCTTCCAGTGGGTAATTTGGAAAATCCACATTTATCTTTAGAATCAGTCCTTCTAAAATTTATCTAAAAATCAGCAATCAACTTAAACAAATTTAATCAGGCTACTGCAGCTTAAACCAAGAGCTCAGCACCTTCCCAATTCCAACTCCTCAAAGCCTACCCCTAACCACTTTCCCTGGTAGATGACCTCATAACCTTTCCAATAATAGAAAGTCAGCTTTACCAGTCAGAAATGAATCTTGGTTCCATTCCTAATTCAATGGTAGATTGCTTTTCTGACAACAGAGATGAGTAGTTAGTTGGTTCTGAATAGTGAAGTAGTGATTGGCCATATTTGGGGAGAAATGGAATAAAAAAGTAATCTTGGAGGTTTGTTTCTGCCAATAGAATTAAATGAGTAAATTGATATCTGAAGGACTCATGTCAATTAAGCTTAACATAGTTAAAAGGAAATTAGTCTAGTGAGAGAAGACACCAAGATAATTTGATGTCAGAGACTGGGGGGAAACAAGAATTCCAAAGTTAGAGTCAGCGGAGATGAATTTAAACTTTAAAGCTGCCACGTCCTGCCCATGTAAACTTGGGCAAGTCATTTAATATTGTTCAGCCTCAGTATCCTTGTGACAAATGAAAAGTTAATCTAGCTGCCCTACACAGTCCCTTCCAGCTCAAAATCTGTTGTCCACTGAGGGAAAATGGCCCTTCTATCTCTCATCTTTAATATATTACATGATATAATACGTTATGATCCATGCAAGAGAGAATCTGGCAATCCTATTATGATTTAACTTTTATTGTTTAACTGATCATAATGAGAACTGGCATTTAGATGGGCTTTAGATATGATGCCATTTGTCATTTAATAAAGGTTTGCTGCCTTGGCCAATAGTAGGCCTGGACACCATCCTATCCTGTGCAAAAATGGAGACAATCAGGGACATGCCAACAATTTAAAATTGGAAAGGACAGCTTAGAAGCAGAACACTGCAAAGAGATTTGAAGCAATCATGGTGACTCAGCTTACTCCTCTGACTTTGGTGAGGAGGAGGATGACAGACTCCTACACATATTTTATACCCTTGAAGTTTGTGGGGTTTTGTAGTTACAAATGTTTGCTTACAGATCTTATTGTAAAGGAAGACCTGTCCAGCAAAGGTCAACCCTGAGGACATTTATCTGCAGAACTATTTTATTGTATATTTTTTAAACTAAAAAGTAAGGAGGTTTTCAAATAATTCTTGAGAGAAAAAAAATTGGCGGAAAGGATTCAGTCATTTCTCTGGTCTTAATTCCTCTAATGGAAGCTAAGAAGTAAACCTAGAATTTGCATTTTATTTTAGAAAGGATCTTCAACTCAAATCCCCCTGAACTTTGTAGACAAATGGGACAATCCCTTCTGCCTGAAGAAATCATAGATTGAGAACCTTAAAGGTCACTGAGTCAATCCAACTCATCTATTTCACAGATGAACAAACTGAGATATGGGAAGGGACTTGTCCAAGGTACCAGAAGGCTGAGCTTGGAAATGAGCCCAAGAGAGACTGATTTCAAAGTCAATAATCTTTCTAGAACATCATATTTCCTTGAGTGGGCTCCATGTTCACAAGTATCCCAGGGTTCCTCTGCATAAACAAAGTGGCATGTGCATTTAACCCTGCTTTATTTCCCAAAGATACATACCATAGCACCTCTCTATGAGCCCTTTAGAGAGAAGGCAAACTGCAAATCAAAGCAAAACCCAAACTATTTATTAAATGCCCCCTCTCTAGTGTTGGCTGACTGAGAATGGTTGACCTGATTCAATATTTTCCAAATCTTTCACCATTGTGCTCTTTCAGAATGGGCATATTGAAACAGGTCACAGTTTGTAAGTCTTGGCAGAAGGGGAAGAATGAGATCTGGCTGAGCCTGGGGTTCTTGCATGCTTTAGAATAGCTTTAGAAACCTCTCCAAGAATTTTGTAGGCCATCTGTATTAAAGGACTTTGTAAACTGGTCATTTATTCCCCATTTCCACTCAATGTTTTTTTTCCCTAAGTTATACTTGCTTTGTGCTTTTTTCCCCAAAACAGATAAAACAGGTAGTTTTCAAGTCTGCCTTGTGCAATGGCCTTAACTAGGAGTGTTCATCTTCATGGTGTGTACATTTAAGTCTCATTGGTTCTCTAACATTCACCTATCATGAGTCAAGGATTGAGGTGAGAATGTAAGATGGGAAGAGGAGAGGCAGCAAGGTACAGTGGTGAAGACAAGAGGGTGAGACCTGGGCTAGATCTGGTTCACATCCCCTTCTGATGCTGACTGGGTGATTATGGGCATGATGCAGCCTCTCATCTACAGATTTCTCATTCGAATAATGGGGATAATAAATCATTCCTCCCTTGAAAGTTTGTGGTGAGATAATAGTGAGATAATTCATTTCCTTAAGTATTTCTAAAGCACTTACTATATGATAGGTCAGGGATTAAAAAATAAATAAAAAGACCTTACAATCATAGCACTTAAATTCTAGCAAGAGAAACAATATGTTGTAGATAAGTATTTAGAGAGCAGTAATTCCATTTTCCTTCCTAAATCAGTAATGTAAGGAACTCTCAGTGTGTTGACTATTAATACAACTTATTATTAATGCAATAAGAAGTGAAGTGACTTGCCCAGGGTCACATAGTCATTCAAAAAATGGAAAGAAGAGCCTATGATGCCATCATGCTCAGCCAGATCTCATTCTTCCCCTTCTGCCAAGACTTACAAACTGTGACCTGTTTCAATATGCCCATTCGGAAAGAGCATAATGGTGAGAGATTTGGAAAGAGAGCACCAGCCTTGAATGCCATCGCTGCTATTCACTAGCAGTGAGACCTTCGGATGTCACTTTATATTCTTAATTCTCAACTTTAACATAGAGATAGTCCAAGCTGTTGTATCTTTTGGGTGGTTGTGGGGTCAAAGGAGTTAAAAGGGTTTAAAGGACTTTCCAATTGTTCACACACCAGATAAAGGTCAGTTGGTATTTTTGCTGTGACTTAAGATCATAAATGTGGAGACTATGAAGGTCAGCTTGTCCACCCCCATCATTTTACAAATAAGGAAACTGGCCTCCGGAGGTTAAGTAATTTGCCAGAGGTCACAGAGTTGGAAATGACCAAGCTCAATTCCGAGTCCAGGGCTTGACTCCAAATGCAGTGTTCTTTCCACTAGAAAAGGGGTTAGAGAGTGGGGGCTAAATGTAAGCTATTATTTTAGGCCTTTATAAAGTTCCTTATAATACTTCTTTTCATAAAATTCATATTACAGTATTTTAAGCCAAGTTTGGAAAGAGCAAAGGGGAATCAAGCCCCTTTACTCACTACTGCTAAGGCAGGGTTCTTCTTAAACCCTTTTTGTTTCTGTGATTTGGCAGAGTTTGATTTATTCCATTTTGAAACATGATCGGAGTTTAGACTCTCTAAGGAATTACTAAAAATAACAATTATGATGCTCTTCCCCTCTCCCTTGCCCCTCAAGGCTGTAGCAGGGTATGCATCCCCCAATGATCTAAAACCCAGAGACAGAACACCAAGTTCCCATTCGAGCTTCCCTTCCTGGATTTGCTGGTCTGCCAAACTACGTGGTTGAGATAATGGACTAACTGACCCATTTTGGAAGGATAATGGGTGAACTGGCCAAAATCCTTTGCATCTCTCCCTGGAGACTTTGGGTGGGCACTGCCCTGCTCTTGGAGTCAAAGATTAATTTCACTGCTGGAACCTAAGTACTACTGACCCTTTCCATCCATCCTACTGCTGAACCCTCCTATATGTATTATCTCCCCTAATTACTCAGAAAGTGATTTTTGAATGCCAGCTAATCCAAATACCTCATTTTATAGAAGGCATATCCCAGGGCCTAAATAGCTCAGTAGCAAACATCAGAAGAAGAGTTGATAGTATCTTTTAGAGGAGCTCATAGAATTGATTGACTTTTGGCCAGAACTCAACCAGGGCTGGACTCCAGAGCTATTGTCTGGAAATGAGAAGGCTTATGATGAAGTTGTAACAAAAAAAATGATGACAAAATACAAGGGAGTCTGAATTTTTACATTTTTTTTTCTTCCCTGTGAACTTCCTTAATAATGACAAACCCTACAAGAACAAGGACATGATCATCATTAGCATTAGCAGACTCTAAGACATTATGTTTTCCCAAGCCCTTTAAGTACATTATCTCATTTGAAACTCAATTCTGAATTTATGGAATCCTTATAAATGATTTTGACAGCCTTAGAATTGAAAATCTTTCTTGGTACACTCTTATTTATTGGTTTTTCTTTTTAAAAGGCTGTTTGGTTAGATAGAAATAGAGCTATTTGACTTCTAAATTAATTTTGGGAGTGTTTAAAAATATGCACAAAAATAGAACCTTTGAGACAGATGTATTTATTGTCTCAATTTCCCAGAATCACCTAGCTAGGACATAATGAGGACTTCCTCCAGATATACTGAATAGATGCTCAGGAGGTTCATTTAACCATTCTTATGTAATTAAGCAAGTAATATTGGTAGAATCTGAACCCAAGTCTTCTCTGAGTCAAAGTCAACTTACAAATTCTCTGTCACATCGCCTCTCATGTTAATATTTTCCAATAGTAATTTTCTTTTGATGGACCACTCAGTATTAATGAAATGTGACTATGATGTGGTAGAAAGGAGACTACTGACTTGGGGATCAGAAGTCATGGGTTTGAAGCTTTCCTTCTCTTCTCACTAACTGTGTGACCTTGGGAAAGTCTCTCCATTTCTCTGAAAGATCTGATAGTTTAGACAGACAGTCTGGAGAGAACTGATACAGGAGTGGCATTAAATTCAGAGAGCTCATGATCTGCCTTGAAGACTATCTCACCTGAAGGAATTAGGGCACAAGAAAACAGATACTTTTGGTTGTGATCTCTGTGTTCCAAACTAGAGGAGCGGGGAAGTAGCCCAGTGTGACAGAGTCTAGAATTATATACTAGTCCCAGCTCTTTCAATGATTAGATGTGTGAACTTGGACAAGTCATTCTCTCTGGGGTGCCATTTGGTCGTCTGTAAAATGAACAGCTTGGAGAAACTAGGTGGTTCGTTGGATACAGTAGTGGCCTGAGGCCAAGAAGATCTGAGTTCAAATTTGACCTTAAGCACTTCCAAACTGTGTGACCTCAAGCCACTTAATTCCATTTGTCTCAGTTTCCTCATTTGTAAAATGAGCTAGAGGGCAAAATGGCAAACTAGTCATCTTTGCCAAGAAAATAAAAAAAAAAAACCACTCAAATAGGATCACAGAGTCCGACTTTTATGAGTAGTTTATACTACATAATAATCTTTAAGATCTTTCTAACATTAAATAATAGAATTGAACTATTCCCACATCAGTTGGAATTGGAAAGGATCTATAGTGTTTAGATAGATGTAGAAAAAAGAGAAAGAACCATTTGCTGTAGTTTGAAGAAGCTGTGTTGTCACCAATGTGAGGATTTTCTCCAGATATACTGAATAGACCTATCCATCATGCTCATGTCTTCTCCTAAATCATCTTTGGGGAGTGGACTAAATGTGCTGAGATGGTACCTCGTTTTCTCTGAATATTGTATGGAAACAAATATAGGAGCAAGATCTCTAGAGAAAGAATAGGCATGACCTGGGTTTGACCCTTTGATGATATTTTGGCATAATGAAGGGGAACAGGATTAGAGAGGGAGAAAATACTGATGCTATTAATATAAATAATAATACTAATAATAGGCTTTTTGTTATTGCTGATCAGTTGCTTCAGTTGTGTCATGATTCTGTTGGGGTTTTCTTGGCAAAGATATTGGAGTAGTTTTCCCTTTCCTTCTCTAGCTCATTTATTACAGGTGAGGAAACTGAGGCCAACAAAATTAAAAGACTTCCCCAGAATCACATAGCTGGGAAGTGTCTGAGACTGGGTTTGAACTCAAAATGATGAGTCTTCCTGATTCCAGGCCTAATGCTCGATGGTACCTGCTAAAGTCCCATTCAATAAGTTGCTGTGTGCATTCATTTATGATATTATTTGAATCTTAAAACAATCCCTTGAGATGAGCGCTACAGGTATTATTACTGTTCTCATTTTAGAGGTCAAACATTTTCATAGGAATGGAACAATCTTTCCAGGATCCCACAGGTAATAGGTACCAAGGGTAAGATTTGAACCTAGGTCTTCTTCACCCAAATTCCCATAATCTAGCTCTCCATGTTTTTCAGTTGAAAATGCATAGACAGAAAAAAAAATGTATAGACAGGGTGGGACTCAACGAAAAGGGGAGGAAGGACTTTGATTCCTCTGTATTACTTATCTTGATTCAAAACTATAGTCTAGAGTTAAATATTCATTGTGGCTCTTGCTTAGAGTGGCCCCAAAGTCTTCAAAAGATTTAACAAAGAAGAAATTTCATTTCTTTAGTCACAGCTTTACAAAAAGAAATAAGCTGTCTTACCATTCAGCTTAGTATCACATGCAAATCAGATACACTTGAAACCAAACTATGTATTCTGAGCTCACAGGAAAAATAGCATAATAAGCTACCCCGTCTCTGCAGGTGAACAAGCTTCCCATTGACCCAGAGAGCAAAGAGAAATACTATGCATGCATTGGTTGTTTTGCAGTTTCATTTGAGAATTCATTCAATAGACGTTCATTGAATACCATCTAAAATAGAGAGCACTGTGCAAAGTGCAACATAAATATCAGTTCTCTCATTTTATCCATCCAACAACCCTGGGATATAGGTTCTTTTATTATCCTCATGTTGTAGATGACGAAACTGAGCCTGAAAGAGTTTCAGAGGCTTACTCAGGATCAACTATCACATTTCTGAGACTGGATTTGAACTCATGGTTTTTTGACTCTGGAACCAACATTCTATCAACTGTGCCTCCTCCTAACTGCCTTACTCTAGATTCAGTGTTTCATCTCCTGGGCCAACTAGCTGCAAAAATCAGCATCATGGTATCGTGGGGAAAATGCTGGCTCTGGAAACAGAAGCCTTGAGTTCAAATCTTACCTCTACCACTAACTTTTTAAACAAGTCATTTAACTTTCCTGGGCCTCAGTTTCCTTTTCTGTAAAATGTGAGGATTGGAACAGACGGGCTTTGATATCTTTTCCACCTCTCGATCTATATTCCTATAACTGACCTCCTAAACCTAAAGAGGTTAAATTCCACTGGAGGAACGTAAACATTTGATATTTTGAGCTTGATTAGGTAACAGTTAAAAAATATGTTTCTCTGAGTAATTGATCAACTGGTTAAACTTCCAAGGAACCTTAGTGATGATTTAGCTCAAAGTCTTCATTTTACAGGTGAGCAAACAGAGATTCAGAAATGAAATAAAAATGTTAACTTCCAAATGAAATATAAGTTGTTGTTTTAAAAGAAAATTATTGCTAACATTCCCTGAGGATGTTTCCTGGGGAACTGAGTGTTTTCATAAGTTATAACTTAATGTTGTGTACCAGACTGGCAAACGGCTGCTTTCTATGCTATTTGAAAATTCCTTGTGTCCATTTTAATTAAGGTAACCAAGAATGGTTTACAAATGTGAATTTAAATGATTAGTTATATTCTTTTGAGACAGCCTAAGCCTTCCTAGATCCAGAACTTGTCGGATTTAAAAAGAGCCAAAACCCTCTTTTATCTTCAAATTAAAACGTTAATGTTTTTTATTATTGTTAAAGGATTTGTGTTTTATTGATATGTTTATTAGCTTATTTCTAGTAAGAAACATGAGAAATCATTTTGAAGGAACTAAAAATATAACAAATATATCTCTTACTTAATTTTTTTAGAATAGTTGATCTTATATATTTTTCCTCATGATGGATTGAAAGTGGGAAGTGACTTTCAGGATAAACTCAGACAATTCAAATTAGGGGAAAATGATACTCTTATCAAGCAAATCCAAGATTAACTTGATTCTGGGGAAACCCAGTTCTGTGAAGCTGAATTAAATAAATCCAATGGAGAAAACTGATTCCTTTGTTTGGGAAAGATGATCAACTTAGTATACCATGATGTTATCCTGTCTGATCATTTATTGATGCTGAAAACTTTCTAAGAAACCAAATGAATTTTTGTGCTATTCTAGGCTATGTCTGGACTCTCAAATAGGTCCTTTGGAGTAGAGGCAGCTAGAAGAGACATTAGAAACAATCTCACACAAGGACCTCACTCATTTTATCCATCAGATGGTCTCTGAGATATCTTCCAGATCTTTTCTCTTAAAAGTCTATGTGTTATGTCCCAAAAATATGAAATTGGAAAACATTTGACTAAAAGGCAGTATACACACACACACACACACACACACACACACACACACACACATATATGTAGAATGGAAGCACTTTGATATTTGAGGATATGGTGTGATAGAGAGAGCACAGGATTGAAAGTCAGGTAAGACTTGAGTCTAAACGCTGCCTCTGACACTAGTTTTGTAATTCTGGGCAAGAGCTTTATGTACCTCAATTTTTTCATTCGTAAGATGACAATAATAGTAATTATAATATTGGTTTTATACGGTTGCAGGGCAAAAATAGGTGTGCCTCTAATGGGAGTGATTTCCAAGCCCTTTTCAAGGCTATTATCCACCTTTAGGCTCTACTTGTCACTCTCCAAGAAGACATAGCATGGACAATGACCACATTCTGGTAAATCATCTCAGTGTATGAGCTAAACCAAACTAAGGATAATTGAGGGGTCTCAAACCTATTGGATGAGTTGGAAGATATCTACTCCAAACATGTGAAGGCTTTTCCCAGTGGAACGGATAGATGAGAACAATGTTTAACAGCCATGAAAGCAGTTGAAGCAGGCTTTGTGGAACACTTAGAGTTTGATTAGACAACTAAGAGGTTAAGGTCATCCACTGCTTCACAGGCCATCACCACTTGTCCCAACTTTTTCCTTTCACTGGACTTGATTGACTCTGGTGGGGAGGGTGAAAGGAAGAGTTAGTTTGATGACTATGTGCTTCCCTGCCTCTTGTAAATCTAATTCATAGATATGTCAAGACATCATCTGTGATGGCATTGGTCCTATTCAAAAGCAGAGGACAAACAGCAAGAAGGGCAGAAATGAGATGATTTATAAAATTGGGTTTTGTTTGCAAATTCTTAAATTGCTACTTAAATGTCAGCTGTTGCCATGATTCCCTCAAAAATGTGAATTAGATGATGATTCTTGGTAAAGAAAATATGGGTCCAAGGTCCACTTCTGAAGTTTACTAACCGTTTAACCACTGCCAAGTCATTCAGCCTCTCTGGCACTTGTCTTGTCCATCTGTAAAATGGACACAATAATCCTCATGGGCTCTTTTGAGACTCTAATGAGAAATTATAGGAAAAATGTTTTTCAAATATTTAAGCTCTGCTTAAATGTCAGTGGATAATTCTAATAAGATTAAAGTATCATGAATACTCCATCATAAAACATATCTTGGGTTTTGTAAAGGAAACTATCTCCAGATGGAGATTCAGACCCCACTTTACCACAGATCTATAGAATATCCTCTGAGACATACTACCCTCTTGATGCTGGCTCAACTTTTCTCCTGTGCCAACTCATGCCCTCTGAATGGCTTTTCTCATTGCATCTCTATATTTAGAGCTGGAAGAGAAATTAGAGATCATTGCTTTCCCTTATTTAACAATAAAAAACTAAGACTCACAGAGGGCAGTCTGTTGTCAAAGTCACACACCAAATTTCAGAATTGGATTCCAAAACTGGTGCTCCTGCTTTGCCTCTCATAAAGTATCAGAAGACCAAGGAACTGTTGATAGATTGAATCAAGCATTAATCTAGCTAGGAATTTAAAACCTGTTTATTTTCAGTGAAAGAAAAACAAAAGAAAAGAGATGTTTGGGAAAGACTTCTTAGAAAAATAATTTGAGGAGAATATGAGGCAATGGAATAACTTCTATGGCTTTCTGATGGATGAGAGACAAAAACAAATCTGAAGGTCACAAATATGTCTTAATGCATTCCATGCGATACTCTTCTATTCTTCTTTGGATTACTGTGAATGACCTATGCAAATGGTGGGGCTTGCTCAGGTTGTTACAGCATTTCCCAGAAGAGTTTTCTAGAGCTACTGTTGCCTAGTAAATCCATGTATGAATTTATTTGTTTCTTTGTTATTCCAAAAGGGAATTCCTTAAAACATAATTGTAAACTACACTGAGGAAAAATGAATTACACTTTATCCATCATAATGATACACATTTTTAGGGATAATGAAACAAAAGGATTAGACAATAAGGAAAAACCAATTCATGTTTATAAAATTATTTTTATATATTATTGCATTTGATCTTTCCAGTTCCCATTTGAGGTATGTATTATTATCTTCTTTTCACAGAGAAGTTGGTGACTTGCTCTTGGTACACTTCTAGGCAGTGTCAGAAGGAAGATCCAAATCTAAGACAAGTGTTTATTAAATCCAATGCCTTTCAAGTTCAAAGCATTAAGAGCTAGGGATCTAAAGAAGAGGCAATGGGAAAAGGGCTATATTGGGGTCCAAGGACTTGAGTTTGAAAGTCACCTTGGCTACTAACTACTTATATTATCTTAGGAACTTTTCTGGGCCTCAATTTCCTCATCTGACATAATACATTTAAAGTGTTTTTGCAAACATCAAAATCCTCTCTATAAATCATTTTTCTCTCTCATTATCTCTAAAATGAATGGGGGAGATTTGGGCTAGATGACCTCATAGTCCTTTTATCTCTAAATCTAGAAATATATAATTACTTGATTCTCGATCACATTTGGATTCTGAATCTGCTGTTTGTATTCAGACTCAGTAAGTAATACTTGGTCTTTAACTCTATGGAAAAAGGGGGAATGTTTGGGGGTAGGGAGTACACATGGATTTAGTATGATTAAGGATTTTAACTAAACTTTTTCCTTCCCTCCCTCTTTTGGGAGAGATATGTATCTTATTGGAATTCATACATTTTCCTAATTTCTTTTCCTTTTCCTGTCATTGCTAAAGCTTAAATTTGTTTTCAATTAAGAGTTCAATTCCCTGCTGCTCACTTACCAACTGAAGTGGAAATCCTGGTGGTGGGATCAGAGCTGACTGCCTCAGGATAGGCTGGGATGTTTCAAATGAAGGGTTATGGTTTCTCACTGTGTATGTAAATATAAAAAGTTTTGGGGTACTTTATAATAAGAGGAAAGAACAATGACAAAAGAGCATCTAAAACATTCACATACACACAGTAAAACCTATTCCCAGGTAAAAAAAAGAGTATGTGTAAGGTAGAGAAGATTGTCAAGGCAAAATAATTTTAAAATATAGATATAATTGGACAAAAATTTTAGTCATGTAAGAGAAAGTGAGAGATGATCTAATGCACTTTATATGTCATGAGTGGATAATCAATGCAGTGTCAAGAAATGTTATCTATGCATTGTCAAGAGAGCTGATGGAAAGTGTGTGACTATGACAGATGAACCCTTTATGATGCCTATATGGGATGATGAAGAAATGACTTAAATACGGTGGAAAGACAATGTCTATAAAATCTGTGTCTTCAGGAGGAATATCCATAACCATGGATACCTTAGAAGATAGGAGTAAACATTGACCTCAAATAGAGTAAATCTCCCCAATTTATATTCGTTGTAGTTCTTCAGTAGTTTCAGTCATGTCTGACTATCTTTGACTCCAGTGGGGTTTTCCTTGATAAAGATACTGGACTGGATTATCATTTGCTTCTCTAACTCATTTTATAGATGAGGAAACTGGGGCAAACAAGATTAAGTGATTTGCCTAGTATCACCTAGCCAGTAAACATCTGAGACCATATTTGAACTCTGTTTCACTCTACTTTAGCTCTATTTACTGTGCCACCTAGTAACCCTAATTGTATTCCAGACTTCCACAAAGACAACCTTCAAGTTTTCATTATCGGTTCATTAGAAAGCTCCTTTTTTGGTCCCTATTCTTTTTTTTTTATTTTGCATAACAGTATTTTTAGATTGTTTCCAATTTCATGTAAAAACTGCTTTTGATATTAATTTTTGTAAAATTTTGAGTTCCAGATTTTTCTCCCTCCTTTCTTTCCTTCCCCACCTCCCCAAGACATCAAATAATCTGATATAGATTATATATGGATATATTTCTACACTGGTCATGGTGTGAAAGAAGAATCAGAACAAAAGAAAAAAAATGTGAGAAAAAATAAAGCTAAAATAGTATGTCTTGATCTGCATTCAGAGCCCATCAGTTTTTTCTTGCAATAGGATTAGCATTTTCCAATACAAATCTTTTGGCACTGTCTTGGATCACTTTAAGAAGGGCTAACTCTATCGTAGCTGCTCATTACCCAATGTTATTGTTGCGGGTTCTGCTCACTTCACTCAGCATCAGTTCATGTAAGTCTTTGCTGGTTTTTCTGAAATCCTCCAGTTCATATTTCTTATGGGACAATAGCACTTCATTACATTCCTCTACCACAACTTATTGAGTCAACCACCCATTCCTCAATTTCCAATTCTTTGCCACCACAGAAAGAACTGCACAAATGTATGAAATGTCATCTAAAGTATCTTCTGGAACAAAATCTATATCATACAGTGGTATTTTTACCCCTTATCCCTCTCTGGAGCTCTTTTCTCCCTTGTTCATCATTATCACTGGTCCTAGAGCATTTTCTACCAAGAGATATCCAAGGTTTTTATAACCTGAAGAACCAACATACATTTGAGAAAATATTTCTTATTTTTCTGCCTTCCATTTCTACTCAAGAAACTGGGGTAGTGCAGGGAGAAGTATGCATGATATCTCCCAGTCACAGAGAATGATTACTACTTGCAAGCATGTAGTTCATTGAAATTCAAAAGAAATTCTTGTTAAAAGGCAGGAGGATAGTGTAGAGGTAAAGACATGACTAGTGATTAATCTTCAAGATGTCTGTAAGCCACCCAAGTTCTAAGTATGAAGGCTTCATTATTAGAACTTTCCTTTCCACCAAATCTTCTTTTGGATCTCTGCCACTGGGAGGAAATGGAGAACAGAGAGAGGAGAGACCACCTGAGTGTCATTGATTTTTCTTCCTCTTTCCCTCTCTCTCTCATTCCCTCATCAATCACCAGTTTCCTACTTGAAACTCTTTCAGCTTAGAGGAATCTGCCAAGAGCCTAACTCACTCAATCAATGAATTAGTCTAGTCTGAAGCTGGCCAAGGCATCTTTGTGTCTGTGATAGCCAAAATGGAGAATCTCATGAATTTTTGGAAAGCAAATGCTTCTGCTCATTCAACAAGCATCTATTAAATGTTATTATGTACCAGTCAGTCTTTGGGCTGGACACTGAGAGGAGGCAAAGAGAAAAATGAAATATTTCCTGTCCTCAAGGAGCTTACATTTTATCAAGGTAAGATGGGAGGATAAATCCAAAGTGTATTCAATGTAAAGGAAAGGTCTTTTGGAGCTGGAAGAAGGGTCCCCCAGTGACATCATGTTGAGAGACCCTAGATCCCAAAGAGATCAGAAGGTACCTACAGGAATGAAAGCAGAAAAGGGAACAAATTTCTTGGTCAGTAAGGACATAGTGATGATAATTTATCTGTATGGCAATTAAAAGGAGCCCAGAGTAATAGGTCGCCAGCCACTGAACTAGATATAATTTAGTTCATTTAGACTGGAAGGATAATTTAGTGACAGACATTAGGAAGGCTCTTGGCTCTCAAAAAAAATGAAACAATTTACTTCCTTGTCAGTTATAAATGGTGACTCTGAATGTTGCTGAGGTCTCTGGCATATTGAAGTCCAGTTAGAAATTCATTTTAGAAATTGGCTAGGGTTCTGATGTTTTACCTGATTTTTGTCATTCTGAAATGTGACTACATTTCTAAGCTATTTTGTATTCTGAAAGTCATTTTGATCTAATAGGTATCTGGGCATAGCATTCCTTTGCCTTTTTTATTACAACATAAAATAATTGTGAATATTAAATACCACTTACATTGTGATTCTAGCCCACAAAAACCTGAATCCTGCCAGTTACTAGGATTAATAACTTTTCTAAGTTAGCCACCTGATCTAAAACTATATGCTATCTCTACCAGGGGAATTTCTTCTGTTATTTATTACATTTTTAATGATAAAAGTACTATTGGTGTGTGGAAATTAGAGCCAAAATCATTCCCTGCCCAACTGGCATATCAGCTTAACAGAGTTCAGAATAGTTTCCAAGTTTCCAACATAAATCTTTTGGTGAATTAACCTAAGAGCTGGGAAGGATCTCTCCAAACCACTTCATTTCACAGAAGATAAAAATGGAAGCCCAGAGAGGTAAATAATTTGGTAAATATTACACAGGTCATAAATGGCCAAATGAGATCTCCAGAGACTCCATCTCTAAATCCAGGACTCACTCCATTACAACTCCTTGTTTCTCAGAATCAATGAATGATATGAATTCCTCTCTAGAGGCTTCAGTCACTTTCATAAAATAAAAGAATTAGAGTAGATGACTTGGAGTTCTCTTCTTGCTGCAGTATGTTATGACCATTCTATGATTTGATGACCTTATTCTAATCAGCTTGTAGAGAAAGCCTGTCTCTTATAGAGTAGGTCCTTGGGCAATCAATGTTTCCATCTTCTCATCAATTTGATAACTTAATCAGCCTCAGGTATTTCCTAAATGTTCACTATGTCCTGTGTTCTGTGCTAGCTACTAAAGTTACAAAGACCAAAATGGAATATCTCTCAACCTCCAAGAATGTACATTCTATGAGGGGAGATTACATATATCTGAATACCAGGATTGAACCTGATTTCAGTGGCATCAGGAACGCTCACATAAGAAAGGTGCCTCTACCAATGCAACTCAACACCTTTACTGTAATTTATACATGCCCTTTTAAAAAACATTTAATTTTAGAGATTTCTCTGGAGAATTGAAGACTCGGGTAAACTTATCCAAGCTTGTACAATCAGTATGTAATGGGACAGGAATTAAAACCAGATGATTTTGACTTCTAAGACTGACTCTCTAGGTCAGCCACATTAAATTACCTCTTATATGAGGGGGTTCCTACCTCAGATAAAGGGCAGGCACTAAACATGTGGTTTCATCAACAATAGGTACATCTGAATGAGGAGATTCCCACTAACAGTATAGGTTAACACTTTGTGCCTTATCTACTTTTTATTTTAATTCAAATGAATGTTTTCTCCCTTCCTGCTTTCCTCTCCATTGAAAAAGAAAACATATAACAAATTAAAAAAGAAACTCTTGCAATAACTTTTGTATGGCCAAGTAAAGTATATTCCTACATGATCATATCTAAGAATGTATATTATTAAGGAATTATCTAGACAAGAGAGGTTGGATGACCTGTCCCAGGCCCACACAGCCACTGTCTGAAGCAGAATTGAACCCAGATATTAATGGCTCTAGCCATTATAATCACATTGTTTCTCATACAGAATATATGAAAAATAAAGAGAAAACAGATGTTTTGTGGATGTAGCAGCATCTAGGAAACTTGGAGCAATAACAAACTTCATGTAGAAGAAGTTATATGAGCTGAATTTGAAGTCAACCAAGAATTTTAAAAGGCAGAAGTGAGAAGGAATTGTATCACCTAAGCGGGGTGGGGGGGGCAGCTAGTACCAAGACCAGAAATGAGAGGTGGGGTAGTAAGAAACAGGAAGAGTTCTAGGATATGAAGTAGAATAATGTCCAATTAGGCTGGAAAGATAGGTTTGAGGCCAGTTTTACTAGGGCTTTACATGCCAAACAGTCTATAATTTATCTCAGAAATAATAGGAGCCACTGGAGTTTATTGGGCAAAGAAGTGCTGTGGTCAGAAATGTGTTTTAGCAAAATCACTTAGGCAGATGTAGGGTGAAGATCACCACCTCTCCATGCATTCTTGTATCCTCCCAGAAATCCTGCATAGAGGAAAAACACATAGGTGACCCAGCCCCATGTCCTATAGTGCCTCTGACTTCTTACCATTGAGTGGGGGGCCAGTGCCACATTCATGCTGTTCATAGATCGCCCTTCTTTCTTACCATATAATCAGTCTACTTCCCTTCCTATGATTAGGTATCTATGATGCCAGTCATGGACATTCGTGTTATCTTTGGATTCATCTTTGGTATTGTGTAGCAACCTACTCAAATCGATTCTATCAACATCTTCCCTAACTGCAATAGAAAATGTGTGGACAATAAAAGACTAGTCAAATGGCAATCCTATTACCTTATAGAAAGTATTATTTCTGCCAGTTCTTAGAATCAGGACCTTTCAAATCATCTTTTTGGTCACCTGCAAATTTGATTCTTTAGATATCACAATGTCTTAGGATTCACACATGTGGAGTATCACAGTGAGGATTATTTTTAATTTTAGAGCAAACCTAATGACATCATTGGTAAAAGGAGGAAATGCAGCTTATGATCTGAGGGGTTCAGTGATTTGTCCAATGTTCCTCAGCTGTTCTTTATCAGAAGCAAGACATAAACCCAGTCCTTACTCACTTGGAGGAGTTTTCAGTCCCCTGTATCATATTCAGAAGAATATTAGTATTAAAAACACATGCTTTGGTGACAGAAGAGCCTTGAAATAAGTGAAAAATATTATAATTTTTCCCCAGTACAATAAATCCCTCTATTTGTTTCCAGTTCAATTCCATGCCCAATTCATTGCCCATTGCACAGTTGCTGTGAGTGCCATCTAGACTATCTTAATGGATAAATTATACAGTTGCTTGCTATGGTTTTGTGAAGGATCTCTGTAAACTCAGTGCTAAGCGGATTGCCTAACAAACAGTAGATGTTCAATAAATACATGTTGACTTGACTTCATCCACCTAATGTCCAATGAGGATTGTCAAGTCAATTCTTGTAAAGTCCCTATGGATCTCCATAAAACATGCTACAACAAGGACTAAAACTTTCTTTCTTTTGTGTCTCAGACTTCTTGGGTAATCAGTCTGGTAAAGCTCATGACTCCTTTCTTAGAATAGAATTTTTATTTTTTTTGTTGTTAGAATTTTTCAATAAATAAAATAAAATTCATAGGATTAAGAAGGAAACCATTTATACTGAAAAAAGATAGAATTCTTTTCTTATTCAAGGTCATGTGCTCCTCGAAATCTACCTGTGAATGTGAGTCTTAAGAGGCCCTGCCTGTGGGTAGTCAAGGGCTGGATGAAGTCCAAGGGATGCCTTAGGCAAAGAGGAATAGATGCAGAAACTCACCATCAAGTCTCCCAGGTCCTTTGTCCTAAGCCCAGTCCTCTTCTCATTCTCTTGTGCTACCATTGTTCCATCCATGGAGGCTAATGCTCCCTCCACCAAAAGTGATAGGGGCTTCCATGAATCTTCAAAGACAGTCTTTGTGAATTGTTATGACCAATAATAAAGTCATATGGTGATGACTCTCTCCAATGAGAATCACGCCAGTATTCCTATTTAAGACAACCTCTCATTTGTCAGTTTGATAAGACAAAGATTTCCCCACCTGGGTTTGGGAAACTGCTTTCTTTCCTAGCTGGAAAAAGCCAAGTCACCCACAGGCAAGGATGAACCATCAGAAAAGGAGTTGAGTGGAGGGTAATGAACAGGCATCATGTGTATAAGAAAGGTGGCACACCTGAAGGAATCCCCCACAAAAACCTTCTCTTCACTTTTCATTTTAAACAAACAAGAGGTTTTCCTTGTGCATTATCAACAGCTAAACAATTCTTTGACCCCAGTAGAGTTTTCATTCATTTTTTTAAAGTCGATGGCAACTCCAGACCATTCCTTGTCATTTTATTGATGAGGAAACTGAGAATTTGGGAAGATAAACAAGTCGATCAGAAATGGCACAGGCAGATAGTTTTGGATCCAAGCTAGAAGCCAGACCTCATGATTGCCACAATCACTGCTTTCTACCATTTTTTGCTCCCTGAGGGATTGAATGTCAAGTTTCATTTTTTTTTTTTAGTTGAGGAAACATTATTCACCTCTGGGGTTATTTGCCAAAGGGGAAACTGTGAAGAGGTGAAGATCAATGATATCACACCCAGAGGATCAGAACTAGAAGTCACCTGGCCCACCACATGTCCAAACAAAGATCTTTTCTACAAGTCATTCCTCAGACTTGGTTCTGTTTGAAGGTTCCAAGACTGGGAAAATCAACTGTCCCACACCTCCTTCCTAAGGCAGTCCATTCCATCTTTGAACAGCTATGGGGTTTAGGATTTTTCACATGAACATTAAACAAACATTGCCTGTTTTTCCCCTTTTAGGGTTGTTTTCTCTTCTGGGATATGCTGGGGTTGAAGTCTATAATTCCTCCAACCCATGATGGTACTTCATCTAATACAATTTCATTCATTTTACACTTAGGGAAACTGAGGTCCAGTGCAGCTGAGGCACTTGCAGAGCCTAAAAGTAATATGGACATGAGGCTGGGTGTCCCCATCTGAAAGTGAGATCTCCTGGGTCTGAGGCCAGCTCTGACATCTTCTACCTGTGTATCTCCTTTCCCTCCTCTATGAACTAGTCTAATGATGTTCACACAGCCCACTTCACAGCAGTATTTTTATTATTGCCAGTTGTGTCTAATAGATAGGAGACATTCATAGCATGCCACTTATGGTCATGGAGTCCTTGGCTATGGTAGACTTTTAAAAATAAAGTTTCACTGTGATGTGTTCTCAGGGCAGTGTAGGCTAAAGCCAGGCTAGTCTGCAATAGTGTTGCACACAGCGACACCTCCTGGTGTGATGTGGTTAAGACAGGCCCACCTGGTTTGGCTGTTAAATGTTGCTCCCTCTGGGTCCTCCTTCTCTTGATGGTCAAGGTTTGTGGACCACCCTCCAAGGAAGAGCACCCTCTCTGAGTGACAAGTGGAGAAACTCCCCATATAACCTTCTCTGAGAAGTCATCCCTTATTACAACACCCCCCATAACTCTTGCTGAAATAGTTGCCACCCCCCCAATTTTCCTGGAGTCTATTAACTGGTTCTTTCCTTATAGCCTATATGAAATGATAATGATGATGATGATGATGATATTGATGATAATGATGATAATGATGATGGAAATGATGATAGGAACTACATTCTTTGGGAGGGAGTATGAGATAATGGAGTTGCCTGGATGTTTTTTTTAAGTAGATGATATATAAAGTAGAGAAGATTGTTATGGCGAGATAATTTTAAAACAGAGAACCCAATACAGAGCCAGAAATCTGAGGGCCAAGGGAACTCTCTAATGTTAAAAGTCATATAACAGATTCCAGGCAATATTGATTTATCCATCAGGAGTATTCCCAAGAGCAATTAAATTCTAGATCCAGTCAAAATACATCCACTCATGTATACATACTTAGCTAAAACATATTTTTGTAGGCATATATGCTTATAGATTTGTGTGTATATCTGTACATATGAAGTTAATGTTTTTAAATTTACATGCATTATCTCATTTGGGTCTCATTAGAACTGTGAGGTTGGTTTAAGAGATTTTGTTTACTTCATTTTAACGATAGGATCACAAAGCTAAGAAGTATTGGAGGCAGGATCTAAAGCCAGGTCTTTCTGAATCAGTCTCCTACGCCAAACTGTGGTGTTGCGAGTGTGACCCTCTTTTCCCCATCTTTGAACAGAGGAATTGAGTTTTCTCTATCACTTAGTGTTTTTTTTAAACTGTGGTGAATTGAATTGAATTGATTTGAATTGGGTTTCCCAATTCTTGGAGAGACCAGGTGAGCAGCAGGGGCCAGAACATGCAGCTTCTCAGTTAAGCCAAATCTTTATCAAGCAAGAGGTAAAATGTTTCACTAGATTGTCTCAGAATTAGGTCATTCCTGCTGTTGAGGCACAAATGGTCTGTATGGCTCACTTCTTAGGGGTGATTTTTCCTCCTGAAACCAAAGTGTCTTATTCCCAGTTTATTTGAGAAACTCACCATGGGAGTCCTCACTACTCTAAGTAGTCAATCAGGGTCCGACACATGTTTTCATCTTCATGGGATGATGTCTGAGTCTTCAAACATCATCTTTCCCAATAGTGTGGAAACATTTCATATATTGGCTCTAAAAGATCACAGCTGCCTTGTCCTGAGTGGAGTAGAGTTCTCTTCTGGAGGGGGGGGGTAAGCTGTCTACTTCATTTCCATGGCTTATTGAGATCAAAGCTGAGCCTTAAGTCTTCTGTGGATTAATGAGTGAAAGTGGGAGGGAGGGAGAAGAAGAAACTTTAAAATAATGACAGGGTCATTGAACAAGGGTAGATCACCCCTCTCTCCTAGACTCACCTCCAAATTTTGAAAGAGTCCAAAACAAAACAAATTCAATCTTTAAAATAGTCCCCTTATTAAAAAAACTTGTATTCTTTGATTCTATGTTTGACAGATTCAGAAATAATGCACATGGGAATTGGTATTTCCAAGGTCTTGCACATTACCTAAATGTATCAAAGATTATGAGTACTGTATCTATGTGGCTATATATACTTACAGTTTGTTGCTGTTCAATCATTTTCAGTCATGTCTGACTCTTCAGAACCTCATTTGGGGTTTTCTTGTCAGAAATACTGGAGGGGTTGCCATTTCTCTATCCAGTTCATTTTACAGATGAGGAAACTGAGGGAAACAGGGTGAAGTGACTTGCCCAGCTAAAAAATGTCTGAAACTGGATTTGAACTCAGCAAGATGAGTCTTCCTAATTCCACGTCCAGCATTGTATCTACTGTATCACCTAGCTGTCCTGACATATCATATTTCCATTATATATCACAAAAATATACAAAAATGATTTTGTCCAAATCCTCCTAAAATTAAACTTTCTATTTCATTTGTTTCTTTATGAGCTTCCTTCCTTTCCTTTGCCTCCTCAGATCTCTCTTTGCCTCCAAAGCTCAGATCAGATACCCCATTCAATAGCAAACCTTTGCTGATCTCCTTTTGTTGCTTATAGTTGCTGATGCCACCACCCAAGCAATTCCTTTGTTTTTTTTTAAGTATAAATACTGTCTCCCCAACAGAATGGAAGACTCTTGTGATCAAGAGGGCAATTAGGAAGTTTTTATTGATGCTGTGGTTGGATGGGCCCAGGTCTACAGAGCGGTGATTTCATTGTCTTGGAAATGATCACTAATTGAAGTTACTGAGCATCTTTTAGAGTTACCTAGAGCCCTGTGGCCACTGACAAGTCATTTACTGTCTCAGGCTAGGCAGAACTTGAGCCCAGGTTAGGAGGCTGTTGTAGCAATAAAGGGAGAGGTCATAAAGGGCTCTGAATATGCTTGGAAGGGGCTGATTCTATCAAGGATGGAATCAGCTGGAGAGACTGTAAATTCAAAAGATTTTAGCAAGCAATTTGATAGGAGAAAAATAAAGGGGTTATCAATTTAGGAAGGACATGATAGCTATCTTCAAGTATGTCAAAAGACTATAAAATAGAATATATAAAATAAAAACAGAAGAGAAGTTAGAGTTCTTTTTCTGTGTCATCACATAGGGAAAATATAGGTGGAAGTTTTAAGGATGAAATTAAGATCTGATGTCATGAAAATCCTCATATGAATTAAAGGCAACTATAAAGCAGGATGGGTAGCTTGGGGAGGCAGTGAGAACTCCTTCTTTGGAGGTCTTAAGGTAAATGCTGAATGACCAGTGAGTGGCCTCTTGGCTAGATTTGGAAAGCACAGGTGTTTGCTGGGATGACTTCTAACTAGCTCTTTGAAGATAAGGAATGCTATTTAATGTCTTTCTTCTATCCTTTCTTTTATCCTTCCTTTTTTTCCTTCCTTCCTTCCTCCCATCTTTCCTTCCTATTCCTCTCTCTCTCTCTCTCTCTCTCTCTCTCTCTCTCTCTCTCTCTCTCTCTCTCTCTCTGTGTGTGTGTGTGTGTGTGTGTCTGTCTGTCTGTCTGTCTATCTCTCTCAATATTTTTATCCTTCTGTAATAACTTGAGAGAAGAGAGAGAGTGGGCACATTATGGAGAGCCTTGTGAAAAGCAATGTGGTAGAGTGGCTAGAGAGATGGCCGTGGAGTCAGACAGGTGTGTGTTCATGTCTCCCTTTCATCACTGACTGAATCACTAAGTCTCCCAGTGGTCCAGGCAAGTCTCTAAAATTTTTTTCAGACAAGCTGTTGATCTATATTGGTGTAGGAAATTTCCTCACCTAATGATTGAACTCCTGGGGAAGTCTTTATCCCCAGTCCTATGGAAGAAACATCCCAATAGGAGAGGCCATGTGATGGAGTGGATAGAGAACCAGCCTCCCTGGAAACCAAGAGAAGAAATCTAGCTGTGCCCTGCCACTTAAGTGTTTAGGAAAAAACTATCTCAAATGTGCCAATATGCATTGTATAGGGTCTTACCTTAGCGTCTTTGTACCAGTGAAATACCAGGTCCAATTGCATCCATCTTCTCATAGAAGAAGGTAAACCATTGGAGGTTTATGTCTAGAGAGCATCATTCTTCACACAGTCAATGTGTCCATATGGCAGAGGGTTGTGAAGATAATTTTATAGCCTTTCAGGAGTCTCTGAGCCAAAAAAAAAAAAAATCACCTGATGATCCCAGACAGGTCCAAATTGAAAACTAAAATGCACAACATTTCTAAATGATTCCAAGTTTGCCATGCCAAAGCAAATATCACCCTAATACCTGTTTCATCATTCCAAATGTGAATGTGTAAAACCTATTATAGATGGCATGGAACTGACAATGTTTGGGTCATTTTAGAAGCTGTAGTTTCTTTACTGTGGCTGCCCCTTCAGTTATTCATCCCATTCCAATAAGCATGAATTAAGCCCCTACTCTATGCTGGGTGTTGGAACTACAGACTCAAAAATGAAGCAATCTCTCCCTCTAGGATCACTCACTCTAGTGAGACAGAGCATCAGATAGACAGAGGAGTCAAGACAATATGTGCAAATTAGATCCATGCATTGATATTTATTAAGCACCTTCTCTATACAGACACTATGACTGGCTCTGGGATCCAGAGAAAGAAAAGGAAGTATCTCTACCCTCCAGGAACTAATCTCAGGATCAGTAGATATAAACTCAAAATAATTTTAGTCTGGGTGGGAGTTTGAAAACACTTTGCATTTAGAGGATTGGGGAACGCCCAACAGTGGCACTTGTGGGGAATCATGAAGAGATTCCAAGAGGCTGAGAAGAGGCAGGAGGGCATTCCAGTCCTAAGAACAGGCTATGCAAAAATGCATAAGGGAGAGATGGAATTTCACATATGGAGGACAGTGGTAATCCAGTTTGGCTATTATGCAGTGACTTCAGGAGAGTAATGTGAAATCAAGCCATGGACCAAGAAAACAGAGATTGTAAAGGGCTTAAAATACCAAGCAGATGGGTGTGTATATTATCTTATAGCAAGCTTCATTGTATCATAGATGCCTTTGGCGGTCTGGAGAAACCTATGGATTCATTCTCTTTGTTTTAAGAATGATAGGAAATGCTAATTTTGAGTTACAGATTCATAAAAAATAAAGATTTGATTTTTCTTCCCATTCCAAGTTTATAGACACCCCCCCCCCCATGAAATCCATGAGATTCCATGGACTCCATATTTTGAAACCTCTGCCTTAGTGGTGATAGAAAGTCACAAGGACCTCCTGAGCAGATGACAATTGTGGCTGTCCAGTGCTCTGGAAGGATCGGGTTAGCAGATTGTGGAAAGGCCTGGAGGGACAGGTAAATAGGTGATGGAGGCAGAAGAAATAATTAGGAGGCTATTGGCATAATTTAAGTGACTGTGCAAGAAGGGAGAAGGGGGACTAAAGTGAGAAACATTCCAGGGAGATTGAGTCACCAGGTTTTGGTAGATCACAAGTGTTTTATGATTTAGAGGCAATTTTTGTGAGATATATTGACTACAAACAGCATCTGGTGTTCAACCTGGGAATGAGTCTCCACCCATATGGGGAGGGAGGGTCTCAGTGGGCACACACTATCACTCAGAACGTACCACAGATGCTATTCTGATGGCATAGGCTGCTGGATCCCAAAAGTCCAATTGTGCCTCCAATAGGAGGAATATTTGAATGAAAGTCACTGAAATAACATACAGCTGTGATGAATCTCTCTCTTTAAAAAATATATGGCACAGGCCAAGAGCATTGACTTCTCAGGCAGGTCCAGTCTTCTGGTTCTCAGTTCCTCTCCTTGCCTATAGACAGATGACTTCTGGCTTATTGTTTTTACAAATGCTCCAGTTCAACAGCATCACCAGGAGCTCTGATCCTCAGGCCCAGGAAACTTCCCTTAGAGTAGTGACACAACAAGAGAAAGGAGTTGTCTATTCAGCCCCAGAGCATGGGACAGGATCTCTGGCAGTAAAATGGATCTAAAATGAAAGGAGATGATGGACCTTACTTTAAGTGAAGGTTATGCTTATTGCTGATATCAGTTTCCTGGCAAGATGGCAGTGCCCTGATTCGCCCAAGAAGATAAATGCCCTCCACAGCATCTCAGTGTTTGAAGTATCTCAATTCCTAAAAGCTAGGTAGTACGGAATATAGTGCATCACTTCTGGGGTCAGGAAGCACCAAGTTCAACTCCAACCTCAGACACTTAGTAGCTATTTGGCCCTGGAGAAGTCACTTATACCCGTTTGCCTCAGTTTCCTCATCTGTAAAATAAGCTGGAGAAGCATGGTGTATTCTGCATTCAGACTCCATCAGGTCATTCTGAGCATTCTTCATCATAAATTCCTTTGGCATTGCCTTGGATCATTGTATAATTGAAAATACCTACGTCATTCATAATTGATCATCATATACTATTCCAGCCATGTAGTAGTAAGAAGCAAAATCGAGAAAGTCATTGAAGGAATGCTCTTTCAACTGAACTTTATATGCAGTCCTTGCCATCACGTAATTATTTCTCTGTTAATCTTATTAAAACAACAGACTGGGAGAGTAATATCAAGCACCTAAACTTTCATGAAACTTTCTTCAAACACAAAGCAGATCATTATTTAACGCAGATGGCACCTTGCTCTTTCTGTTAGATCAGAAAAAAGTCAACTTTCTATGGAGCCCCAAGAAACAAGGGTGCCATTTAGAGAAATTGGTCAAGTTTCCTTCCTCACCTTAGTAAACTAATTCCATTTAACTCTTGCCAAACCCACCCAATTGCAACATGTTCCATTTAGAAAAATAAATAATAGGTTTGAAATAGAAAATATGAGCAACATCCTAAATATTCTAGGGATGTTGTTCCTACTGGTTTTGGGAAATTTTAGTTTTTTTCTTACTGAAATGTTGATGATTACTGGAATGCTGTGGCTGATCATAATGGAGGCCTTTGGGAGGGGGATGTGAACATTAGGGTGGTTGTTCCTTATTTAGATGGTTTTATGCATCAGATGGAGTATCAGCTGGGGAGTGGAAATGAACAAACCAACTCCCTCCTTTTTGATTGTAGTCTTACAAAAGCCATGATTTTAGTCATAAAGTAATGGCCTCATCATCCCTTTTCTTCTCCTTTTGCAATTTGCAATCTATGTGAATTAAATGATTCAATATCTCCTTTTTAAATAGCAACTCATTGAAAGAATGGAGTATAAAAAGCAACACATTGAGAATCCTGAGCTAGCCCCTAGTCTTTCCTACACCTCTCCCCTCCCCTCCCCATATTTTAGTTAGGGTAGAGAATAAAGTTAGACCAAAATGATTTGTAGGCACTTCCTTCTTGTGGTCAGATCTGTCAAGTCTGACTCTTCCTGACCCCATTTGGGATTTTCTTGTCAAAGATACTAAAGTATTTTATCATTTTCTTCTCTGACTCATTTTACAGATGAGGAAACTGAGGCAAATGAGATAAAATGACCTCTTTGGGGTCATACAGATAATAAGTGACTTAGGTCTGATTTGAACCCAGGTAGATCACTCTATCTGCTATATCACCTAGCTCCCCTCAAACTGCGGGGTCTTAACCTCCATTTTCCATTTTGAGTCTGGGAAAGCTTCTGTCAGTGATTTCCAGTGAATGAAATCTTCAACATCAATTGAAGTTGTTGAATTCCTATGCAATAAAATGTCCCAGAGACCAAAGGAATTAAGGACAAAAGAACATTAACCTATCCATTTATTTTCTTATTTATTTATTTTGAAGGGAGAACTGAGTTTTTTCTTTAAGATTTGGGCAAAGTTGGGCAAAACTATGAGCTTTAAAAACTTGAAAAATAGATATTCATTTGCATAATTTGAATTTGAGCTATGTCCAGACTCCCAACCACCCCCAGCCAGAGTCTGCAGAAGACATGGGAAAGTAAACTCCCAGCTGAGCCCAGTGGAGTCTTCCTCAGCATTGACAACAGATGTCTAGCATTAGCAGTGAAATTGGAACCCCCTGGAACAGTCTCAGGCTTGGGCCTTGGGGTCTACTCTGGGATGAGCAGTTCATCTTCCCCCATTCCCAGCTCTCACGCCCTGGGCAGGAATGAGCCCAATATGCCTGTACTCCCAGCAGCTGGTGTGGTGGTCATCCCTTCAAGAATGAGACATTCACAACAGCTTGTCTGGGATAGCAAGGACAGTTGAAGGGCCCATCTGGAAGCTGATGGGGTTACACCCAACACTCACCCTCCTATTGAGATAGTGTCTCCAGGGAAACGAGAAAGCCCTGGAGGCCCTTTGGAGACCTTTAAGTGCCATATGGCAGTCACTTGAATGCAACAAACACTTACTAAGGACTTCTGGATATAAGGCAGTTTGAGGTACCAAGGAGCTTGTGGAGCAAAAGAAAGGGAGAAAGGAAAGAAGAAGAAAAGGGAAGGAAGGAAGGGAAAGGAGGGAGAAATGGAAGGAGGGAGGGAAAAATCTTCCTCCATGCTTCCTAGGAACTATGCTAAGCACGAGACCCAAATAGCTCACCCCCAAAAGGAAGCAAGCATTCCAGTTGGCCTACGTTCTCCATCCATGTTATTTTTTAAGTTTCATAACAACTCTGTAAAACTCTTTTCATTCCCATTTTATAGTTTAGGAAACTGAGGCAGAGTAATTTCAGAGAGCTAATGTGTGAGAGGTAGAATTCAAACTCAACTCTCTTCAATCTAAGCTCAGTGCTTTACCACTTCCCATCACATCCAGTAATTCAGGATGCTGTTAAAATACTCAAACATCTAAAAATCTGATGACTCCTCCATCAAAATTCAATATAACAGATGTGACTAATTCATGACTATAAATCTTTTGTCCCAGGAGGGCCCAGAACTAAATGAGTCCAATTTAATCTTTTTTGAAAAATCTGTCTCTGTCAGTGGACAGTTGATGAGTGTCCATTTTATACTGAGGCCCTGGAGGAGAGGCCCTTTTCTATTGGTAGCACAGCCTCCCCAGGTCCTCACCTTATTTTCTTCCTCCTCTGGGCTATCTCCATCCTATTAAACAGGAGCACAGTGAAAATGAGGAGTCTGTCATTCATTGTACTTAGAACCTGTATTGTCTGAGTAGGCTGACATAGAATCTCTCAGCTAAAAAGAACATAATGACCATTGAGCTCAATCTGTATGTGGCCAAGCTAAAATCCCTACAGGACATGGGATATAAAAGGCTAAAACTGGAAGTTTCTGTCCTCAGGATCTCTATAGGGTTGAGTCCCCACTTCATAATGGGGACTGGGATGTGAGTACTTTAAACATTTTATTTGAGACTGAAAATATAGAAATCTTTTACTATCTCTTGGCTTCAGTTTCCTTATTTGTAAAATCAGGAGGCTGATCTAATGATATTTAACTTCCCTTTGAATTCAAAAATCTCTGATCCTGCTCCTTCCATGGATCTTCATTGCCCTCAAATCCCAGCACCGCCCCCCCTAAAAATTACCAGGAATAAGACTTCAGTGAAAGCATTGATTCAATAGGCATTGGCAAGATTACCACTGTTCTTGGGGTGAAATGCTATTCAAATTCTAAGCAATTTAACCAAAATGATTTTTTCTTGCCCATTCCTAAATCAAAGGTTTTTCATCGGAATCTCTTGGGGTGCTGCTTCCATCATTTTCTCTGACTTCTTTTCCATTCCTAACAAGAGCTGGTGGGTTTGTTGGGCTCCATCAACAGTATTTCACTTGATAGTCACATTAGCTTTCTGAGGTTTAAGGAACAAGTATGATTATCTCCATTCTCAGGATGAGGAATTGGATGGTCAGAGGTAAGTCTTCTCTTCATACTTCAGTTAGTAAGTTTCAGAAGCAAAATTTAAACCCAATTGTCTCTTGACTCCATGTCACAAACAGATTCTATTTATTCTCTGCTTTCAATGATATCAATTATTAATCATCCAGTCCTCTTAAGGGAATTTGCAATTATGTTTTGTAATCATCCTCATATTAAATACATCACCACCACCCAACTCAGTCGACTGCTTGGGCTTCCCAATACCACCTCAGCTTGGCCTTTAGGGTCCTTTGAAAGCTGGCCTTTTTAGTTTTCTTCTCATCATTCCTTTATATCCTCTTCATTATAGAAACACTGGCTTAATTGTAATTCTTTAAACTTCTTAGACAGCTCTTATCTCTATGCCTTTGGGCTAATTGTTTCCAATTCCCTCACTTTTGCCTCAGTCTCCCAGAATTCCTTTAAGTCTGAGTTTATATTCTTCTTCTTATACCTGGAGGATCTTCCTAGTCCTTTCTGCTGCAACCCTTCTCAGATTTCTTTCTATCTAGGATATCCACGTCCTCTACCTAGAGCATCTAGATGGTATAGTGAATAGAGCAACAGCCCTGGAGTCAGAAGGACCTGACTTCAAATCCAACCTCAGCCATTTAACACTGACTAGTGTGACCTTGGGCAAGTCACTGCACCCTATCTGTAGAGTTATCTCTAGTCGTCCTGATTCCTATTTGGCCACTGGACCCAAATGACTCCAGAGGAGAGAGGGAGGTTGGTGATTAACACAGCCATCCCCCACTCAAATCCAATTCATGTGCTTGTCATGGCCTTACCTCCCTGATGTCACGGTCTTCTTTGAGAGGACATCATACTCTACCTACTTATTAGAATGGGATCTTGTTTAAGATAGAATCTGTGCCTTCACTTTTCTTCATATACTTGGAGCCTGATGCTTCATAATCATTAATTGATTAGACTGATAAAAGAGAAAATAGCATCCATTTAAAAAATAATCTTCCTATATCTTAATTTTGGGGAGCCTACCTTTTAGAGTGAAGTGAGGCACATGCCTCACATGTGTGCATTTTGTGACTACCTCATATTCTATTGATCAACTATAGTGTCCTTAGGTTTTGCTCCCACCAGAGGTTTCCTGTTTTTATCACTCATTTCCTCCACCTTCTTCATAATGAGCAATCTCAGTTAAATTATGTCCTATATAGACAAACCTTTTTATTCTTTCAAGATTAGATTAAGTAATGCAGTGGAAAGAGAAGCAGCCCTAGAGTCAGGAGGACCTGAGTTCAAATTTGACCTCAGACACTTAATCATTACCTAACTGTGGGACTTGGGCAAGTCACTAATCCTGTTGCCTTGCCAAAAAATTAGACTGAATAAATTTTGACTTAGAAAAATGAGATCTCACAACCCCTTAGGAATATGTCATCATTTTCAATTCTGAATACAACATTTAAACTAATCATGTGCTACAATTCATTCTGAGGAGGGGTCTCCACTCAATGATCCTAGGAGCAGAGACCTGCAACTTTGTCTTTCTCTACCCTAAGCCTAGCCCAATGCCTGTCCTGTAGGGAAGAGAGACTGACCCTATGATTTTATTGCCAGTTGAAAAACTTCTTTCCTCTTCTCTATAGTTTTGGAAGGTTGCCTAAAGCACTAAAATGTTAAGTTACTGGCCAAGGTCACACACTACCAATATACAGCAGAAACAGCATCTGAACCCAGGTCCTCCTTGCTCTAAGGCTAGTTCTCTATTCACAGTAGCATATGACTTGACATCTAGTAAGTGGTAAATGAATGCTTAATAATTGATTATTATTCATCAAATGATGAGCCAGAAAAAGTGAACTCATGACTGTTGTCAAAAATGAGCATCCCTTTTGTTAACCAAGTAATCCAACCTAATCCAACCAAGCTGCCATTCTATTGGATCCCATTAAGTAAGGATGTATGCAATGTCCTTTTGTGAGATATCCTTCCCCAAAGTCCTTTTTCTGATCCTCTGATTGGCACACAAAGGGCTGAGATTCTGTGCTGAAGGGCAAGCTCTTCCAAATTCTAAAAATTAGAAAGAATTCAATTTCAGTGCATTGACCACCTATTGAAAGGCGGCATGTGGAAAAGAATAGTTCACTGATCATGGACGCAGAAAGATGTGGTTACAAATCTTGCTTCATCCCTTTCCTAGTAGCTAGTCTTTTTTTCCTGGTCTTGGTCTCCCCCTCTGTCAAATGATTGTGTCGGACTTAATGGACCCTAGATAAGTGGAAAGGAATTTTTTTCAGAAAGTTGACAACAAGATGATGAATTCAGTGTGAATGGGGTTGTTTTCTTTGTCAAGAGAAGGACCACTAGCCTCCTTGATATTTTTACCCATAACACTCGATAGAGTGTTATTCCTCCTGGTGTCTTTGGTTTCCTTCCAGTCTCAGCTAAAATCCCACCTTCTGGAGGGAGCCTTTCCTGAAGCCCCTTGACACTAATGTCTCCTCTCTTGGTTACCTCCTATTTTCCTGTATAAATCTGGGTGCAGTTTTATGTGTGCCTCCCCTGTAGACTGTGAGCTCCTTGATTTTAAGGGATGGGTTTTTGCCTTTCTTTGAATCCCACACACTTAATATCTGAGCACATAGGAGGTGTATGACTGACATTTGCAGAATTACCACAAGAATGACTCCCTAGACAAGTAAAGAAGGACTGAGTTAAGATGTATCTGTCGTGGTCCCTTTCACTAAAGGATAGCAACTTTTTTTTGACAAAGGAGATTGAGACCTCGAGCTTACCTTTCTCTACCCTAGCCTCCCTATTTCTCCCTTTCCTAAACTCTTATTTCTTAGAAAAATCCTAATCCTAAAAATCTAATCAAGTTTATCTCTTTTCATTGATAAACTACCCATCAGGGAGGTGTAATAGAAAGTATACAACATGAAAATGAACGGGGCATGGGGAGCTCTCTGCAATGGAGTTAACCATCAGGAAACCAGATTCTTTCTCAAAAAATTCAGTGGACTCGGTAACTCAAGGGAAAGTAATCACTGATAACCGAAGATTGGAACCATTCTTTAGTATCAGGCGATTGAATTAATTCTTTGTATCTATAGATTAAGAGGATCTAATACATTGCAGGGGGCATGAATCAAAGTTATTGAAATTATACCCGGCCCTCTCCCAGCTGGGACATTCTTCCAAGACCCTTCCCGTTAGGAAGCCAAAGGAAATCCATCATAAGAATTGAACAAGTCATGAATGAGGGTCAGAGAAAGACAAGTGTCATCATTTCAATTTAGCAAACATTGACGAGCTTACTATGTGCCAGTCCACTTTTTGTTATTGTTTAGTCATGGGCAGCCCTTGGTGACCACATTTAGGATTTTCTTGGCAAAGACATTCAAGTGGTTTGCCAAGTTCTTTTCCAGTGGATTCATTTGTCAGTCAATCAAAGGTTACGTGACTTGCCCAGGGTCACACAGTTAGAATGGGTCTGAGGTCGGATTTGAACTTAGGTCTTCTGATTCTAAGCAGAGTAGTCTATCCACTGAGCTACCTAGGTGTCTCCTGACACAATACTAAGGACTAGAAATTAAAAAACCAAGCAGTCAATCATTCACCATGTGTTTCTGAAACCTATCTGTATTCTCAAGAAACTTAACTTTTGATTGGGGAAAGGCCCATTTAGCCCCTCTTTGTTTGTTATGGCTACCAATAGGTGAATAGTCAGTAGCTCTGCACCAGGCTACTGATGGGCTCTCCCTCTGCTTAGAGCATTCTCCAGCCTATCTACTGGTTAAATATTAAGGGTATGGAGAGGGGAGGAATGAAACCAAGGAAAGAAGGAAATAAAACCAATACCTCTTTCTCTGAAAGAAGGGGCCAGATATCTTCCTGTTGTGAAGTGAATGATCCTGGGCTTCTTTGGAATGGAAATAGTATGACTAATACTAAAATAGGTAATTATTCCCATCCTCACTGTGTGAGTCTGCTCTGACAACTCCATTAAGCCTTGGAAGTGACCCAGGTTTCAGGAATTCTGTGCCTACCGTGTACCGGAGACAGGAACTGAACAAGGGATTTTATTGGCATAGGCCTAGATATGAGAAAGGTAGATGGCACATTAAATGAAGTATGATCAGAAGACAGGAAAACCTGAGTTCAAATTCAATTTCAGATTGGTCCCTAGGAGTTTCTTCCGCTGTTTTGTTTTCTTCTTAGAGAACTAAGAGGACCAGTGACGTCAGCAAGATGATATCTTGACTTGCAAAGAAATTGGATTTCCTTGCACAGGACTGTGTAAAACCCATCAGTCTCACTCTCTCCTCCAGAGTCATCTGGATCCAGTGGCAAGACATCATTCAGGATGACTGACAATGGTCCCAGCTACAGTGGGAGACCTTTTTAAGCTATGGTCACAGTTTATTTTAGGCAACACCCATACAGTGATTTAAGGCTAGGTAAGAAAATGAAGCTAAGCCATTCCCCAGTTGACAAATGGTCAAAGGATATGTAAAGGCAATTAGGAGATCAGAGCAATCCATAGTCATATGAAAAATTGCTCTAAATCACTACTTATTAGAGAAATGCAAATTAAAGCTTCTCTGAGGTATCACCTCACACTTCTCAGACTGACCAATATGACCAGAAAGGATAATGATCATTGTTGGAAGGGTTGTGGGAAATCTGGGACACTATTACATTGTTGGTGGAGCTGTGAACTCATCCAACCTTTCTGGAGAGCAATTTGGAACTACGCCCAAAGGGCAACAAAAATGTGCATACCCTTTGATCCAGCAATACCACTACTGGGTCTATATCCTAAAGAGATGATGAAAAAAGGATAAAAACATCACTTATACAAACATATTCATAGCAGCCCTGTTTGTGGTGGCAAAGAATTGGAAATCAAATAAGTGTCCTTCATTTGGGGAATGGCTTAGCAAATTGTGGTATATGTATATGTATTGTTCTATTAGAAACCAGGAGGGATGGGAATTCAGGGAAGCCTGGAGGGATTTTCATGAACTGATGCTGAGTGAGATGAGCAGAACCAGAAAAACATTGTACACCCTAACAGCAACATGGGGGTGAGGATCAACCTTGATGGACTTGTTCATTCCATCAGTGCAACAATCAGGGACAATTTGGGGCTCTCTGCAATGGAGAGTGCCATCTGTATCCAGAGAAAGAACTGTGGAGTTTGAACAAAGACCAAGGACTTTTAACTTTAATTTAAAAAGAAAAACTGATATCTTATTGTCTGATCTTGCTATCTCTTATACTTTATGTTTCTTCCTTAAGGATATATTTCTTTCTCATCACATTCAGTTTGGATCAATCTATAACATGGAAACAATGTAAAGAGTGGGGGGTAGGGGAAAGGAAGCAAGAATAGGGGGAAAATTGTAAAACTCAAAATAAATAAAATCTTTATCATTTAAAAAAAAAGAAATGAAGCTAAAGAAAAAAAATAATCTGATGGGGAAGATTCTCAGAATTTCTAGTCAAAATAGAAACAATTACTACTTACACTCATTCTGAGCTATCAAAATCCAAGTGATTTGGATTTAAAGTCAAAGTCAAGTAGCTCCATTTGAATCCCAATAGATTTTATCAACGCCTGTTTTTCTAGCTCTATCATAAAGGCATAGTCATAAAATCTATCTTTTACTTCCACATCTGGAATGTAGGTGATAAAATAAGAGGGAAGAAATTATGGTCCAAGCTTCAATGACCAGAAGTGTAAAGATAGGGATAAAGATGACAAGTGAGGGGTGTGTGGAAGAGTGGGGAATCTGGTGTCAAGTCTTGACCAGAATGAAGAGGTTTTCCATTTATTTCAGATTTTTAAAAAAAGACAAAATAAATAAATAGGGAAGAAAAAGAAAATCTAGCCCCCCCCAAATCCAAAGATATCTTGTGAAGTTTCAGCAATCAAAATTTATATTCCTTTGGACAGAGCACCCATATGTAAGGATATGATTCTCCATGTGGACAGCAGTAGGAGGGAGGGAGGAAGGAAGGAAAGAAGGAAAGAAGGAGAGGAGAGGAGAGGAGAGGAGAGGAGAGGAGAGGAGAGGAAGGGAAGGGAGGAAGGAGTAATAACTGACCCAGTGGGAATCCATTTGGCCACTTCCAGTTGGATAATGCAACTGTTTCCTTCCTTCCTTCCTTCCTTCCTTCCTTCCTTCCTTCCTTCCTTCCTTCCTTCCTTCCTTCCTCAATTATAAAATGGGAATTAGAATATCACCTATCCCACAAGGTTATTATGAAGATGAATGAAATATTATTTTTAAAAGTCATTAACTGTTTTTAAAATGTATAGATAAATGAATATCCCTTTCCCCTTCCCCCCTAGGGGACTCTTTTTAGTCAAAACTTCTACCTATGGAAACTTGCACTTCTCTACAATTTAGAGTCTTCTGGAATTATCCAGAGCACATAAAGGTTATTTGACTTGCCCGGGTTCCCACTGACACTATGTGTCAGAGGCAGAACTCCAAAGCTGACTCCAAAGCCAGCTCTCACTCCACCATGTCATGCTGTCTCAAGTAAAAGAATAAACCTGGAAGAGTTTTGTGTATAGTCTTAGTGAAAGGTTCTAACTACTCTATGGAACCCAGTATAATGTAGAATTTGGGGCTGAGAGAATCATTACCAATAATTTGACTATTAGGTGGTGATTTCTTAGACTGAAAAGAACCATGAGAAAATATACGATGAGAAATGATTTCTTCAAGGATGGGAGAATGCAAAGAAGGAGGTAGAGGATCTCAGAATCCCATGATCATTCTAGACAAAGGATGAACAACTAAAATAGGCCTTGTTGTAATTCAGTCCTTTCAGTCATGTCTGTCTCTTCGTCAATCCATTTTGGGCTTTCTTGGCAGATATTAGTGTGTTTTTGCCATTTTTTTTCTCCAGATCATTTTAAATGAGCCTTAGACACTGACTGGTCTAATCCTCTTATTTTATATGCAAGGAAATTGGGTTATAAGGAGGTTAACTTATCCTCATGTTGTTATGAATCTCAACAAGTCTGAGATTCAAACCCAACTCTTCCAACTATTAGTATTTCCCTTTGTTATAGCACCTGCCACTTTAAACAAGGTGTTGCTTGGACCAGTGTACTAAGAATGATCACTGAACCAGTGTAGTTTTTATGTAGTCGGTATTGATAAATGGTAGACCTCTTCACGGCTAGAGCCACGACATGACAATAGATTTTCCAGCTTTTCCAAACATCCCTGCCTACACATGCCATCTTTAGCCCCTTCTTTATCTGTACACTTCTGGTCACTGAAGTTAGGCTCCTATTTTCTTCTGTCTTGTTTATCACCTTCATCCCATTTGTGGAAGAAAAATACGTATTTGATGATTGACTTCAGCTATGGTCTGAACCATCCACATTAAACGTAGTTTAGAACTTTCCCCAGAAGTCCATTCATCTCACCTATGGCACAGAGCAATGTAGAGCTGTTTTCAAAAACTTGAAAGGACTATCCAAATGTTATTATAATTATATATGATTATAATCATCATCATATTTCATGCATTATCATTGCACATAATCATTACTATTATTTGTTCTCTTGTTTCCTAATTTAACAGAAGGTAATGTTAATAATCTATAAATAAATAAGCATTTATTAAGTGATTGTTGCATGCCAGACACTGCAAGGATAGAAAGATTGAAATGAATCAGTTCCTGCTCCCAAGGAGCTTACATTCTATCAGAGTGAACAACATGTACACAAAAGTCTACAGAAATATAGTGAAAATTAATAAAAGGTTATTTTGGTCAGGAGGCAGCAGTAGTGTGGGAGATCAGGAAAGGCTTCCTGGAGGAGGACTCTTTTGAGCTGAACTTGTAAGGAAAAGTTTTTTCAAAGTAGGGTTGAAGAAGGATTGAATTTCAAGGGGGGGGGGCAGCTTATGCAAAAATATGGAGATAGGTAATGGAAAGTCATGATTAAGGAAATTCAAGTCCATTTGGGTTGGAATGCATAGCACCAGAAAGGGAAAGACATTGAATACACTGAGAAAATTAGGCTGGAGTCAGGGTGTGAAGTAACCCCCAGCCTTGCTTTAGCATTCCCCATTTTGGTTTTTACTTTGCTTGGACCTTGTCTTCCTCAGGTAACCCTAGGTATACATCTGAAGTCTTGTGGTAGCCTCAGCATCAGTCTTGCTCTTCTGACATTCTGATGGATAGTGGGATTTCTCTGACTTTGATTCAAGAACTGAGGTGATCAATATGGAGGCTATTCTCTACTCTGTGAGAAGCAACTGGGATAATTTCTGATTGGAAAAAGACTAAGCTGATCCCAATGTGTTTTAATGTGGATGTCCATAGGACAAACCTTTTCTGTGCTTGTGGGCTATTTTTTTATTCCCTTCAAATGACTGGTATTTTATAAGCACTAGAAATATAGAATGTGTCATTTCGCTGTGTCTTGTTTGCCAGGCAAAACCGCTAAGAACCTTTTAATTGGATGGGAAGTAAATGTAACCTCTACATTCAATGCTCCTCAGTATATGGCATGCTAACAAATGACCCAAGATATCCAAGCCACCATTTTCCTTCTGGCTTTCATACAGACAGGACAGGCAGCTTGTATTCAACTGCTTATATTATTACTCTGTCTGCCAAGACTGGAACCTTTCTGAAAGGATGCAATGGAAAGTGTGAGGCAACATATTGTAGTGAATGGAGCCAGGCCAGGCAAACCAAACCCTGCTTCTCATACATCTTAGTTATGGATCCCTGGCAGAGTCCTGAACTTTCAGGCCCTTTTCCCAATTCCTTTAGACTAAATTACAGAGCAGGTGTTCATTGGCACAAATAAAGTTCCTCATTGTGAGGTCCCCAACACCAAAGAAATCATCCATCTGTACCAAAAAAAATAACAATGTCCAACATTTCCATAGCATTTTCATATCCATATAGGATGTGATCCCCCAAATAATCCTACACGACAGGAAGAATAGATTATGGGTTCAAAGATTTAAAGGTAGAATCTCTTTTAGAGGTCAGCCAATCCAAATGTATTGGACATAGGAGAAACTTGAATGTCCCAAAGGTGAAATTACATTTCCAAGGTCACACAGTGTGATTGAGCCATGATTTGAACCCTGATTTTCTCATATCTAATTCAGGGTTCTGCATTATAGATAGATAATTAAGATCCAAACCTAGAGAATTTCCCACTATCTCAGACTACCTATTATCCTCTTTTTTTTTAAAGTCAAGCACCCTCCAGTTTGCCCAGCCAAGTCAAAGCTGTGCCCTCCCTCCTTCAAAGTATGTGTAGCTTTCAACTGTTAGACTGAATAGAGAACTGCTTCTTTTGATCAGTTATCTGGCATAAGATCACCTCACTAATGTTTTGTTGAACTAATGAACTAATGAAGATGCAGAATGGATGTTCTGAGCACATCCACAGGGATTTCACAGTTTCCACTTTCCCAGTGAAAGAGTTCTATAAGTTGTGCATTCAGAAGCTCATCATAATCTGGCTAATAAGCATTCTTCATCCACTTTGTTTTTCCTATGTGGATAGTTTGGCCAGATAATTCAGAGACTTTATTTAGGAGAATATGCAGTGGTCCAGTACTTGATAAAATCTGTCATGTACAGGAGAAAATGCCTCTACACTAAGAGAACTGGATTCACATGGGACCTCTGACACTTGCTAATTTAAGCCTTACTTCCTGTACCCTCAGTTTCCTTATCTGTAAAACCAGGGGAGTGGACCAACATCCTCTGAGTTTCAATAGGAGTTTATATCTAGAATCAACCATCAAAAGCATCTGAAATGACCTTCTCATCTCTCATTCCCAACTTGGGTTCAGAGCTCAATCTCCTCCAAAATGATGCCAGCATGGTTGATGACCACCAACCTTCACTTGATTTTAATGGTCAGATGATTTGTTTCCTCAACTAGATTGGAAATTCCTTGAGGAGAGAGTCCATGTCTTATTTTTCTAGAGATTCCAAATAGCACCAAAGACGGGGGGGTCCTCAAGACTTAAGCCCTATGACATATGATCAAAATACATAACAAAAGGTTGGATAATGTGAGATGTACAAGAACATCTCAGGAATGACAACACATAGGCCTATTATTGGTAATAAGAAGCAGTGTCTGCCAGGTTTCCATATGCTCCTAGGCAGTACAGGTAAAAGATGAAAATCCCAACAACAAGGAATTAGCTTGATGAACTAGAAATACTCCTAAATTCAGAGTCAAAGGATCTGGGTTCAGATCTCTGCATCATCTTTGTGACCTAGCACAAGTTACTCTGCTGTAGGTCTCTCAGTTTCTATATTGTGCACAAAGGAGGGTTTTGAATTAGGTGGTCATCTAGATCCCTTTCAAAGCTTTTTTCCCCTTTAGGCAAAATTGATTTTCTTTTTTTTTTTTTTTTTTTTTGGTGGGAGGGAGAAGGGAATAAGAGATCTGTATTGCCTTTTGAATATATATATATATAAAGAATATATAATATCATTAAAAATAGACAATCAGACATACCAAGAACATATATTTGCATGTATATACATATTTATGCTTTTCTGCATATTGATATTTGTCCCTCATTCTCGAAGATGACCAAGACATCATGGACAAGCACATGAATTGGCTTTGGGGGGGGGGGGGCTGTGCTAAGTCCCCAGCCTCATTCTCTCCTCCAGAGCCATCTGGGTCCAGTGGCCAGTTATGAATCAGGACAACTGGTGATGGCCCTGGAGGAGAGGTAATTAGGGGATCACACAACGAGTAAGTGACAAGTGACTGAGGCCGGATTCAAACTTCCATTGTCGTGTGTTAGAAGTCAGTGGTCTATCCACTGCACCACCTACACATACAGTTTCACACATATATCTGTATGTATATATGTATATATTTCCATATGCATATTTATACATGTGTACAGATATATAAAGCACATACATGCATGTATGCACACAATATCAGAAAACATTTTCATGGCTCGCTGCTAAATCCTTTTAGAAGACACTCATTAGCTACATAGAAAATCAGCCACTCTTGGAGAAGTTATCTTTCAATACTCATCTAAATCATTGTTTCCTGTTTTCCTCTTTCTGTCAGAAAGGAATTTGATATATTATAAAGACTCTTGACTCTCTCTCCCCTTAATTTGTTCCCATTTCCATTTCATGTCAAAGTCATTTTCTCTATGACAAGAAGTGGTGGCACTGTCTGCCTGCTTGTTCCCCACACACAGGGGACGTTAGAAGTGCCCAGGGCTGTTAACTGGCAGCCTGTGGGCATATCTGCAGCTTGAAGGACCTCATGCATGTCTATAAATATCCTGAGCTATGCACTTGATATTCAAAGAGTTTTTCAGCTTTAGGCATTTCCGGATTTTTCTATGGAAGTTTCTCTCCTTCATTTTCCTCTCAAACTTTGCCTCAGAAGCAAAGCTTCCCATGGAGCCGGAGGTGGGGCTCAGTTACCTGAAGCGTCTTGACAAGGTGGAGATTCCACAAGTGGTTCATTTGCCCTCTGCCCATGGTTAGGAATCAATTATGAATGCAGCCTACTGATAGATATTCTAGACTGCATATTGTCAGTGCCAGGCTTGTTGTTTGTGTTAATGGGACATGCCCTGGAAGGCTGCCATCTGGTCCTGATCCACCATGTCTAAATGCTACCTTGGCAATCTAATGGAGGCAGGTTGTATTTGAATTCCTCTCCCTAAAAGGGCCACACACTTTGGGGCATCCTTTGACACCTGTCATATACAAAAGACGTGTCCAGCAGAGAAAAATTAGACTTCCAAATTCAGGGGCGTTCAAAATGAAACAAGCCAGTCCCTTCCATGGACAAGTGAGCCTTCTTCTTTTGCTAATTATAAAATATGTCTGAAAATACATAAACAGTAATAATAGCAATACCAAGGGTGGCTAGGTGGCACAGTGGATAGCCCTGGAGTCAGGAGGACCTGGGTTCAAATCCGGCCTCAGACACTTGATAATTCCCTAGCTGTGTGGCCTTGGGCAAGTCACTTAACCCCACTGCCTTGTAAAAACCTAAATAATAATAATAATAATGATGATGATGATAGCAATACCAGAAATAACATAAAGGGGAACTGCTGGTGGTAGGAAAAAAGGTGATAAATGTTAAGGCCTACATTTTCACTTTAGGGGTGGAACATTCTCCTCCATTTCCATTAATCCAACAAAAATAGGGTAAAGACAAGAGCAGTTGGGTGGAGCAGTGGATAGAATGAAGTCTAGAAGAACTGAGTTCAAGTCTGGCCTCAGACATAATAACTGTGTAACCCTGGGTAAGTGACTTAACCCCATTTGCCTCAGTTTTCTCATCTGTGAAATGAGCTGGAGAAGGGAACAGAAAATAACTCCAGTTTCTTTGTCAGAAGAAAACAAGTGAACTCATGGAGAGTTGTACATCACTGGGGGGGGGAGAAAGACTGAATAGCACACTAAGAGCAGGACCTGAGATTCCATTGGTGTAGAGAAATCTGACAAAAAAAGGAAAGCCTACCTTTTAATGCTACATAAAGTCTAGAGAATTACCTAAATTGTTGAAAAGTTAAATAAATTTAAGGTCCCACAGCCCGGAAGGGTCAGAGACAGGACAGGAAGTCAATTTTTTTCTGGCTCCAAAGTGAGCTCCCCCATCCATTACATCATCTTGTCTCTGATACATGATGCCTGGACCAATTTAGTTAACATAGATAAAGTTTTTATAAAATTTTACGTGACAAATCCTATCTGGTATTATTGTGAGTGATAATTAATTAATTAGCTGGCTAATATTCTGGGTAAACTCATAATCTCTTTTAGTATTTATCTTTTTTTGTTTGCAAAAATCACAGGATATGGATTGTTGTTGCTTTTTTTTTTTAAGTTTTTGCAAGGCAAGGGGGTTAAGTGGCTTGCCCAAGGCCACACAGCTAGGTCATTATTAAGTGTCTGAGTTCACATTTGAACTCAGGTCCTCCTGACTCCAGGGCCAATGCTCTATCCACTAGGCCACCTAGCCACCCCTGTTGTTGCTTTTTAAAGCTGTTTTTCCTGTGCCTGTCTCTCATCATTCTAAATATATGGTGTGTTGGGATTTTCTTTTTCAAAATCCAATCCCAGATAAATGGTGGCTCCTTGTTGATTGGCCCCATAAAAACAAGATCAGAGGATCATGGTTCAGCATCAACTGTTGAACAGTATTGTTTTATGGGGACCTGCTAGAGAGGCTGGAGAAGATAGGTACCATAAAGAAAGAAAATGGATTACGATTATCAGTAGTGGCCACAAAAGTGTTGGGTTTTTCTCAGAATAGACAGTAGGAGGTCATGGAAAATCTAGAAAGAGAACTTTCAGAAACATCTTTTCAAAAATGGATTTGCTCTGGGTTCAAGTCCCACCACCCTTGATTATTTGACCTAGCAGGAAACTCATGTCTCTGAATTTCTGGTCTCTATCTGTCGAAGTAAATCCCATTCTGAGAATTCCTTCTACCCCTAGAATCACAGACCTGGACCAATAAATGCTTGGGTCATACTGCCAGTGATATTTATACTTAAGATGGATTTCCATCTTTGTCCAGGGATTTTGTGCAAGAACATTTGGAGAAATCTGAAAAAAGACACAAGGAAAAAGATATTTCATGGTCAGGGCTTTTGGCTGGCATATAATGAACATTTAGTTAATGCTTTCCCATTTATTCATCACTTGAGAGTGAGTAACACACTTTGAGATAGATGTCATACATCTTAAAAGCTAAAATGAAGAATTTCAGATCTAACATTCATTTTTTTAAGACAGATGTGAAAATTGAGTCTTAAAGAGGCAAAGGGATTTGCCTAGGGTCACAGAATGAGTCACTGTCGAGATTGGGACTATAAAAATTCATCAAGTCCTATTCCAATATGATCTATGTTTTGTTTAGCTATTTCTTATTCTTTGTGACCCAACATGGGATATTCTTTTTTCCCCCCTCTCTTTTTTTCTGGTTTTTGAAAGGCCATGGAATTGACTTGCCCAAGACCATATAGCTAAGTAAGTATAGAGAGTCTGAGGATGAATTTGAACTCAGGTCCTCCTGACTCCAGGTTGGTACTCTATCCACTGTACCACCTAGCTGCCCCCAACGTCTTCTTAGCAGACACTGGAATGGAACTGAGGCAAATAGGTTTAAGTGATTTTCCCATGGTCAAATAGCTAGTTCTGAAGCCAGATCTCTACTCGTCTTCCTGCCTCCAGTCTCGGTTTCTATTCACTGTGTCACTTTAGCTGCCCTAAAATAGTCTTAGGCTATATCACAGGATTCCAGGAAAAGGGATTCCTAGAGAAATGTTTCATTTCTATTCTATATTCAGCCATGGAGGTGTATTCATCTGGTTGCCAAAGCTTAGGGTTTAGAATCAGAGGAGCTGTGATTTACCCTGTGTGTGAGCTCGTACCTTCTCTTTGTTCATTCTCCTCTGTCCAGGGATGGGGGTAGATGAGGTATTCTCCAATTTTCACATCTCAGTTCTTCTCTTGAAATGAAGTCATTGAACAGAACATGCAAATGTGACAGTTCTGAGGATGCTGGTTCAAGTTTGGAAGGGACCTCAGAGGTTGTGTACAGTCCAATCCCCTCATTTGATGGGGTCCAAATGAGTGAGTGGTAAAATAGAGATTCAAGTACATATCTTCAGTGGTCTTTCAAGTCCACCATGATGGTCCTGACCAGGCCATCAGAAACCAAAATATTGGTTTCAATTCAGTCTTTTGATGACAATTTTAATAGATTCATGCCTCACCTCGTAGTCGAGAAAGCAGACAGTTTAGAAGACTTTGTTAGCATGTTTGTATCTGTGTGTATGTATGTATGTATGTATGCATGCATGTATGTTTGAGTTTTATTTTAGATATGGGAGCCTATCTAAAAGCAGACCTTTTAAACTTGGCTATTATCTTTTAAATATTCCCCACACCAATAGTAAAAATATGCAGTGGAACATGAAGAGCTGAAAAATCCGTTGAGGAAATGATTTAGAAAACCTTTCGCTGCCACCACCCATACGCCTCTTAATTTTATACAAACATGTTCTTGTCTGGAGAGCAAGAATCTGAACTAGAAAGGTTTTCTTTGTCTTGGCTTCCACTCTGTGACCTTTTAAGAACAGTGCATCCCATTCCATTCCCTTCTGTGTTGAATAGTCAATAATAGAGAATTTTATTTCGTGATAGAATATGGTATACAATATAGAAATTACCATGGGTCATTTGGGAAATATTTGTTTAAAGGGTTAGGCTCCAGGAGACAGATGATAGAAACCCAAAACTGAAGATGGCTTTGAATCTTTTAACCAGAGGGAGACTGAGCTAGCAGAACGTGGAACTGTTGACCTGTTGACTTATCATTCCCTAAGAGAACTAACTTTTGTTTTCCTTTCCCTTTTATCCCTGGAGCTTAACATGGTGTTTGGCACATAAGAGATTCTTTTAAAATGCTTCTAAGTTTCATTTGTCTTGACTCGATTCCAAGAAGGCAGAATCCTTTGCATTCTACTTCTGTGTAATCAGTTTAACTAAACTGTGGTTTAGATGTGATGGGAAAATGGTTCCTTTGGCCAAAGGCAACTTCCAGCTTTCATTTAGAGCCCTTTCTAGCTTAGCTCACTTCCACATCAGTGGCAAAGACCTCTAGACGTGGAGACCAAGAATACTTTCTGCTACATACAACCTACGTGATCCTACGCAAGCCACCTACTTCTCTTAGACCTCAGTGTCGTCTTTTGTAAAATGAAGTCTTTTTAGCTCTAAACCTATGGATTCAGTTTTGTCCTTTCCTCAGTGTCACATCTCAAACTGGATGTTCCCTAGACGTCTTAAACTTAACATGTTCCAAACTGAACTTAGTAACTTTCTCCCTCTTCCTAACTTTCCTATTACTGTTGAGGTCACCACCATCCTTCCAGTCAACCTAGACATTATCCTTGAACTCTTCACTCTCTCACCCTGCATAGCCAATCTGCTACCAAGGTCTTCCCAACATCTCTTGTCCCCTTCTCTCCTCTTATACTATCCCCCCCGGTGCAGGCCCTCATCACCTCATGCATGGACTATTGCAATGTTCTCCTGGTGGGTCTCCTTGCCACAAGGTATCCCTCTCTCCAACTCACCCTCCATTCAGCTGACAAAATAATTTTCCTTAAGTTGGGTCTGACCAAGTCACTTTCCCTACCCAATAAACTCCATTGATACTCAAAGCTCTCCATTATCTGCTTCCTCCCCCCTTTTTCAGTTTCTTACACCTTTTACTCAGTCACATATTCTGGGATCCAAGGATCCCTTGTACAAGACTCATCTTCTGACTCCAGGGATTTTCTGTGGCTATTCTTCATGCCCAAATACTTTCCCTCCTCATCTCTGACTTCTGATTTCCTTCACATCCCAGCTAAAATCCTCCCTTCTACAAGAGGCCCTTTCTGATTCCACTGCATTCTAATGCCTTCCTTGGAGGTCCATTGCTGCCTATTTCATCCTATCTACAACTTACCTCTACAGTTTTTTATATGTTTTCTTCCCTTCTCCCTTCAGAAGATTTTCAAGTACAGGAACTATTTTTTGATTTAACTTTGTATACTCAGTTCTTAGCATATAGTAAGAGCTTAATAAATGTTTATGGACTGACTGAATAAATCTATGATCCTGTGACTCTATTTGTGATTCTTACTTAAAAATTTCTTCAGCAGGGTGGGCTAGGTGGCGTAGTGGATAAAGCCCCAGCCTTGGAGTCAGGAGGACCTGGGTTCAGATCTGGTCTCAGACACTTAATAATTACCTAGCCGTGTAGCCTTGGGCAAGCCACTTAACCCCATTGCCTTGCAAAAACCTAAAAAAAAAAATTCTTGCAATTCGATCCAAATTTCTTACAATCTGATCAAACTTAGCCACAGATCTAGCTGTCAGTTATCAGCTCCTTATATATTTGAAACTTTTGAGACCAGTTTTATTCCCCCCCACCTGAGGATTGCTCTACTTAGCTAAAGATCCTTGAGGCCATTGAATTTTATGTTGTTTCAGGGTTTTATTGACATAAAGAACTTTTGTTGTAGATTGTTAAAACTTTCACTATTTTCGAGCACCATCTATCATTTTTTCTTCTTTTTTCAATTTAAGGCAATGGGGTTAAATGACTTGCCCAAGGTCACATAACTAGGTTGGATTTGAGCTCAGGTCCTCCTGACTTCAAGGTTGGTGGTCTGTCCACTGCACCACCTAGCTGCCCTACCATCCATCTTTAAAATGTTTTTAAGACGTGTAGAGAAGCATTCCAGAGGATTAAGCACCCTTTGGATGGTATTTCAGTTTTTAGTGATATTGAATAGAACCTCCAGGATTCATGGTGTGGATTTTCATAGTTTTAACTTGGTCATTGGTCTGTGACTTGGTTCCTTTCTTCTCCCACTTTAGTTTATTTCATTCTCACCCCTCTTTTAACCAGTCTTGTGTTCTAACAACATTTATTATTTAGAATTCAGTTGAATCTACCTGAATTATGCTGTCTGTTGAACTTTACTATGTTTGCACTTGGTGTGGGTAGAGGTAAAGTTGTAGTAATTGTAAATAGTTGTAAAAAATAAAAAATACATTATAAATAGTGATGGCCAAAAGGATGGCCTTAATGTGATGATAATACTCATAGCACTATTTCCATAATTCTCTCCATTTGACATAGACTTTGCAGGCCTTTCTTTTTTAATTCACTAACCATTTATTAAATACTTCCCGTGTATCAATTCATTGCACTAGGTCCTCAGGATTCAAAGATATAAATGAAACAGTTCCTGTACTTGGGGCTATGTGAATGGAAAGAAGGCAATGGTAAGAGAGATGTTGGGGGGAAGGAGAATTAGGAAAAAGGCAGATACCTCTAATTTTAAAATTTTGCACATAAAGTAGGAATCTAAGGAAAGATTGATTTGAAAAAAAGGTCATTTTGGGGTGGCTAGGTAGCTCAGTGGATAGAGCACTGGCCCTGGAGTCAGGAGGACCTGACTTCAAATCTGACCTCAGACACTTAATAATTACTGAGCTGTATGGCCTTGGGAAAGCCACTTAAACCCATTGCCTTGCAAAAACAAAAAAAAAAATTAAAAAGGTCATTTCACAGACCTAGACCTTAGTTCCTTCTCCCTTACAAATACACATAGACTAGAGAAGTCTTATAGAGAATGTCTCCATTCCCAAGATCACAAAGCATGAGATTTACCTTCCCTGGGCCAGAGACAACAGTGTTGGGAATAATCAAGACTTATAAATATTTTAGCCCTCTGGCTGTGAAGACCAAACCAGAAAGACTCTGGGTAGGCACCCATGCTAACCCTATAGGCAACATTGGATTCAATTAGCAAAGGTAGAAAAACTATCTGGTGAAATGTCTGTAGCAATGGGGTCAGGGAAGGGGTATGTGCCAGTGGTGCCATCCATCACAAATTGAGGGGTCATCTGGCTCCTAGCCAGGGTCATCAATGGGGCCATGAACACTAAAAGAAAAATTCTATGCTTTCCCTTTTGCCTGTCCAAGGTTCATTAGCAAGTTTAAGAGTACATTTCTTCCGAAACTGGGGTTCAGAGTGCAAGATGGCTAATAAGGGGGAACACAGGCAAAGAGACTTAGGCAAAAGAGTTATTATCATGAGAACACTGGTTGCTATCCCAGAATACAATGCACACTTCACCTCTATTCCCCACCATATACACACATGAAACCTCTAGCTCTTTTTCCTCTGCTTTTGTTCATCCAAGTTCATTTTTTATCTCAATCCCTATTACTGTTTCCTTCTTCTGAAACCATTTGTAATGTTTTTCTCAAGAAGCAAAAATCACTTTTCTCTCCCCTCACTGGATAAAGAAAAAGAAAAATTAAAAACTCTATAGCAGAACTTCATAGTCAAACAGAACAAAATGACCACATTCTCCATGTCCGGAAGAAATACATATCTCAGTGTACACCCTGAGTCCATCACCTTGTTTCCCTAAAATTTGTATTGGTCATTCCATTGATAGGAGTTCTTAAGTCTTTCAAAGCTGTTTTTTTAATAGTGAAAAAAACTTAGCAATAGATTATCCTGATTCTTCTCCCTTCACTCTGCATCACTTTATACTAATATTCCCAGATTTCTCTGAAACAGTGGCCTTCATCTGTACTCACAGCATAAGTCTAGGAGAGGTAGCAAAGTGGATAGAGCATCAGTCTGGAGTCTGGAAGACCTGAATTCAAGTCAAGTCTCAGACACTCTCCAGCTGTGTGATCTTGAATAAGTCACTTAACCTCTGTTTGTCTGAGTTTACTCTTCCATAAAATAGGATAATAATAGCACCTACTTCCCAGGATCATTGGTAGCATAAGATTATATGATAAAATACTTAGCAAAATAACTGGCGTTATATAAATATTCGCTATTATTTTTTTTCTGTATTCATGTATCACATTTGGTCCAACTGTTTCCCAGTTGTTGGGTCCCCCTTTTGTTTCCACTTCTTTGTCATCACAAAAGAGCTTCTACAGATAAAATTATGCCTAGGGAACCTTTTCCTCTTCCTTTGATTCTTGAGGTATAAGCCTAGAGTGCTATTGCTAGATCAAAAGTTATACCAGTTACAGTAGTTTTTTGTCCTTGTGCCCCAAAGTCACTTGGGATCATAGTTTTAGAGGGAAGGAACTGCTGAGGCCATCAGGTCCAGGTCCCTCCTGTACATAGGAGAAAAATGATGGAAGAGATAATGTCCCTGCCCACAGTCTTCCCCCAGGTAGTTGAAGTTAATACCTGAAAATGTCTAGACTAGAGACCATTTGATCATTTTGGCAGTATTTTCTGACCTCTCTTTTGACTGCCTACTCATCTTAGTTAAAGAACATTTTTAAAGTCAGTTTTGCCAGTGCTTAGACAACTCTTAGAGTGTTATTAAGTTTGGCAAAAAAAAAAGAGAGAAGAAAAAACTTAATTTTAGAATGCTGACTCTGCAAAGTAAAATATTAAATAACTTGTCATGTGGAATGGAGTGGGTGGACAGAGTTGAAGTTTTGACTTGCCAAAAAGCTCAGATATAGTTCCCATCTTTTGCCAAGATTCTCTGCTCCCCCCCTTTAGCTCTACTTGTCATGAGAGACATTTGAAAGTTGATGCTTTGAGTTCATTTATTCAGGCAGCAGAGTTTTGGCCCTTAGTAGCTTAGTTGGTGTCTTATTGGTTCATCTTTATGGAATCCAGTGAGTTCCACCTAGAAAAATCTTGGCCTCCTCATACGTCAGCATTCCTGAGCCATATCTAAAAGTTGTGATCATGAATGGGAGAATATGGAAAGATGGGAAGAGAGGAAGAGAAACTTGTGAGATACTTATTTTTCTTTTTTAAAACTATTTATAGGGGCAGCTAGGTGGCGTAGTGGATAGAGCACCGGCCCTGGAGTCAGGAGGACCTGGGTTCAAATCCGGTCTCAGACACTTAATAATTGCCTAGCTGTGTGGACTTGGGCAAGCCACTTAACCCCATTTGCCTTGGAAAAACCTAAAAAAAACCTTTTTATATTTTCCATCTACACTCCAAAGGCCAGTCTTCCACTCAAAGCCAGGATTTCAAAGCTGGAAGGGACTTGAATCCATCTGATCCAATCCATCCCTAAAAAACATCCCATGTACTTCATGTCCAATAAATGATTATCTGGCCCTTGCTTGAAGATCTTCAATGAGGGGAAGCCCTTGTTTCTCAAAGTAGCCCAAGAAACTTTTGCTAACACTTATTAATAATAAATCGGGAGACAGTTCTCCTGATGTTGAACTAGCTTTGATTCTTTGCATTTCCAGTCTCTTTCCTAATTCTGCTTTATAACATCCATCTCTTGGGCTATAAAATTTACAACATGACTTCTCTCCTCACCTTTCTGCCAAATTATCTCTACTCTCTTCTTAACTCCCTATAATATGACTTCTGTCCTTACCACTCTGCCAAAACTATACCTTGAAAAAAAAACCTATACTCTGAGAAGTCTGGTCACCTTTTATTTGACAAATTCAGTAGACTTTTTACAGTCTTAGAATAAAATTATGACTTAAGGGATTTAAGAATTTATTAGGTCCTTCTCCAAATCATGAACCTTAATAACATCCCCCCAAATGATTATTCCTCCTTTGTGTGAAGTCTTCTAATGATGACAAAGCTCACTACTTCCTGAAGCAATCTGTTCTATTTTTTTAATAACTCATGAAGTCAATCAATCAATGAGCCTTTATTAAGCACTTTTCTGAGTAGCAAACATTGTCCAAAGAAGTGGCATAGAACATATCATCTAGAATGCCCACATCCCGAAAAGGAGATGGTCCAGAGATATGGTGAATGTGTGAGGGATGATGGATGAATTGACCAAGAGTTTTGCTTGTGCCCTCCTCAGCCTTGGGTAGATTTTCTATAAATGAATTTTTAGAAACAAGAGTCAAATAAAACAAGGAGTCATGAAGAATATTTACCCTGATGAAATCCAAATTTCATTGAAATATGGAAATATATAATTGTTGGGAATTTTTACCTTACATGTTGCCAAAATCTACCTCCTCCACAGTAACCAGCTCATGAGTCCTCATTCTATTCCCTAAGATTAAGGCAACAAATAAAATCCTTCTAACATGTGATGATGCTTCCCATATTTGAAGATCTGGCATGATGACCTTAAACAAATCATATTGTTTTTCATCATATATTTTGATTTTAGACCTCAGGTTCTAAGCTTCTTAACGACTTGAGTTATTTTTTCCCTTTCTTTGCATTGTTCTTGGAATACAGCAAGTGCTAAATAGTTGCTTCTTGATGACATTTTTAGTGATGTCCTTCCAAATAGGAATTAGACTAAACGGCCTCCAAACTTCTTTCCATTCAAAAGTTCTCTTGCAAATGATCCACATATCTTCTTTGGTCATTTCTTGGTCATTTAATGATTCCCTGGAAATCATTTTTGTTCCTCGATCTTATTTAAGTACCTTACAAAGCTTCTTTTCCTCACCCCATGCCAATTAGCTGTGTAAGTGGGAAATCCTTAAGACACTTTCTTTCCTTACTTTGACATATTACTCCTTGCTATTTAAGGTATCCTAGTCCATTCAATTCTATTATCCTCTTGCTATTTCCTTCACTAATATGTATTTCTCTTGTGATGTCCCCTTTTGTATTTTCAAGATGATTAGTGATCAGTCCGCATCATGATTGAAAATGTCTTCTGCTTTGTTGGCTGTGAAATCACCCAAGTGATCTTCAGTGTCCTTTGACCCCAGAAAGTTCTTATCGACCCTAAGATTTCTCTGGGTGATAAGGAATTCACAGTATCATAGATCTGGAGCTGGAAGAGACTTCAGAGGTCATCCAGTGCAACCCCCACATTTTACAGATCAGGAAACTGAGTTGTGGGCAGGTATTATCTGCCCAGTGTCACACTGATAGAGAGGACAAAAGTTGGATCTGAACCCAGATTCTGTGAGTTCAGAATCAGTTTTCTTTTACACTATACCTGGCTACCTCTATCTTTTCCTTCCTACCCAGGAAAAAGTAAAACAGAAACTAAATAGTTTGGATGGAAGGCACTTTCTTCAATCACTTTTTTTGGTGTGTTTTTCAATATTTAAAAAATAAAATCACTCTACTTGAAACCATAAAGTAAATTAGATTCATGAAATGCACAAATATTGCTAATTGTATAGTGCCCTGGAGTTCCCAGGGTGTTTTGGCCAAGCTTTTGGATGTTTTAAAGCAGCAATAGTCCCATCTCCCATGTATAGCAAGATACAAGTCAATTTTTGGTCCCCTGCTAGGAAAAAAAGAATAAATTATAAGAGGATAAAGTGTATTCTCAGTAGAAAGAGTATTGGCAAAGGCTTTTTTTCACATAGCTAGCTCCTTTGCTGACGTTGCTCCACTAAATTCTCATCATAGTCCTAGTGTTCAAAGGACCTTATAAATGGGAAAAATATTGTTTTCTTCAGCATTCACTGAGATGGGGAAAGTTTACAAGCATGTCCTCATCCATAGTCCCTTTCAGTGCAAATATACTCAGACATTTATAGAACAAACAAACCCAGTCCCCTCCCCATACCCTCAACACTGCCATTTTGGTAGTCACAAAAAAATTTAACATGTGAAAACAATGCAAAGAAATCCTCACATTTTCCTACCCTGATTTATGGAGTCTTTTATTAAAATGATGCTCTCAGTCACATTCAACTGTGATCAATGTATATCATGGAACCAATGTAAAGACTAACACAATGCCTTCTTTCGGGGGTGGGGAGAGGGAAGCAAGAATAGGGGGAAAATTGTAAAATTCAAAACAAATAAAAATTTTCTTAAAAAAAGGTCAAAGCCCCCAAAATAAAATGATGCTCTCAGGGTGACTCCATTTCTAGCTTTACCTCTTTGAGTAAAGGATCCAATTCCTCTTTTGCAGCATGACTAATATAGAAATATATTATACACATATGTATATGTACAAGTTTTACTGCCATGGGGAAGGGGGAAATTATTTGAAGGGGGAACACATCAGCATTTGCATGATCAGAAAAGGAATGAAGTGCTTAAGTTGAGTTTTAAAAGAATTGAAGCACCCTAAGAGAGAGAGGGAGATGGGTGGAAATTCCGGGAATGAGGAACAGCCAGGGCAAAAGTGCAGAGATAGAAAATGGAATGTCATATGACAACAAGAAATCCATATTATAAAGTGTGTAAAAAGGGAGTTATAAAAAGATAAAAAGACTGGTAGTATAGACTGGAGACTGTTTCAAGACTTTTAATGTGCCTGATGGAGGAGCGAGTAGCAATACTTAACTATGTCCTACTGAAAACCTCTAGGTGAGTAAAAGGGCCCCCTAAGCACTAAATGACTATCTAAGTAGACGGCATCCTGATTTTCTTAGCCCTTAATGAGTAATTGGCTCAGAAGCCTAGTCTTTATTGATTCTTCATGAATGTCAAAGACCCAGGGATTCTTTGTGCAGTGGAGCTATGTAAAAGGAGAAATAGGAAAGGAAAATGATTATGTGGCTGCTTTGGGGGAGTCACAAAATCCAAGAGTTGGAAAGGACCCCAGCCAGCATTTTGTCTCATTCACTGACACACCTGACAAGTGGTTACCAGGCTTTACTTGAAGACCTCCAAAGAAGGGGAGCTCGCCACCTCCCCTGGGCCACTTTGGGACGGTGCTCTTTGTCAGGAAACCTGTCCTGGTGGCGTGACTCACTTAGCTTTGTCCTTGCTTCTCTCCCTTGCCCTGGATTGGGGAACAAATGGCATAACCTCCCTCCGTCTTCCAAATAAGGGCTCCTGGTGACAGACATGGCACCATCTCCTCCCCCACCTTGCCCTGCAAAGTTTCCTCTCGGGGCAACGTTCCGTGATCCTTCAATGAATCCTCCAATGGCACAGATTCAAACTCTCTCACTTTCCTTGCTGCCCCTTATCAATGTTCTCCTAGACTGAAGTCACCACCACCCTCCAATTCTGGTATGAGTAGGACAGAGGGTAATAATGCAGCCAAAGATTGTATTAGCTTTCAAGGGAAGAGAAGGGAAGACACAGTAAGCTGTAAGATAGCCCAGTGAATGAGGGAAAAGAGAACAGGAATCTAGAGTGCATTAGTACAGAAATGGCTTTGACCCTGGTCTGTTAACCTACCACATGGCTCCAACCCTGTTCCTGTGGGCTTCTACTTGGTAGGAATCAGTATTAACTGAAAATAAGATTTCTTGATGTGTTCATTTTTAAATGGCATATTTAATGAGATCTCTCAGTCAGTAATGAGACTACACAATTTGGGATTATGGCTAAATAATTGCAGTAAGTTTGGCTATAAGGGTAATGGGAACCATCCCATGGATCATGTCTGGAGATGAGCCAGTACTTTGGGCTCACATCCGAGCCAGGTCTCCCTTGAGCTTGCTACGAGAGGAAGTAAGGGCTACTCATTGCAGGCCACCATGACTGCTGGGGGTGGGGTGGGAAATGGGGAGGGACAGAAATCTCCTAACCCCTTGCAGGAAATTTAATGATAGACTGAACGGATTGTGTCCCAGAAGAATACCACTGTACTATAAGAGAGGAAGTTGAAATTTTCCTGATTCTTTTCTTGTCATTTCAACAATCACAAGCATTTCAAGACATGAACAACAGGAAAGAAGATTAGAGAAGGAGAAAGAAACAAGGCAGAACTGTAGCTTTAGTCACTAAGAATTCATCCAAGTAGGAGTCAGTGGTCCTTGGATGCTCTTTGCCATATCCCAAATAGAAACTCAAACCTAGGCATGGGACTAGTCCTTCCAAGACTACACATCCGAGCCCACGGCACTTAGGATGGCCCCAAACACAGAATAGGAATGACTTTATGTACAAATCCTTAATGGAATGGATCAAGTTTTGAAAAAAATGTATTTATGAAAATGCTTCAAAGACAGAATTTGAAACTTGCTCTCCTGACTCCAAATCCCAAGTAAAATATCATTAATAGACATGTCCATGCAGTAGTTATGTCATCCTTGCCAATAGGAGGTTGGTTGTGGAGTGAGAAAAGCCTAGGCTTGGATCTCTTCTCTGACTCTTATTAGCTTTGTGACTATGGGTAGATCAGTCTCTACATTTCCTGTTCCCTTTCCTCATCTGGGAACCTGAAGGCCTATTCTAACAACCAGAGATGATTGCTGTGGGACTTAAATGAAGCCCTACATGGAAATCATTGTAGAAATTGCAAAGCACAATTGAATTGTAGGTTGTTTTGAATTTAGCAATCTCCCCTCCTTCTCACTACAACTACAAACTGTGGCCTTGATTCCAAGGAATGACAGAAACACAGTAAATACTATCTTGGGACTTTTAACAAATCTAATTCTTGTTTACTTATTTACTTTACATTTTTCAAAATTAAATTTTCTTTTATTTCCATTAATAAATATTTATTTTCTTCTCCTCTTATTTCTTTACTTAATTGGGGGGGGGGGTTGAATAACCAAATTCTTGTACCAAATGTGCTTAGTCAAACAAAATAAATTGAACCCTGGTCATGTTGAAAGAATACCAATCCATCCCTTCTCTGTAGAGATAGGTGACATTCAAGGTGTTTTGGAAATGATATGATAAACATTTAGTGTGATCATTTGCACTTCAGAAATCAGCAAAGCTGGCAAATCAAGGTTGAATGTATTGTTTTGCTGATTGTCTAGACATAAGAGAGCTTTGGAAAAAAATCTCAATTTAAACTGAGTATGCCTTGCATATACTTTTTTTTAAAAGATTGGTTACTAAATATTTAGCAGTACATTTGTGAGAACACTCTTCATCATTGCTCTTCTGAACTCATTTGGCATTGCTTTGATTGAGTTCCCAGGTTGTTTGTCTTTACATTGCTAGGGTCATTGTAAAAATCATTCTCCTGGTTCTGCACATTTTGTTCTTCAACAGTTGCTATGTCTTCCCTGATTTCCTTGTAATGAGTCAATTTTCACAAAGGAAATGAATTTTTTTAAGGAAACATGAATCTCATTTTTTTTAAAATAGCCTTTCTTGGGGCAGCACTGGCTGGAGTCAGGAGGACCTGAGTTCAGAGCTGGCCTCAGACACTTAATAATTGCCTAGCTGTGTGACCTTGGGCAAGTCACATAACCCCATTGCCTTATATAAATAAAAAATATTTAAATTCAAAAAATAGCCTTTCTTTATAAGTTTTGGTCAAATATGTCATATTGTATAAATTATTTCTTGAGTAAATGGAACTTAGGATATCTTATATTACCAATCAATATAAGATATATTGTTTCATTTACTCAATTAATGTTGACATCATATATTTTAAAAGAGTTCATAGCTGAACCTACCTGTCCTCTGACATTATAAATAAAAAGAATATCCAATATTTAGGAAAATGAAATTGACAGTTATGAAATCCTAACTGATCTGTTTATTTTCTTCCACAAACCTTATATATTTAACAATGAGCATTTTTGGAAATTTGATAACAATGGATTTTTATGTGATTTTTCACATTGAAATGTCATATTTTTTAAACATTCAATTCTGATGTTTAAAATGTCTGTTCTGTCTTAAGGAGACTCATTTGTGAGATGCTTATCCATCTAATAAATGTGATCCCCTAATTTAGAGTAAATTTCTTTTATGTCTGCTTCTCATAAAATATCTCAGGTTCTTTGAAGGATGAAGCCTTTTCTGAGTTCAACTTTCCTGGTGGATATGAGCAAAGATTAAAGTGTTTTCTCAGGATTTCTTGGGCCTTTGAGTCTAAGAAAGTACTTATACCAGGATTCTAGGAGGAATAAAAGTTGATGCTATCTTGAAATTTTACTAAAAAGTCACTTTAATGATTCAGTTATTCCAAGTAATGGTAAAAACAGATCCCATGAGCTGCCTGGTGAGGATTCTTGCAGGCATCAGATCCTAGGATCATTGCTCCTGAGTGGAGAGGGACATTAGTGGCTAAGTCACCTAATACAACCATGTCATTTTTTTTTGTTTATTTGTTTAATACAAGTAATGGAGATTAAGTGGCTTGCCCAGAGTCACACAGCTAGAGAATTATTCAATGTCTGAGACCAAATTTGAACTCAGGTCCTTCTGACTTCAGGACTGATGTTCTATCCACTGTACCACCTAGCTGTCCCTACAACCATGTCATTTTATAGATGAGGAAACTGAGACCTGCAAAGATGATGTCAATTGAGGGAATTCTATGGAATAGAGGATTAAGTTATTTGGAAATGGGAAGACGTGAGTGTGAGTCCTGGCTCAGATAAAAGCTGTGCAACTCTGGACAAATCATATAACCCCCTTTAACTCAACTTCCCCATCTGTAAAATGTAACAAATAATGTCATCTACTATGTCCAGTAGCTAATAATAGCTAATAATAAACTAACATTTATAGAGGACATTAAGGTTTACAAAGTGCTTTTCATATGCAAACCTTCAAATATTAACTTCTTTAATCCTAGGAACAACTTTGAAAAAGGTGTTATCACCCTTCATTTTATGGGTGAGGAGATTGAAATAGAGCTAAGTTAAATCACCAGAGATAAAGAGCTAGGGAGTATTTGAAGCAGAAATAGATATCTGCAGGTAGATAGATGGATGGATGGATGCATGGATGCATGGATAAGTTTTACAAAATGCTTTTCATATGTAAACCTTCATATATTAACTTCTTTCATCCTAAAAACAAGTTTGAAAAAAAGTGTTATTATCACCCTTCATTTTATGAGTGGGGAGATTGAAGTACAGCTAAGTTAAATCACCCAGAGATAAAGAGCTAGGGAGTATTTGAAGCAGAGATAGATATCTGCAGATAGATAAATGGATGGATGGATAGATAGATAGAGAGATAGACAAACAGAAAGATCCAGAAAGATAGACAGATAGAGTAATATGGTAATCCTAGAGAGCAAGAACTAGTAGGAAAGGCACTCAGTAATGAGATCCTCTCTGTTCACAAAAAGGATATAATCTAGAGGAGGTCCATACATAAGTAGATATAAATTAAATACAATTTAATTCAGGGGGCACTCTAGCTAGGGGCATCAACAAAGGCCTTATGGAAGATGGTCTCTTGATCTAAGCTTTGAAAATAATCTAAGATTTGAAGAAGCAGAAGTGGGGAGGTAGCTCATTCCAGGCGTGGGAAGTCACCTGTACATGAAAGGGAGATAGAATATTACGCCTGGGAAGCCACCTGTACATGAATGGGAGATAGAATATTACACGTGTGAAGGACTGGAAAGGGGCCACTTTTGGTTGCATCAAAGGAAGTAGTATATGAATTTTCTGGAATGATTCCCAAACACTGGATGACCTTTGTCTATTGTTTTGTCAAGGGAATTCTCCTTTAAATAGAGGTTGTGAGGTTCCTTCCATATTGTGATTTCCCAGTCACTGCCTTCTAAGGTAATGTTTCACTGATGATAGTGATGATGAAGTCATCATCATCTTACATTTAAGATTGATTCACTCATATGTACACATTCAAATAGTCATGTATTGACCTCTTTGACTAAACACCCATATCCCTCAGTTTTGGAAATATGACTGTCGTTGCTGCATTTTGAATTTGTTTATCACAGAGAATGATCTCTCATGAATCCTCCATGGCCATTGTCCTCATGTTCTTTTAAATGAGGAAAAGTAGTTTCCTTTCTTTATAAATTCTTCCCAGAGTCACAGTGCAAATTGGATTCCAAGAAAAACCACTAAGAATTGGGCATTGAAATAGAAGAGAAAATTAAATTTTGCTTTAAGATAACAGGAGGTAGACATCAGCCCTCATTACCATCAATGCTGATTGAGTTTATTCCCTCTTAGCTATTAAGAGATATATAAGACATCTTATCAAGACCTCGAATGACCTCAGAATATTCTGGGTAGAGTGAAGAAGACAGCTTTAGATGCTCTTTTCTCTCCCTGAGATAATTCAGTCTGTATTCCTCATTGGACAGAGCCTAGCTCCTTTTTCCAAATTGCAGCTTTTTGTCTTTCCTTCCTCCTACTCCTTTGAGAACCTCCGTTACCTACATTCCAATTGTCCTTCATTTTATTTTCTTTTGCATTTACATACCTAGAGCCAATCAGAGTCCTTAATAGATGGCATACACTTAATGAGTGTTCAAAAATTGTTTATTTTTATATATATTTCTAATAAATAAATTTTAATTAGGTCATCATGAGTCATTGCAAACTCTTCCTATGTCACTCTTTCTGGGCTATTTTGCAGTTTTAAAAATAACTTTTAGGGGCAGCTAGGTGGTGTAGTGAATAGAGAACTGGTCCTGGAGTCAGGAGGACCTGAGTTCAAATCCTTGGACACTTAATAATTACCTAGTTGTGTGACCTTGGGCAAGTCACTTAACCCCATTACCTTACAAAAAAATAACTTTTAGATACAATATTTTAAGTCAAAGAAATACATTTCTAATGGTGAAATTTCAGACAATGGAAAGATAAGTCCCTCCTCCCATCATCTATAAAGTGAGGGAGTGAATAAATTGAATCAATCAACAAGAACTGATAAGAGACCTACTATGTGCAAGTCTCTGTGGCAAACACTAGGACTACAAAGACAATAGGAAACTGTCCCTGCCCTCCAGGAGTTTAAACTCTAAGGGAATGATAAAAAATTCATATAGAAATATATACCCAACATAGATAAATCTATAGACGCATATATATCTTTAACTTGATCTTTATCTCGCTATATCAGTATCTACCTTTCTAGTTTTATCTATTTATTATAATACTTATATCTATAGATATAGATTTATCTATTCCTATATTTATCTCTTTACATTTTCAGGACCCCTTGTTCTGATATTATTTGGTAGTAAAAGGATCGGTCACTACATCAGTACTACTGCTGTTAGGATGACACGTAGAAAAGGGGATCAAGTTTTAAAAGTTGTTACTAAAAGTAGGATCCTTCAGGATTCAGAAGCAAGGGCCAGGTTGTTCTAAATGCTCCTCGTCAATCGACATAGGAAGGCTTGGGAGATGGGGAGTGGCCAAGAGAAACACAAAAAAAGAGATGGAATTATCAAGTTCACCATCATTACTCCAGTAATGCCAGTAATATTAATAATTTCCTCCTAATTTGGTTTTTCAAATAATATTTTTTCAAATGATATTTTATTTCATTTTTCTAATTACATGTTGTGAAAGTTTTCCAACATTCATCCACATGCTTATGTGTTATTTTTAAGTTACATGACTTCCTTCCACCCTCCCTTCCTACTCCTCTCCCCTCAGTGGTGAACAATCAGGTGGATAGTATCCATACAGATTTGTGTTAAATATGTTTACAGATTAGTCATTCTGGGTAAAAATCATATTTATTTTAGTTAATACAAAGGATCAATGTAAACTTAACCAATTTTGATTAAAGAATTTTATCAGTCTTAAAAGAAAAGGAATCCCATCCTCTCTTATTTTCTTTGGAATGGAAATAATGAAATAGTTATACAGTTAGGTTTTCTAGAATAAATAGGCTCTCTCTGATTAAATGATGAGCTACCAAGAAAGGAATATCCACAAAGAAGAGGAAAGCTTTGGGCTCTGTCTCCCCAAGACCCACAATCCACTTACCATCCGTGTGACCTTGAAGAATCCATTTGACCCCTCTATGTCCCAATTGCATCATCTATGAAATGAGGTTGCAAGCTCTTTGATTTTCCCAGATCCCTTACGTTTCTCAGTCCCTCTGAGTAATCTCCTTAGAAAGCCGGTTTCTTAAAAGCAGTAGCTATCTCCATTTTGTATTGTGTCCCCAGCACTTGAGTAGAGTGTCTGGCACAATAAGCTCTTAATAAATGTTTATTCCTTCATTCTTTCATTCAATGACAAGATAATTTCATGTTTCTCCTAGATGTGATGATATCTGATTTTGTGCTGAGATGTTTCCCTTCCCATAACTTTTTGTCTTAATTCAATTCAGTCACCAATTAAGAATCTCTGCTAATCTAATGTGGGAGGCATTACATTGAGTATATAGGCAGCTTGCATTCAACTGGGTGGTTGTAGTATTTATAGAGCTAAGTTAACATAAAATCCAGGGACCAGGCCTAGGATTTCAGTGTTTACGGGGAAGTCTCCAGTGAGTAAATTCCCCCTGCCAATGATGTTTTGAAAGTTATGTGATTTTCCCAGGGTCACATCCAGTCTGTGTCAGAGTCAAGATTTGAACTTGGGTCTTCCCACCTTTAAAAGATGACTCTGTTTGCACTAGAACAAGTACTAATAATTAGGAGGAAGGGAAAAGAAGAGATTGCAGGATTGTAAATCAGGAAAACCTAACGGAGGAGACATCACCTGGCTTTAGACCTTGGTGTCTCTGCAGAAACATTGCAGTTAGAATAGAGATAGGATGTTGGTTATCTTGTTAATTAAATAATCATAACATGGATAGACGGTAAGACGTTTTATAGCTCTCCCCCACTTTAGAAAGGAACAGATCCAAAACAATGAAAAGTTCATAGAGAAGACATCATTTTTCCTGACAAGTATTAGAAACAATAGATACCTGTTGCCTGATGGACTGTTGATATTACAGGAAGCCTTTCAAGTAAAAAAAAGAAGGGAACTCCCCCTCCCCCAAAACATCCCAGAACCCCTCAGGAAGCCCTTTCAATGATAGAACAGTTCTGATTGGGCAGTGTAATGGGTGGCAGTGAGGATTAATTGTGCAATCAAGATCTAGATTCAAATACAAGTAACTGAACCCCTCTGGGTCCACTAATGAAATGTCAACTATAAAGATGTCCTTGTCAGTTCTGATGCTATGGTCAGTGCTGCCCCCCACCCAGTAATCCAAATTCAGTGTTACAGATGAGTTGCCATCTTCCACCAGTAAAAGAAACTGTATTTTAAGAGCTTCTTCCCTCTCACCATTGCCAAAATCATGGGGGCAGGCACAATACATCATCAAAGTGAAGTCTCTCTCCTTCTCTTCTTCCATGGAGATGTAGACGAGCCTCTCATTCCCTACCAAATGCGCCTAACCTCCATATGCATCATTCTGTTGAATGATAAGGGGTGGAAATTTATGGTAAAACACCAAAGCTTTATGTATAACAGGGGAAAATGTGCATTTTTTGACTTGCTCAACTATTTATGTCCTGTTTTGATTCGAGTAATGGGTAACCCAGAAATGATGAATGATGCCTCCCTTCCCCATGCCATTCCTCAATTGAATGTTGTGCTTCCTTAGGTTAAAATTTTTTAAAATATCTTTGCAAGTATTTATGATGAGACTCTGCAAGGTATGGTTCTTTGTGACACAATTCAGTTCAAGTCACAAGAATCTGCAGACCTTCCAGGAGTCAGAGAGGAAGGTAAAATGAAGAACAAACTCTGTCTCCCCTCAAGGAGCTAATCTTCTACTCTCTAGGTACCAATACATGAATAAATACAAATAATTTGTGGAATGCAAAAGCCTTTTTAAACCTTTTTATCTGTCATCAGTACACTAAACACTCAGGATACGAATATGAGCAAGATGACCCCTACCTTCAGGGAGACATTATTAGAGGAAATCTATGAGTGGGAGATGATGGTCAGAGAAGAGTGTTGACTATTTTCAAAGATAGAGTGTTGGGGAGAGGATGTGACCATGGCAACATAGTACGAAGGTGACTAGGGACTGCGCTAGATATTGAACCCTCATCTCAGAGCCCAGAGTCCCAAGGCAGGTCATTGGAGGTAGAACATGAAACTTGTAAGTATGAGGATAGCTCCTTGTAGGGAGGCTCAAAGTGTTCAAAATTTGCCAGGGAGTCTCAGAAGAGGAGTTGAGAGGGAATGCATCAGGGACTGCCTGGGTATATACAAAGAAGCTGGAGATAGATTGCCAAGTTTAGGGGAAAATGGTAAATAAGTCTGGAAAGGTAGGTCGGAATGGAAGTGAATTTTACATACTAAGTTCTAAGGAGTTGGTATTTTATCCTAAAGGTAAAAAAGAGATCCTTGAACTGCCAATTTTGAGTATGCTGATATTCCTATAGCACAGGTTTAGTCACCGTTACTTCCCTATTCAAGAAGCTCCAAGTGACTCCCCATTAACTCTAGACTAAACTCCAAAAACATCCGTTTGACCTTGCCAGCATCTCAGTCTGTAATCAGGTCAAGTCAGTGAGGAATTATTAAAAATTCTTACTATGCATCTCATACCACACTAAGCCATAGGCATAAAAAAAGTGAAAAGATAATCCTCAGTGTCCCCTTCTAGTGGGGGAAACGGTACATAAAAGGGAGCTAAAAAGAAGAAAGAGTGATGTTACTTAAGGAGAGACATGGAAGTGGGACAGCCAGGAGTAGAACTGAGAGGGGAGTTAAGGTGCTCACCTAGCCCTGAGCATTTCCTCCAGATGGGAATTTGGGGAGAGACTCACCAATCACAGGAAGAAAGACATTGTCTAGGATGGGGGAGTCACAGAGGTGATAGCATCTTTCAGAGATGGAAGAGAGGTCCAGAAAGTCTTGAATATGGAGCTCAACCTTAATATATTGATTAGATATTGCAAGTCGCTTAACACCTTTTGGTTTCCTCATCTAGAAAATGAGGGGATGATTCTAGAATACCTCCACCCTATGATGATCTATCTAGCTATGCTGATCTACCTATCTGGGTTGATTTGTCTAACCTAAGTATCTATGATCCCTCTTCCCATGAGATGATGTGTTCTACTACATACATCTCAATGAGCCTTCTCTAGGACATTCCATCCAACAACTCCACATCCATGGACAGGTTATGTCCCACTCCTGACTATGCTGTTTCTCTGACATTGAACCCCCTCTCCCCCTAACTTGTCCAATCACCTCAAGCTCATTTTTAGATAGTTTTGAAAAAAATACATATGTCAACATGCTTTCCCCCCATTAAAAAGATAAGATTCTTAGGGACAGGAACTGTTTTCATTTTTTTTTTTTTTGCTCTATCCCCAGCACCTAGGAGTAGGGCTGGCATCTAATCAATGCTTGATACTTGAATGAATGAGGAATGGAAGTAATATAGTCAGCCCTGGACTTTTGGAAGAATATCTTTACATTTTATACTTAATGGGATTGATTGGTCAGACTCTCATATTGGAATTTGGGTTAAATTAATTGAATTGGAAATGCTAGCTTGCCTTAACTATGCAATTTTATTTTCATCTTAGAAGATTAGGCATGAAATGAAGCATCCCAATCACTGATAGTCAGCCTTCTGCAAGTCTTGGTGTGTTGGAAGAGAATGTTCAAATGGATAATCTCTGAGAGTAAAACAGGGGGAATTGGAACATCCATTTGCAGAATGGTAGAAATCCTTGAAAACCTCCAGCAAATAGAAGACCCAATCTGTTTGTGGACATTTAGCTAAGGTTTCCCCCAGCTTTGTCTGATAGTCACAGACTAGATTTAGCAGGTCTGGGCTGCCTCTGCTGGGTCAAGAGCTACTTTTGAATTTAAGCTGTAAAGGTATTGGGGAGGATTAAAGGACGGGGTGTAATCTGGGCTGCCCAAGATGTGAAGAACACCAGGTTTTTCAAAGACAGAAACCAGCAGAGAGACAGGACGATGCAGGCCTCCAGGCTTTGTTGGCCTTATCAAGAGGGCTAAAGGTGAGTTGGGGAAAAGAAAGAACCTGAAAGCAGAAAAGAAAGATTCTTCCTTCTTAAAGCCTGGAAGTTTGAGGGTGGGAACAATAAGGAAGGAGAGAAATGAAAAAAAAAAGGGGTCAAAGAAGCATCTTAATAGGATTATTGTGAAATCTTAAAAAAGAGGATCTAAAAAGAGAAAGGAGCTTTTGTCACTACAGGTGTGATGATGACATTCTTGGACCTGCTTAGAGACAGAAGCTCAGGAAGGTTAGCATGAAAGAAGACCACCTGGCAATGTACAGGGGAATGAGGAAGACTTTGATACTTTATTCTTTAGGGTTTCCTACTTTACTTGGTAACATTTTTCTTAATTTGTTTTGTTTTAAGCTAAATCATCTTCATGCGTGTAGATTTTTTTATTTTCTTCAAATGTCTGATATTTTATAAGCATTAGAAATAGAGAATGTGCCATTTCACTGTGCCTGGTTTGCCAGCTGAAACCACTAAGTTGCCTCTAAATTCAATGTTTCTCAGTATATGGCATGATAATGAATGACCCAAGGTCTTGAAGATGCCACTTTGCTTTTGGCTTTCATACACATTTGTCAGGCAACTTGTGATGAGGTAACCCTATAGAAAGAATTTTTGGCAATAAGCAAGTGGTTGCATATTTGAATTTTCATATCTCGCATTTCAAAGCAAAATAATTCAGTCTTCAGGCTTAGTCAAAAAATGTCCCAGCCCTATTATGGAGAGTATTGGCAGAGGGAATCCTTGCTGTGAAATGTAAGCAGTAGAAATAAGTTCATTTCCAATCTTCAGTGGGCAATGAGCCCATGAAGGGTGGATAAGTGGACAAATTCACAGGGAATCACTAGGGTTGTGCTAAAACAAGAGTGTTATCAATAGAACCCCAGTATTGTCATAGGATAAGATAGAAGCACACTTGTCATTGAGTGGGATGTGATTGGCAAGATGACTCTTTTCAGGGATTGTGTAATAGGAATAGTCAGCCAAAAAGGATATTTTTAATAGAATGAATTAAAAAAGCTTAGCAATCTTAGAGCACAAAATTGAGCAAAGGTGGACCTATCAATGTTTCTCTATGTGATGACACAAATGACTTTAAAAAGTTCTCTTCTAAGGATATGATTTCTCTCTCATCACATTCAACTTAGATCAATGCATACTATGGGAATGTTGTAAAGACTAATAAAGTGCCTTCTGTGGGAGGTGGGGGGGAGGGAAGTGAGATTGGGGGGGGGAAATTGTAAAACTCAAAATAAATAAAACTTTTCTAAAATTAAAAAAGAATTAAGCCTCACCTGAGTGATACTCATTTTGTAATAATGGGGAGACCCCAAACCCCAGAAATACAAAATGAATGTGCTTAGAATGAGGAGTGAGTCAACCAAGAGAGCATAGAGATGTCTGGCTCGAACACAGAATGAGTCTTTTGAAGAATTTGTTGCTGTTATTAGAAATATGGTAAACTGCTCAGCCTGCCCAATTTCCATTAAATTCCATTCTGAATTTAAAATAATCAAAAGGCAAAGTTACAGGAGAAACCTTCAGGAGGAAGAGTATCCCAGGACTGTGGTATAGCCAGTGAGTGACACAGCAAGAAGGGAGAAATGAATAAGGAATCAGAAGAAGGTTCATGTTGCTAGCATACTCACAGAATATCTGGAAGAGATGAAAATGTATGGAAATTGGAAAGATAGAAAAAGACCAAGTTGTTGGAGGCTTTTCAGTGCCAACTAGTTGTATCCTGGATTCACATATCCTATCCTTGGAAATATAGTGGAGTCACCAGAATTTACTGAGCAAAAGGAGGATGTCGTTACATCTTAGTTTAAGAAAAAATCTCTGCCAGTTGAATGGAGGCTGAATTACTGGAGAAAGACTTAAGTGGGGAAGACAATTAAAAAGCTATGCAATAGTCTAGGTGAGTGGTGATGAAATCCTGTATAAGAATGGTGACCATGTGAATAGAAAAGGGATGCATACAAATGATATTGTGAAGATAGAAACTACAAGGCTGGACAAGAAATTATATGTGCTACCAATGGGAGAAAGTAATTGAGTTATAAACCTGAGAGATAAGGAAGATGGCAGGCCATAGAGGAAATTAGAAGAGTGTTTGGGGAGGGGGGAGACGATGCACACTGTATTGAAATACTGGATTTGAGATACTTTAAGGGGGCATGCTTTGAAATGTCCCAGACACAGTTGTGATACTAGATTGGAGCTCAGGACAAAATAGCACTGGATAAATAAGATTTGGGAATTCTATACATAAAGATGATAATTGAACCTTTGGATCATTTCCATTGGATGTGCTCAAAGGAAAATTTATCCCATAACTGCTTGGTAGAGTAATCTTTACCCAACAAAAAGCACAGTGATTGAACTCCTCTGGGAGGCCTTTGGCTGATCCCTATAGCTGTGGATGTCTATTTCTTCTTGAAATTCCTATTCTCTTCAAAGTATTTCTGTCTCCATATTCAAGCTTCATCCCTCTGAATCAGAACAATGATGGAATCATAGATCCAGAGCTTGACCTGGAAGTCATCTAGCCCAAATCTACTTATTTTACAGAGGAGGAAACAGAGTCACAAAGAGGTTAAAAAGAATTGTTCAATGCCACAAAGGTAATGGGGGGGGGATTAGAAACCCAGTCTCCTGATGCCAAGTCTTGCAGATTTTCTGTTATAGTGTACTGCCCCAAACTTGATATCCTGTAAACATCTTAAATACCACAATGGCAAAGCAGAACTGAGAATTATCCTTCCCAAAACAACAGCAACTACAACAACTACTACTAATTATCATTGTTTCTGCTACATCACTGCTTCTTCTGCATTTCCTCCTCTTCCTCCTCCTCCTCCTCCTCCTCCTCCTCCTCCTCCTCCTCCTCCTCCTCCTCCTCCTCCTCCTCCTACTACTACTACTACTTTTTTTCCTTAACTCCCCTCTTATTTTTGGTTGTACCAGGATCTGTCCTGCCACCCAAGATGTCAGCTTCAGGTATCTCCCTCTCCCTTATCCTCTCCCAGAACTCTCCTCTAGGCTCCCTTCTTTCCATTCCCTCATCTCCAACCCTAGTTCACAGGTTCATCACCACTCACCTTGACTCTGCCTCAGGCTCACTTGATGCATCCTTCACTCATCTGCCAGTGATTTTCCTATAGTGAAGACCTGATCATATCAAATATCTTCCTACCCTGCCCCTCCTTCATAACTTCAGTGGCTCCCCTTTCCTCCCAGGATCAATGTAAACTCTTCTATTTGTAATTTAAAGTTCATTATGATCTGACTCCTTCAAGCCTTTCCATCCTTTTTATATTTTATCCTCCTACACTGTGTAATTCAGCAACAGCAATCCTTGGACACAATACCCCCAACTCCATGCCTTTGCATTGACTTCGCCAGACCTAGCATGTCATCCCTCCTTATCTCTGCTGCTTGGCTTCCCTGCCTCCTTCAAGACTCTGCTCAATAGAACCAAAAGAACATTACACACAACTTTATGTGATGAATTACTACAATAGATTTAGCTCTTCTCAGCAAGACAATGATCAAACACAATTCTGAAAGGCTTGTGGGATGGAAAAGACCATCCACATCCAGAGAAATACAGACCAAAGCAGACTATTTTCACTTTTTAATGTTTTGCTCTTTTTTTCTCATGGTTTCTCCTTTTGTTTGATTCTTTTTTATATCATGACAAATATGGAAATCAGTTTAACATGATTGTGCATGTATAACCTCTATTTGATTACTTGTTGCTTTGGGGAGTGGGGAGGGAAGGGAGGGGGAAAATTTTACAAAATGAAGGTTAAAAACTATATTTTCATGTAATTGAAAAAATACATAAAATATTATCAAACCAAAAAACAATAGGAAGGTGAAAAAATAAAAAATATTCATTTTAAGTTAATAGACATATTTTTTCCTTCCTATCTCCGTTATTGGAAAAAGAAAAAAAGAAAAATGCAATTATTGAAACAAATATACATACATATAATACATACATATATATATATACATACAAAAACAAATTCCTATCATTGGTTATATCTAAAAAGGTATGGCTGATTCTGCATCTTGAGTGTCTCATCCCTCCATCAGGAGGTGGCTAACATGATTCATCATCAGTTATCTAGAGCTGATAGAACTATCTAGAACATGATTGATCATGCCATTTCTCAAATCTGTTTTAAAAACTCTTTATGACATTGCTATTGTCTAAGTTGTATCACTAGTTCTACTTTTTTCACTGTACATGAGTCCTTGAAAGTCTTCCTAGATTCCCCCCCACCAAAAAAGACTCAGGTCAAACCCCATCTCCTGCAGAAGCTCTTTTCTGTTCTCCCTCAATTGCTAGTGACCTCTTTTCTGGGATGACTTTTTTTTTTAGGCTTTTGCAAGGCAATGGGGTTAAATGGCTTGACCAAGGCCACACAGCTAGGTCATTATTAAGTGTCTGAGGCTGGATTTGAACTCAGGTACTCCTGACTCCAGGGCCGATTGCTCTATCCACTGTGCTAGCTGCCCCCGAGATGACTTTTCATCAACTCTGCAAACATCTTGTATTTATCTAGTTATTGGCACACCGTCTCTCCCCTTAGAATTAGAAGCCGGAGCAGTTTTTGTCTTTCTTTTGAGTCCCCCAGTGCTTAGCACAATGCATTGTACATAGAAAGGGCTTAATAAATACTTACTGGCTCACTACAAATACCTTGCATTTTAAATTCAGATTCATTTCTAGGTCCTGCCATCATTCCCAAAGTAAGTGTTGAGTCATAGATAGGGTCAGTTGAAAATTTCTTGAAAAGTCATCCATAGTAGGTCCACCACCCCAACCCCTCCCTTTTGGCTTCATTTCTTAGCCAGCATGTATAGGAACTTTGTTCCTGCTATCTTCAACCCTAGGTTAAATATGTTTAAACACTTTGCCAACCAATATAGATCTCCTTTTTAGATCAGACTGGAGCCAGATGCCCATGCTTTGTCCTAAGCACTGTCCCAATGGAAGGAAACAAAGTCTTCATAGAGTGGGATAATCAGCTGATCAGAATTCTCTAGAATGCCCCCGGCTAGTCTGATGGATAAACTCTAAGACTACCACTTCCACAGAAGTCAAGGGGAGGATGTCAGGCACTTCTGAAGCAGCTCTTACCTTTTGTACTCTTGATTTTGTACAAGTGTGTGGCTTAAAAAAAAAAAGGCAAAGGTGACAAGTATTGAGGTCTTGAATTCTGACCATGGTGGAGTCCCTCCACAACCAAGTCCCAAGTTGATGAGTGTTGGAAGGCATCAATTGTGCCATATCAGCATCTTGGACAATTCGTAACCGTGGAATGTGATGGGAGTGGATCGTTCTACACAGACTACAGTGACATTATTACCTGCTCCCTAAATTCATGAGACAGAAATCAAAAATTAATTTTAAGAAAAACAGGCAAAATATATCACTAGAGAATATAAATGGAAGAAAAAAAGAGAAAAAATTTTCTTAGATAAAATGCTCAATAAATTTAACATAATTACAAATGCTCTCCCACTTCAGAGAGAGGATTAGGAAGAGACTGTCTAGATTGAAAGAAATTCTATTTTCCTCTTTATGCCTATTTTCTTACTTATATACTATCACATATCAAGGAACCAAAATTAAGCAGCACCATTGGTTTACTCATTCATTCATTCACTTAGGTAGCATTAATTACGTGCTAATTATAAACCAAATGCATTGAGGATACAAAGGTACACCAACCAAATGACATTTTGCCTACTCTCAAGGAGCTTACATTCGACTCTGTTTCTTCTGCTCATTCCATTTTGTTTCTTACTTCGATCTTCACGTCAGTGATTTTCATATCCTTTCAGAATCTTTTTTGTCATTTGTTTCCCACATAGAATCTAATGATTCTGGGTCATATTTTCCATCATCGAACATGAGTAAAATAAGTCCTAGATTATGTGACTGAACTCTATAAGTAAGAATTACCATTTGCCTGCTTCTTTGTAGCACTTGTAGTCTATTGATGATATTGTTTCCCCTGCAATCATTCCCAGTTTTTTGATATTTAGTGTGTAAGAAGTCTTAGCTCGTCTTATATAGTCTGTGTCTTCAGCTGTAGTAACAAAATTCCTCAAAGTCAAGAGTCATTTATTTCCTGGTTCATTTTCTTTCTTCCCCACTGAGATCTGTGGGGTCTCATGCTGCTGAGGACAATGCCTTTTGTGTTATAACTTTGGCATTCAAAGATAAGGATCTGGTTCAAGTGAAAAAAAATCAACCAATCTGGAGCTACTGGCTCTCTGTTTGTGGTATTGTGTTAGAACTGCCCTGGTTAAGAGTAACTCGTTGCTCATCTATTAAATGGGGGTATTAATAGTACCCACTTCTCAAGGTTGTTATGAGAATCAAATGGAATGGCATTTGGAAAGTGCTTTGTAAACCATAAATACTAACTCTTATTATTCTGGCTAGTCTTATTTCCATTGAAATTACCAACAGGCATTTATTAAATACCTACCATCAGATTTTATGCTAAGTGCTAAAAACTATTTTTAGATTTTATTTTACTTTTAATTTATCGAGGAAAATAAGCCTTTACATTATTTAGTATAATAAAAATGATAATTGCACATAAAATTGAAAGTCTAGTATATAACTTGCTATTCCTTTTACATATATAATAGTTTTATGTAAATTTGTTTTTTCTTTTTTAATCTCCCCCCATCCAGCTGTAGAGATAGCCACCATTAGACACAAATAGGTATATATGTAAATTTATATATATATATATTAAATGTATATTTAATATATATGTGTTTGTGTGTATATTTAGATATGTGAATATATATAAACTCACTTCTGTTTATCAGTCCTTGCTCTGGATACAGATAGAGTCTTTCTTCATATGGCCTTTATTTTTAATTTGTGTATTTATACAAAGTCAAAATCAAAATAACTTAGTGAATCAAAGTCATTGCTGTTACTACAATGTTCTCTTGTTTCTACTCATTTTCCTCTTCACCATTTCATTTAAAAATTTTTTTTTTTTTACTTAAAGCAATGGGGTTAAGTGACTTGCCCAGATTCGCACAGCTAGGCAATTATTAAGTGTCTGAGGCCAGATTCTTCACCATTTCATTCAAGTCTTTCCCTGCCTTTCTAACCATTGAATTTATCATTTCTTATAGCACAGCAGTATTCCAACACAACCATATGTCCTAATGTGTTCGGCTACTCCCCAATTGATGGGGATCCCTACAATGTCCAGTTCTTTACCATAAAAAAGAAAGATGCTATAAACATCCCATTCATATTCAAAGTTAGAATTACTATTGGTGAATTTCCCTCATCTTAATTTTACTCAATTTTTTGTTTCTCAGCCTTTCTTTTTACCCTATTCCTTCTACCTTATTTTCTCCCCTCACCTTCTCACTTTTGATCCTGTTCATGCCCCCTCCCATCATCTCTCCACCATCCCAATCGCAATCCACACCTATCTCCAAACGTCCCTCCCCTACTGAGTCCCCCAGTTTTTCCACAGTTCTATAGTTTCAGAAAATGTCGTCATCTTTCTAGATGTAGATGTTGTTTCCTCATCAGCAGCCCTGCACCCTCACCTGTTTCCTTTGTATTATTCCTCTCTTGTTCCTTTTATGCTCCATTCTTAGAATATAATTGCTCCCTTTTACCTTTAGCTATAATTTTGTTTTTTTAGAATCACTGAATCCTACACAACCTGGCCCCAATTTTTCTTTCAAACTACATCATTGGCAAAATGATGACAGTTTTAAGAATACTGATAAGGCTTTCATATGTACAGATGTGTATGTAAACCTATATAAAACAATTTGACATTAATGAGTGTCTTATCAGTCTTTTTTTATTTTTCTTCTCGATCTTTTATGTCAGTTTCCCATTGAATTCTGATCTTGTTATTACAAACACCTGAAAGTTTGTCAAGTGTTCGTTTTTATTCAGGATTATCCTCAACTTTGCCAAATAAGTTTTCTTGGCTACAACCCCAGTTCTTTTGCTCTTCAAAAAATAATGTCTCAAGACCTATGGTCTTTTAAAGTAGAAGGAAATCCTGACTGTATTTCTAATTATTAAAATTATTTTTTCTTGATGTTTGCAATATTTTCTCCTTGAAATTTTAGCATCTGAATTGGCTAAAGTTCACATACACAAATGTACACTTTAAAAATAAACAAAGAGGAGTGGCTAGGTGGAACAGTGGATAGAGTACCAGAACTGGAGTCAGGAGTACCTGAGTTCAAATCCGACCTCAGACACTTAATAATTACCTAGCTGTGTGATCTTGGGCAAGTCAGTTAACCCCGATGACTGGCAAAAAACAAAAAAATAAAAAATAAAATAAAATAAACAAAGAAATTGAATTCAACATGGATTTCTTAAGAATCTTTCATGACCTAATCATTGTGTTAGGTTCTAGGGATAAAAAAAAAAAGCAAAAAAGAAGCAGCTTTTCCCTTAAGGAGTTTATATTATAATGAGAGAGGAAACAAACAAATAAATACAAAATATATAAAAGCTGATTTTGTGAGAGGAAGAGGGGAAACTCTGTTAAGAAAGGATAGTCCCTGGAAGGGTGTCATGCAGAAGATGGTGCTAGAGCAGAACCTCAAAAGGAGAATTCCAAGGTTCCAGGTGGTTACAAGAGATAGAATCCTCCACACCTCCACACAGGGGACAGAATCCTCCACACCTCCACACAGGGGACAACCTGGGCAAAGATAATACACCAGGAAATTAATGCTCATATCCTGGGAATAAGTAATAAACTGTAGAATTGATAACAGGTAATAATGTCAAATTTGTTTAGAGAGATAGATCAGATCCAAATTTCAGGAAGGTTTAAGTGTAATAGGTTATTCCAAGCTGGTGCATCTTCATGAGCAAAGGAGTTTCAGCTATCAGTTCCAAACATTATTTTACACATGCCCTAGTTCCTCTCATAGACTGGATGCTCTGGGAAGGCAGGACCAGTGGTATTTTCTTCATTCTTGTAGTCTCTGTGAACCTCCAGGCAGTGGTTTGTACACAGTAGACATCCAATCAGTATTTGCTGAGTTAATGAATGCATCATTAAATCACTTCATGAATGAATGGAACAAGTCTTTGATCTCCTAGCATAGTTCAGAAGCAAATGAGTGACTGTCCCAACTTTTAATGGAAATCAGATTATAATGAAAGTAGATTATTGGAAGGTCACTGGCAAAATGGTGAATGATTAAAATTTGGAGGAGAAAAGGCATGGGTTTACAGGGATATATCATGGTGCTCCATCTAATGGTATTACATGCACATCATGAATTCTGTGTCTCATAAGCACAGTTAACAGTAATGTTTTCTGTCCCCAATTATGACTCCCTGCTAAGTTACAAAGAAACTCAGGGCAGATGGTGGGCTTCTCATTTTTCAGCTTGTGTGCCTCCTGACCCATTAATGAGTTCTCTCCCAGGTCCCCTTAGAGAAATTACTTCTCTTCTTAGAAGGAATGATTCTTGCTCTGGGAATATGCTGTGAGTGCCTGCATCTGGGACAGAACTCTGATACCCTGACGGGCATCACCTGTTTGTAGCCTTCCTGAGATCCTTAAATGGTTGTTTCTGACTCTGCAGGAACTAGGCTCAAATGCCACCCCCCCCCCAAAAAAATTAAGGAATTCTTTTTGGTACAGTCAAGTAACAAAGTTCTGAAGCTTAGAGAGTAAATGGGTCCCTAAAACTCAATCTAAGACATTAATAGCTATACTTGATTAAGCAAGAATATGAATCATTTTGAGGATGATGGAATAACCAGATTAGATCAACAAATAAAATGAGAAATTCATGATTTCTATGTGCTTCTGAAGTTCATTTGCTTCTCCTTCTGTCAATGGAAGGGGAAAATGCATATTCCCCTTTCATCCAATTCAGAAAAATAAGCAGGGGCATGTGCAGGATACTAAGGAAAATGGGCCTCATTGAAATGGTTCATTGATGACTATTTTGCTCCTTATTTTAAAACATTTCTACAATCATCTTAGATGCCAGAATTACCTAACTTATCTGCCCTAGCTTTATGGGTTGTTTGATAACTTGGTCAGTCTTCCTGGCAATGACGCCTTCTCAGTTTTTCTGTTATTCCTTATATTTTTCAGACTCACTATGAGAATGGGGAATACATCATCAGGCAAGGGGCCCGAGGGGATACCTTCTTCATCATCAGCAAAGGAACGGTAAGTTTTTTTTTCCCCTGATGACCTTTGAGCTTGGAACAGTGATGGTCTCAGGGTTCCTTCTCTTAGCTAGGTTTTCTCTAGAAATGCTTTAGCATGTGGAACACTTAACACCACTGCAACTTTTTCAAACCTTCCATCAGTGGAAGAGGGCAGCCAGAAATGAGGCTTCAGAGAGTTCATTCTGGAAGAAGTGAACCTATCATTTTTAAGACAATCAAAACTCCACTTAGCACAGCTCTTGGGACATCATAAGTACTCAATAAATGCTAGTTGGCTGACTGAAGAAGAGTACTCTACTTCCTTCCATAGAATAGGGGTAAGTTGGTGGGCAGACTTATAATAACCTATTTTTAAAAGGAAAGAAAATAATTTAAAAAAAGAAAGTAAATAATCATTCATTTAATGGATCAACAATAATTTATCAAGTACTGTATTAGAACTGTCTAAGACTCAGGAAATAAAGGGCAAAAGTGAAACAGTCCTTACCCATAAGGAGTTTGTACTCTATTAATGGAAATAATAATATGGACGTAATTATCTAGAAAATAAATACATAGTAATTTTTTGAAGAGGAGACTCTAGAAACTAGGAATCAGGAAAGTTTTAATGTAAAAGACACAATTTGACCTGGATTTTGAAGGAAATTAGATTCTAAGAGAGAAGAGGAAGGAAGGAAAAGAAGACTACTGTCAGATTAGGAAAGTTCTTGGGAATTAAAACTCTAGTGGTTCTGACTCAGTTATGCTCTGCTCTCTGCATCCAAATCTCAAGCAGAAGGCTCCAGAGGATTTTGTTGTACCCATATATTATACCTACTCTGTATTCTCACAGAATTCTGCTACATAAAGAGTGGGTGCCAAGTGATTATGGCCATGATGATAGAGATGGGATCCAAAAAGGAAAGAGCCCTGACTATGAATTAGATGAGTCAGGCTCAAGAATTGGACCAAGTCTTCATTAGCTGTGTGACCTTAAAAAGGTCACTTGACTTTGCTGTCCCTCGATTACCATTTGCTCTACTTGCTTCATGGAACTGTGCAGAAATTACGTTAAAGTGAGAGAAGAAAAATAAAGGACTGTGACATGGCCCAGATGTGTTTGTCTGAAGACAATGTAGGAATCCTTCAGTACATTACCTCACCCTGAAAAGGGAAGCAGTTCCCCAGATGATCAAAGTGATCCACACTATCATTGTGTTTCTTCTTTTGATCCACTTTCAAGAATTCAAAGAAGAAATACAGATCAAGGACTGACTTGTTTAAAATCAATATGAAATCAAATAGTCCTGAAAATTTATTAACAGCTTCTGAATCTCCTTTTAAAAACTGTGGCAGCTCTGGCCATCTGTTCCCAAAATAAGGCTAATCTGTGTGGCAGGAGAGTCATGTTGCAATCAATCACTAGAGAGCAGCCAAGAGGCAGGGCCAGGTGTAGACCAACAAGGAGATGCTGGGCAAGGTCGCCGTCAGAGCCTAGGATGCCAGGGCCAGGTGTAGACCAACAAGGAGATGCTGGGCAAGGTCACCGTCAGAGCCTAGGATGCCAGGGCCAGGTGTAGACCAACAAGGAGATGCTGGGCAAGGTCGCCGTCAGAGCCTAGGATGCCAGGGCCAGGTGTAGACCAACAAGGAGATGCTGGGCAAGGTCACCATCAGAGCCTAGGATGCCAGGGCCAGGTGTAGACCAACAAGGAGATGCTGGGCAAGGTCGCTGTCAGAGCCTAGGATGCCAGGGCCAGGTGTAGACCAACAAGGAGATGCTGGGCAAGGTCGCTGTCAGAGCCTAGGATGCCAGGGCCAGGTGTAGACCAACAAGGAGATGCTGGGCAAGGTCGCTGTCAGAGCCTAGGATGCCAGGGCCACGGAGAGGTTTCCAGTCCCACTGAATCAGGGAATAATACAAAGATATAATCTAGAGGGAGGGAACAAGGTCATGGAAGATACTAGCAAAGGAGTGGTGGGAAGGGTGAAGAGAAAATCAGGGACCTCTCATCAGTGTCCCTTAGGAAGTCTACACTAAGTTGGGGCGAACCCATCAACAGCCAGAGTCAAGTGCAAGAAAGGGAAAAGCCAATCAAGGTTCATATCTAAGAACAAAGTCAAGATCCAACATGTCCATATCAATCCAATAATAATTAACCAAATACTGTCCCTAATATATAGGGACCATAACAGTTCCTGAGAAAATGGACAATAACAAAGCATTATTTTCTCTCAGGAAGCTTACATAATAGTGGGGGAGAAATCCAGAAATCTAACCTTCACATAAATAAAAACTGGATAATTCATAGAGAAAAGCCATTGGGGAATTCTAGGGATCAGATCACAGAGAATGTAGGGCATTTGAGGCATCCCTAGACTACATCCTGTTACCAAGTGCCAACATAATGTAGGCAATGAAATACTGGACTTGAACACAAAGGTTCTGGATTCAAATCTCATCTCAGACTCTTACTAAGTGGCCTTGAGCAAGTCACTCATTTTCCTTATGCTTCCTCTTCCTTATCTAGAAAATGGGGGTTAGTGTGGGGAGACTTGCATCTCAAATCCTTTCCAGCTCTAAATTGATCTTAGTGAACTTTTCAAGGCAATGTCAGTAGCACAACCAGAGGAGCATTATCTGTGGTGAATCAATTCCTCAACACAGAAGCTTGTTTGGGGCTAGAAGAGAGTCTGACAAATTGAATCACACATTTTACAGAATAGAAGAAAATGGATCATTTAAATCCCTTATTTCATAGATTAATGGATTATCATCTATTATGTGAAATATCATATAATAGATATCATATATTAACTCATGTTCCAGCACTGAAAATGTCCAGAAAAGCTGTTGGAATTTGAATGCACTCAAGTGAGGCTCTTGGACCCAGAGGTTCTTTCCCTGCTCAACTCTCTTAGGGCATTTTCCCTTCATATCATGTTTCTAACTTGTATGCTTTAGACCTACTGGTACTAGGAGTTACTTTTGTAAGATCAATGTTGTCATGAACCTTGATAGCATGAAAGAAACAAAAGTTTGTGACCAAAATCAGATGAAAGGAGACTCATGTGGGCTGCCAGTTATTGAGTCTCTTTAAGGAGAAGCTCTGTGAGAATGACAATTGCCTTATTCTAGTCCCTTTGCCATTACTTCTGAAGATCACAGGAGTTTGAAGAGAAACCTTTGTGTCCTGGACTTCTGTGATCAAACTGAGCCATGGTATATGGAGCTTCCTCATAATGATGCTGCCCACTTGAGCCAGGCAATGCCAGCATCCTTAGTCCCCAGGATGAGACATGAAGCCTTTCCAGATCATAGGGTCTTGGATCTAATTCTAAATCTTAGAAATCATTGAGTCTCACCCCTTTATTTTATATGTGAGTGACTAAGGGTGGAGAAGTGGTCTACCTAGGGTCACACAGGTAGGAGGTTTAAGAGGTGGAATCATATATAGAGCCAAAAGGGACTTTGAAGGCCATTGAGCATAGAGGCAATATTGGTAAAGCATTTTACAAACCTTTATTCACTATATGAATGCTACCTATAGGGGCGGCTCGGTTGCACAGTGGATAGAGCACCGACCCTGGAATCGGGAGTACCTGGGTTCAAATCCAACCTCAGACACTTAATAATTACCTAACTGTGTGGCCTTGGGCAAGTCACTTAACCTCATTTGCCTTGCAAAAACCTAAAAAAAATGAATGCCACCTATTATTTAGTATTATCAAATTTATCCCAGCCATTTTACAGATGAGGAAACTGAATCATGGAGAGGTTAGTTTACCCAGGGCCACATACATAAAATATTTCAGAGGTGAGATCATAAATTTAGAGCTGGAAATAACCTTAGAGTTCTTCTGGCTTACTACTTTATTTTATATATGGAAACTGAGGCAGAGAAATTAAGTGACTTACCCAAGGTCATATAGCTAAGTAAGAGGTTGATGTGGGGTTCAAATACAGCTCTTTCTGAATCCCAACTTCAGGGCTTGTAGAACATTGTCAGAGTCTTTGGGAACCCTCAAGTGGAAGGGGGTGGTGGTGTGGAAAGGGAATTTTAATTACAAATCAAGAACCTTGAGATTGTGATAGTCCTCCCACCACCCAGAGGTCCATAGGAATTTTTGTGAGAAATGAGAGTCAGCAGAATCTTTACCTCAGATTCATGCTTCTCCATCAGTGAAGAATCTTCCCCTACTTGTCACGGGGATTCATGAAATAAGTGGAAGCTAGCGCCAGTTGGGGAGATTCTTTACAAAAAAGGGGAAAGATGCAAGGTGAGGCAGCCTCATTCATAAAGGCAAAGAGGAAGAACTGAATGAAAAGGCAGGATGGGAAGGCTAGCAAGCCCTAGGACTTAGCACTTAAATAAACATGGAATTTCTTAGAATAAAAAGGAAAACAAGTGATTTCCATCAAAAAAATGTGAAAATGGAGCCCTGGGGAAGATATTTTCCCTGTGCCACTAAACCTGTTTTCTTTCCAGAAAATGCAGTAAGAGCTGCAGCAGGGGGCCCTAGTCCTCCAAATAGGCCTCCCTTCCTTTTGTTTTGTTTCATTTATCCAAGCTGAAAGCAGTTTTGCCTCTCTAAAGAAGCTTTCTTCTATACAGTCAGAAAAAAAAAGTGACAGTATGTTTTGAAATAACTCTTCCACTGCCACCTACACCTTTCAGGCTCATCAAACTGATAGAAATCTGAGTCACAAACACTTTGAAATAGAATTATTTACCATTGACCTCTAGGTCTTTTAATTCTGTTCCAAGAGTCAGCATTTTACAATGAAAAGAATCTTAGATTAGGGTCAGAAGATCTGGGTTCAAGTTATATTTATTCAGTTTCTCTGGGCTTTTGACAGGATTTATACAAGATTATTTTTAAGCTTTCCAGTTCGAAATTTACAGTCCTGTGAAAGATAGACTCTGTGTGTGTGTGTGTGTGTGTGTGTGTGTTTGCAAAGGAGTTCAGAAAAAAAGAAAGATCACTTCCTCATCCTGTAAATTTTCATAGAGGAAAGACACCTTGAAGGATGGCTGCACATTTATGACAAGTTTAAGTCATCATTACCCATCAGCACTTTCCCCCTTTTATTTCCCCCTTTTAGGTAAATGTCACTCGAGAAGATTCCCCAAGTGAAGACCCAATCTTTCTTCGCACTTTAGGGAAAGGAGATTGGTTTGGAGAAAAAGCCCTTCAAGGGTAAGTAGAGATTGTTATTGTGTCATTCAAGTGGAAGAAATAATGAACTCCTGATGGACCAGACTTTTCCAAATACATCATTCACTAAACAGGCCTTTCCTGAACACTTGGTAATATTCAAACTGATGACCTATGTGAGCCTTCTCAAAAGCACAGGATGGATAAAACTTTGACCCCTATTCAACAAAACAAGGGGGAGTGGGCATGGAAAGGTCTATTGCTGACTTGGATTTTGATGCTGACTTGCTATTTGATGACTAGTGTGTGAAGCAATTTTAAAAAACCTGGTTGAACATATGATTTCTAAAGTTTGCTTCTATCTCTATAGCTGTCATTCTATGACATTCTCACTTTACCTGAGATAATTTCTCCTTCTACATCCTATGTGCTGAAATATCACTAAAGATTTTTTGAAGGAAGAATGGAATGGAAAAAAAAGAAGCATATATGAAATGAATTTTAGTGTTTGCCAAGCTTTACAGACAGAGATAGAAAAGAAAGATTCTCTGGCCTCAGGATACTTAGATTCTAATTAGCGTAGGGCGGATGTAACAGGAAGCCTTAGCTTCGGGGGAACTTCGGGCAACAATGGTGGGGCAGGTCATCCCTGACCGTTGGCAGTTGGGAAAGAGCTAGTAAAACTAAGGGATGAGCTGGAAGGCAGGTCTGGGTTACCTTGGAGATGGTAGAGGCAAGGATAAGGAGACGGCAGCATCTAGCCCAGAAGAGACATCCATGCCCTTGAATAGGAAATAGACAACTGGCAGGATTATCTAATTTCAGGTAAAAAAGTGTTTATCTGAAAGAATTAATAATAGCGAGTTACTGATCCTCAAACTGGTTCAGAATAGAAGTAGGTTTCTATTTCTGCTCAGTTCTAAAAACTGCATCAAAAAACATTTGACAAACATGTTCCATAAACAAACAGAGCTTTGGCAATTTATCATTGTCCCTTCCAAAATCAGAGTGCATGAGTCCTTTTCTTCTTTCTGAGTTCCCAAACAGAGAACTGTCATAGCTTATATTGATGTGCTTCCCTCCCTGATGACATAGCTCACCCTTAAATATGCCAGACCTTCAGTGGCCTTATATGTGAACATGTTGGCATCTTGTTGTGTGCTTTGCTTTTCATGTGGCAAAATTGGAAGAATTGTTAGGGAAAATACTTCCAGAAAGGATAGCCCTAACAGAAAGGATCTCAAACAAAGGAATCTGTAAAGAGGTATCTCCCTTGACCCATTCTTGCTGTGAGATGTATTTGAGGATCATGAACCCAGAACTTGATCTAGAAAGATCCACGGAGTTGTCTCATCTAAATCCACCATTTAGCCAATAAAGACACAAAGACCCTGGATGATGGAAGGATTACCATCATCACACCGATAGTATGCTTGAGAGGCAGGGTCAACGTATTCTTCACCAAATCATGTTGCCTCATTCCTATGAACTGCTCTGATCACATCATTCCATGGCTCCAAAGCATTCACCGCTTTCCTGCTAGCAAACAATTTATGAAGTATCAAGAGATAGAGAGCATTGTGAGATATAAAATGGATAATTTTCATTACATTCAATTTCAAAAATTAAAGCAAATATTGCCAAGATCAGAAGGAAAGCAGAAAATTGGAAACAAAAATTTTATAAATGGTTTATCAGATAAAGATATCATATCTCAACTATATAAAGAATTTTGTTAAATCTATAAGAATACAAGTCACTCCCCATTTGAGAAATGATCAAAGGATATGAATAGACAATTTTCTGGTGAAGAAATCAAAGCAATTTATAATTATATGAGAAAATTCTCTAAATCATTATTAATTAGAGAAATGTAAACTAAAACAATCTTGAGATATTATTTTACTCTTAAAATAATTGAAAGGGAAAACAGATGTTGAAGGGAATTGGAAATATGGGGTTGCTAATTCACTGTTGGTGGAACTGTGAACTGATGCAGTCATTTTGGAGAACAATTTGGAATTATGCCCAAATAGTTATTGAACTGCCTATACTTTTTTGATTCAGCAATTCCACTACTAAGTCTATTTCCAGAGATGATTCGGGTAAGAGGAAAAGAAATTATATATTCTACAATATCCATGGCAGCCCTCTTTGTGGTGGCAAAGAACTGGAAACTGAAGGGATGCCCACCAATTTGGAACTAGTTGAATTAGTTATGGTATATGATCATGATGGAATACCATAAGAACTGATAAGTTTGATGACCTTAGAAAAACATAGATAGACTTGCATGAAATAATAGCTCTATAATCCTTGACTTGCTTTGATCTGTATCTTCACATTTCCTTCTTATTCTCTCTTTCTCAAGTTTCATTGCTCTAACAGAACAAAAGGTTTGACTCTTCTTCATTCAGATTACCTTTCATTTCTGATATAAATAAAAAGCCTCTCCACCTCCCTTTCCCCTATAGTTCTTTCTCCTTATCCATCTTTTGGCTGATCTAATTTTGTTCTGCCTTATTTTATATGTGTCTTAATGTATCATCCTCCCCTCATAGAATTTCAAGGCCTAGAGGGTTGCCATTTTTAATCACCATATAGTTGGTGATGCTAATAAAACATACTTAATAATGGTTTGCTCATCTCAGGACCATCTTATAGAGAGGATCCTTCATGCCTAACAAGGGTCTGTTTATTTTGTTTTTCTGATCTTAAGAAATTAAAAAAAGTATTTCAATAACATGGTGGAATGGGGGAAAGATGATTACACATGAAATATCAAATCTATTATGTAAATCTTACTATTCCTTTTAAATCTATAATAAAGATTCATGCAATTTTCTTTTTCCCCTCCCACTCTCACCCTATAGATGTCTACCATTGTCAAAAATATTCTATACATGCTCCTATATATCAGTTCTTTCTCTGGAAGCAGATAGTGGCTTCCTATGTATGTCATTTGTAGTTCATTTGAATTTTTGTAATATTCAAGATGACTTAGTCACTCAAAGTTGTTCTTTTTTTAAGGTCTTTTTGCAAGGCAATGGGGTTAAGTGGCTTGCCCAATGCCACACAGCTAGGTCATTATTAAGTGTCTGAGGTCAGATTTGCCTCAGGTCCTCCTGACGCCAGGGCCGGTGCTTTATCCACTGCACCACCTACCCACCTCTCAATGTTGTTCTTAAACCATTATTGCTGTGACAGAATGCATTTCTTTGGGCAAGTCACTTCACCTCCCATGCCTCAGTTTTCTACTCTGTAGATACCCTCTTCCAGCTTTATGATCCTGTGAACTAAAACCATTGACTTGCTTTGATCTATATCTTCATATTTCCTTCTTATTCTCTTTTTTTTCTCAAGTTTCATTGCTCTAAGAGAAGAAAAGGTTTGATTCTTCTTCATTCAGATTATATTTCACTTCTGGTTTCTCTCTGGACAGCCTGAAGCTTCACATTACCTGTAGATTTGTGGACCTTTCTGAGTATCTTTGTAGTTTGAATTTTATAGTGGCCGATCTCTCTTTATTTGGAATCTAATATGTAAAATGATGGCTCTTCCACAAATAAACTGTATATCTTTCAGGGGAATGGTTTTATGAAATTCCTTTCAAGAGATGCAGGCATAGTTTTTATAGCCCCAAAAATGTGGAGTTAGGTTCAAAGCTATCACTGAAGAAGGGACCACTGATCTTAATTTCCTGCCCGGTCAATGCAGTTTTTCCTGTTCTTTTTGGTCTAAAAGAACCCAGAACTGGTGTCGACTTACACACCTGGTTTATATTTTTAGGAAAGTGGTGATTATGGTCATATTATTGTTATGTTTATCACCAAAACCATTCCCATATATGCTACAACATAGGGTCATTTTTTCCCTCACAGGGAAGAACATAATAAAGGGAAAATCAAAGAAGTGGAAATTTCAGAACCAAATGGAAATTTTGAATCTATAGAACCCATACCATCACTGATCAATATATCTGTCAGGGAGTCAAGGGGATGGGTGCTTGTGGAACCCTGACTTTGGAGTCAGAAAATACAAATTCAAATTCTGCCTTTGTTTTTTGCTTGAAGTCACTTTAATTTCTCATGGGATCAGTTTACTCATCTGTAAAGTGAAGAAGTTGGACTGTCTCTTTGACCAGGTCTAGCTATCCATGATCCTCTAACAAGAGGTCACTCAATCTTGTTTAAAGACATCACCTGCCTTACAAGGCAGTCTTTCTGCTCTGAGACACTTCCTTTGTAGAAGATAGCATCCACAGTGGAAAGAACATTTGACTTTGTGGTCAGAGGACCAGGGTTTGAATCCTAGCTCTGCCACCCACTACAATGACCAGATTAAAGTCTCTCTGAGCCTAGAGGTGCTCTAGGACCCCTTCTTCCTTTCATTCCATTAACCCAGGATCCTAATGTTGGGAAGTTTTCCCTCATAGGGAGATAAACCTGTCTCTCTATGGTTTTGACCCATTGTTCATGACTGTGATCTCTGGGGACAAAGAGAACAATTCTAATCTATCTTCTGAGGATCAACTCTTCAAATTTTTGAAAAATAACCATCATGTTCTCCCCTAAAGCTTCTCTTCTTTTCCTCCCTGCCCCCACTGCCTGTGGATACACTAAAAGCAAGGCCTTCTGGTAGTATAGCACTACAGCTGGAAGGGACCTGAAAGACCATCACTTTCAAAGGAAGAAACTGAGATCCAGATTCATTTTCTGGATCACATCCTCAGTTCTTTGCTACCTATTGCTGTGTAGAATAGTCTCAGAATCAGAGACTTAATGGGTCGGTGGGATGCGAAATTTGTTTTATACCTTGGACATCAAAACTGTTGGTTCCATCAGCTTCACAACATATGAAGGCAATGGTGGTGGCAGCTGTTGGCCTTAAAAGCATTTTGAGTTCATGGGGATTGTGAAAAAGTCTATTTTTTTCCCTCTTAGAGATGCGACTTGGGCACCAAGAATTTGAATGATCACTTTAAAGACTCCATATTTCCTCCAGTAGTTAGGGCAAGCATCCGAGTGTCTGAGCATTTTTCTTTAAACTGGTTCGCCGTCCCCTGCAGTCACAAATATCAGGTCACTTTCCACGGTGAAATTGAGGAGAAGCAGAAAAGCCACGAGAGCTGCCATTCTCATTTACAAAGCTTGTCACTCTGTCCAGGTACTACAGGAAAAGGAAAAAACTAAGGAATGTTTAAATTCTTGAAAGCAATGGTTATTAAATGTGTTCCAGTTAAAGCTAATCTTCTACTTAATAACCTACTAATAAGAACTAACCCTTCTGTAATGCTTAATGGCTTGCAAAGTCCCTTAAATGTATTATTTCAATTGTTCTTTACAATTTGTTGGGGAGGCAAAATGGATGCTATTATTATCTAGTTTTTCTGATGGGAAAACCGAGGCAGATAGCAGTTAATTTACTTACCAAGGGTCATATAGCTAGCAAATGTCTGAAATAGGACTAGAACCCAATCTTTATACTTTCCAAGTTGCTATCATGTGCCTCAGACACTGAATAACCTTGTGACTTTGGCAAGTTAGTGGACGTCATTAATAGAATGAGAAGGTTTTAGATCACTTTTCGGGATCCTTTTAACCTTAAGTTTATGGCCCTATACAATCTTGCTTTAATTTTTTAACTCATTTAAACAGTGAAAAGGAGTGGTAGACTTTTTGGATGAAATGCATCTTGGGAGGATGCATTATTGTGCTCTTGATTTTTTTCTTGAAAAATATATATATGGAAAATACAAAGAGCAAGGAATAAAAAAGAGAAGGGAGAAGCCAGCGATTGGTCCATTAAATATTGTAAAAGCTTGGCAGAGAGCTAGGGCCTTCTTGTGGGCAAGTAAAGGGAAAAGAGGATAACACTTTCTACATTGAATAACCTTTACCATGGAATCAGATACCTCCCAACCGGGTGGTCCATTACCAGTCACAGCTCTCTGACCTTCCCTTTTCATCTGTCAAATGGGCTTTCTTACCTACCTACCCTACCTCATGGGTTTGTTACAAGAAGCATGCTATAGCAATTTCTCAAGTGGGATAAAAAATAACAGGGAGATGTGGCTGGGTTTAGGGAAGAAGCACTTTAATCTTTTTTGCTAAGGATAGTCATCTGTAAGTCACACCTTTTAGAAACCATAACTCTCAATAGTGTTTCTATAAGTTATTATTTTGTTCTTTTCTCAGTTTCTGGTGACACCTTCATTTATCTGATCCCAAGTCACTGCCCTAACTTGGCAGACCATTATCCAAGGACCATATATAGCTGTGCTCAGACTAGAGGGCTGTAGGGGGTCATTTCTCACTCACTGCTCACCTGATGATCAGTAATCAATCTTCCTCAAGGAAAAAGAAAGACCATCTCTTTCTGAGTGAAATGAAAACATGGATTTTGAAAACAAAAGTAAGACAGAGAGATTATGAATCATACTCTTAGACCATAAAGTCCTCCAGGGTAGGAAACCAGGTCCTATTCATCTTTAAACAGTTGTGTTGCATAATGGATAGAGTCAACTTTGATGAAAAGAAAATGAAGGTAAAAATCCTGCCTCTTACACATACAACTGGTCCACTGTTGATAAGCCACTTAATCTCTCTAGGCTGTAAGGTGACTAAGTCTATAAATTGGAGAGGAGTCTTTGATCTTCTTCAGAGGAGGGATTCCCAAGAGGGATGAAATCACAGATGGAAAGGCTGGAGAGGGATAATCCCCCAGTGTGTTGTATGATGTCTGGGACACAGTAGATGCTTAGTAAATATCGATTGACAGATTTGTTGATTGACATTTTGAATAAATTCTCAACTAATTAAGTGAGACAACAGATTTAAAATGCTTTATAATATATATATATATATATATATATATATATAATGTATGTATATTACTTATGATGATCCTAGCTGGTATTCCTATAAATGCTTTAGGTTTTCAAAGTTATTTATATGGGTTACTTCATTTGATTCTCACAAACTACCTCATGGAGTTATTTTGAGGAAAATTCTTTGTGATCAGTAATTATTTCATATTCTAATTTATCATATGGGCCTTCCCTCCAATGATGCCAACTGCAGCCCATCCATACGATTCTGGTCTATGTTCTCCTACAACTCTGCTTCAAAGGGTCCTTCTACAACCCTGAAAGTCCTTTTCTAGAGCTGCTGATATCTCTGGATATCAGTTTCTCCCTTGTTTGTCTCTTTTTCTCCTGACTGATCTACGTTTTTCTTTCCCTTGTCATGTTTCTTTATGGTAGACTTTCACCTTACATTTCTTGATCAGTTCCTAATTTACAAAGTATTTCAGACCCTTCATTTCTACTATTTACTTTTTCATTGCCCTTTGGTTGCTCTTCAAAATCATCTTCCTGGAGATAGAGGTAATCATTGATTCTCTAACATATACCATCATTGGAAGAATATTGATGTTAAAACATGGATCAAAGGGAAACCTGGACACATTTTTTTTAAAAATCATTTCATCATTAAATGCAGGCTATGATTCTCCTCCTCTTCATTTTTGAGTTTAGCTCAATGTCCCTGTACATTGTCTGCAAACGATCTATGGAACAGTTTATGGGGTTTGCCCATCTAGCTACTTATCATAGACTGGACAATAAGCTTCTCCAACAATTTCATTTTTCTCATGTGAGTAGTGTCAATGAACATCATTTAGGAGATTCTTTGGCTGGCACAATTAGTATGGTGCCATCTGCAAAAGATGTCTGAAAAGAATGTCATTTCCATTTAACCTCTGCTCTATTTACTATAACGATGGTGACCATTTCCCCCCAATATTGCATCTCCCACTTTTATATTTTGCTTGATATTCATGATCAATAAAAATAGGTACTGTGAGAGGTGAAATTACTTGGGTAGCATCATACAATTAAAATGTACTAAAGGTTAAAGAGAGGATTTGAAACCAGGTCTTCCTGAATCTAAGCCCAACATTCCATTCACTCACTGGATGCCGCTGAAAATGTAGTTAATTGCTCTTTGCCATTCTCTTATTATTATTTTCTTCTCCCTTATGTTTTCTCCTCTTTCTCTTTAATCTTAACACACTCTTCTTTTTCCTCCTCTATCATCCTCATCATCATCCTCATCCTCCTCCTCCTCCTCCTCATCATCATCATCATCATCATCTCTAGAACATTGTTTCTTTTATATCTCATGCTTTCCTAGTCAGAATGCCATAGAAAAATGTTTACTTCTGACTCTGCTGCTTAAATCGTTCAAAGCTTTTCTTAGCATGATCGTTCCTCCATGACAAGAGTATGTGTAGTCCCTCCTTACTGCTACCATTTAGAATCTTTTTCTTGTTTTTCTACCCAACTTAGTACTTTTTCTCCTTTCTCAGAATCCCCCAGCTCAGGGTATTTTATCCCTCTTTAGATTTTCTTAGAATACTTCATTTGGATCTGGCCTTTGCCTCATCCATATGAGCCATATCACATGCTGTTTCTCCTGTTCCCCAAATGTAAAGATAGAAACTTCATGAATGTAGAGACGGGTGTTTTTAGTTATTTGGTATTTATATTTTTATCGCATTAGATCATAGTGATCTTTTTTTGTTTTTGCAAGGCAAACAGAGTTAAGTGGCTTGCCCAAGGCCACACAGCTAAGTACTTATTAAGTGTCTGAGGTTGCATTTGAACTCAGGTCCTCCTGACTCCAGGGCTGGTGCTCTAGCCACTGTGTCACCTAGCCCCCCCCATAGTGATCTTAAGCTCATATATTAACACCATAAAGGAATCTCATCACCTATCTTCTCCAATTTCCTCGTTTTATTAGAAAACTGGAACCCAAAGAGGGTAAAGAATAATTGTTATTCAAATAGAAAGTGTCAGAGTCAGTATGTGAAGTCAAAACTTCCCTCTGCCTAAATATTTTTTTTCTTTTGGATGTACCAGACTGCTTAATAAATGTTCAGTGAGTGAATTGAATTGGAGGATGAGTATCCACACTGTATCCAGCCACAGATAAACCAATTCTAAGGAAATTCATAAAGACGGAGAATGAGAGAAAGAGAGAAGAGAGAAGAGGGGAAAAGAAGAAGAGAGAAAACAGAGGGGGAGAGAGAACAAGAGAAAGAAGAGGAAAAAAGAGGAGAAAAGAAGGAGAAAGAGGAGAACGAGAGAGAGAGAGAGAGAGAGAGAGAGAGAGAGAGAGAGAGAGAGAGAGAGAATCTTCATTCTTCTTTGGTTTTTCTCCCTCTTTTTTGTTAAAAATGATTAGTTGAAATTGATTATGTAAAATCACCACTTCCTGTTGTTATGGGGCAAGGGCTGGCTGACAGGCTCAAGTATGAGATTTATGAGCAGTAAGCAGAAAACAAAATATATTTCTTCAGTGGTTGCACAGACCTAACCAACGCATTTTGCCTCAAGACTTCTTGGATGGATGTGAAATTGCCTAGGAAATTAGATGTAGATTTATTTTGTGTTAATCCTGAGCAAAAAGAATACGTTACAGTCCAGTGACATTCATAAATATTGCTCCTAGTAGCAGGGCCTGCTGAATGCAGACTGGGGCTGGAGGATCAGTGGACACTAGACAGAGATCTTTTGTTACTGGTCTCTTGTCTTGTGTCTGGGCTGAATTTCAAATAGCCATTTTGCATTTCAAATTCATGTTTACATAAAATGCATAATAATGAAAACCCTGTTTGATATTGCTGGACTATAAAGAATCTTGCAGATAGAAATTCCCTGAACAAAATCTTTTTGGTGTTCCAGGAGAAAATAAAAAGACTCTTCTTAATAGGATTTCCTCATAAAACCCTCTTTACAAGGAGTCCATTAGAAGATAATTAGAAGTACATTACAGATGCCTGAATAAGTGATATATGTTTTATTTAAATAGGCAGTAGTTAGTTTTCTTACCACCGTAGAATGGATAAAAGCCATTTCATTTCTACAACATAGTGATTTGAGCATCTGAACAATTAAAATAATGCCCTTTCAGACTGGAGAAATGAAAATTCATAGATATGCCAATTTTATTGACACTATTAATCCATTTATAGCAACCGCTTGTTACATTGGATACAAGTGCATCACATCTGTTGACTTCAGAAATTTTTTATGCTTTCTCTTTTTTTTGTAGGGCTACTTATGCATTTAAGGAAGCAGTCAAATATAGTTGATTAATCATGGATTTACATTTGGCTCCTGTTTTTGGTCAGTTATGTTTGATTCTTCATGATCTCATTTGGAATTTTCTTGGCAAAAATAATGGTGAGGTTTACCATTTCCCTTGCTAACTTTAGGCAGTTAAGTGACTTGCCCAGGGTCATACAGCTGGTAAGAATCTGAGGTCAGATTGGAACTCTCTGACTCCCTACCAAGTGCTCAGGACATGACACCACCTAGCTGTTTGTTTAACCTGGGGCCAGAGGATCCTACACTTAGATGGGTCCTTAGTGACCTTAGTCCAGCCTCTTCTTTTTTTTTACAGCCAAGAAAACTAAGGACCAGAGGGGCAAAGTAACTTGTCCAAGGTCACATAAGCGGTAAATATCAGAGTGGGATTTGAACCCAGCTCCTAGGTGGCATATTATTGGATTGAACACTGAGCCTGAAGTAAGGAAGACCTGAATTCAGTTCCAATTTCAGACATTTAAGTCATTTAACCTCTATCTGCCTCAGCTTCCTCAACTGAAAATTGGGGGTAATATGAGCACTAATCTCATGGGATTGTTGTGATGATCAAATGAAATGAGATTCATAAATCACTTATATTTAGTAGGCATGAAAACTTGCTCCTTCCCTTCCTGCTTCCTTCTCTCCCTTCTTCCTTTACTTCCTCCCTTTTTTCCCCCCTTCCTCTTTTCTTCCTTCTTTCTTTTCTTCCTTTGTTCCTTCTGTCCTTCCTTCTTTATCCCTTTCTCCCTTCCTTCCTTTGTTCTCCACCCTAGTAGATAGCCTAACTTTTCTGAGGCTATTTGCAATTAAGTCACAGAAAAATTGTGTTGATGGGGAAAAGTCCCATATTAGAAAAACTTACTTCTAATGATGAAATCCAAATCAAACCTTTCATGTATTCCCACAAATGTACACACACACATGTACATGGTAAACACAAACAGGTGGCAAATCACTCTAAACAAAAAATCAAGGATAAGAATATATTCATATTTGTAAATATGGTTCATAACTATTCTAGAAACAGCTACTGGGCAGTAAAACTTTATTGTACCATATGACACATCATTGGATAATTTCCCTATTTTTCAAATGAATCATTTATCACTGATATTTAGAGCATGTATTGATATAGGGCAATATGTTCCAGTAAATGTCTCCTGATGGACAAGAGGTGACATGAAATCAAACCCTACAAAAGGGAGCATTATTCATTTTTTTCTCAGATAGAGTCTCTGATGATTTCATGAGAGTCATTGGAGAAAAAGGATCAATTATAAAATTATCCTTTTCATTTAGTAAAAACAGTAGCTTGGTTTTTTTTCACACAGTAACCACGGGGATAGGGAGGAGACAAATCACATTGTCAAAAATAATATACAAACCCTTTTCAAAAGCACAAAAAGAGTTGGCGGTTATAGGAAAAAATTAAATTAAATGAATTTTGAATTTACAGAATTGCCATATGTGAATTTCCAGTTTATCACCACCACGATCTAGCAGTCTACAAAGGTATGGAAATGTTCAGGAAGCCGAGCCATCAGGCAGCAGTGTGTTCTATTGTCCCAGAAAGACAGTAATTCACTCTCAATCAAGGTGAATTCCATGAGATTCCATGGCATTCCATCTGGTTGAAATAAGGGAACAGTCATTGGGATTGGCAATAGCTTGACAGCCAGACCCATCCAGTATCTGAGGAATCTGAATTAGCAAGAGCATTTTTTGAAGCATCTGAAAACCTTGTCATCAGAATATTAACATTAGCCTGTAGCTATGTATATAAAGACAGCCTGGGGGCCATTTGGTCAGCCCAGTTCCTCTCTTCATGCAGAGGAAGAAATAGGTTTAAGGGAAAGGATAAAAAAAAATCCTTTTTTTTCTTTCACTTCTTTTTTGGTCTCTTCTTCCTCTTCTTCAGCTTTTCCCTACTCTTCTCAAAAATTCAAGAAATTCCGAAGAAGAAATTAGAGATGGCTGGACTTCAAATGTGGTGAAGGCCATTAAGTGGGAAGTGCACATTCCTACTGCTAATGAATACTTTCACCAGAAAGTATGGGGTCATATTCTGTTTATAACTTGAGGAAATTTGTAATGTAGGGAAGATAAGTTCCCAATCTATTCTACTACAGCAATGGATTTGTTGTTTTCCCCTTCGTTTATGCAGATTTCCACTCTTCCATGCCTTCTCATCACATGTCTCTGTTGGTCATGCCCTGCCATGAATTTGCCACAAGGAGTCAATCCAACATGGTGGTGACTTTCATTTTCCTACTAAACTGAAATCCATTGGATTCAGAAGACCCCCATATAATGAAGGGCTTGGGTCAAAGAAAATATGACTAAATCAGTTGTTAATTGTTTTTCTCTCCCCTTTATTCACAAGAATGAGGCGACTCTACCTCAGAGACTTTCTAGCTGTGTGACCCTGGATAAGTCACTTCACTCCTCTCAGTCTTATTGGTACCTACCTCAAGGCATTGTTGTATTGAATGGGAGATATATGTGAAGCGCTTTGCGAACCTTAAGGTACTATGGAAATGTAAGCTATTCTTACAAGAAGTAAGCTTTCTCTCTCTCTCTCTCTCTCTCTCTCTCTCTCTCTCTCTCTCTCTCTCTCTCTCTCTCTCTCCCCTCTATTATTAAACACCCCTAGATTCCTTTGCTCATTTGTTTACTTTTTAAAAAGAAGTAGCTTTAATGAGTCCCATGAGATTGGGAAGAGAATAAAAAGTTTTCACTGCAGACTAGATTGTTCCTAGGCTTCAGTATGTCCAGTGGAATGAAAAAGACACCAAGATGGCTGTAATAGAAAAAGTGTGATAGAGTAGTTGACCTACAGCTCAAATCCTAGTTCTGACCCTTAGTTTTGTGACCTTGAGCGTGTTACTTAACCATGTAATGCTCTAGGCAACTCTCTAAGACTGTACATTGAGAGGAGGTGACAAGCAGCATTGGTAGAGAGAGTTTCCTCCCCTGGGAATTCCCAATCCAGTGACATCACCCACGTCCAGATATAAGGAGGAATAACAAATTGAAGTTGAACTCTGGGGGACGAAGAGCTTTTTAATACAACCATAAAAATGTCTCATTTCAGTGCTATAGTGGGTGCTCTATTAAAGGGGGATTTTTCCTTCAGTGATCCAGATCAAAATCCATCCATGTCTGTCCACCTGGAAGACACGTCCATGTCCTGCCATACATTTGACACAGGGAGTCCACCCATCATGCTAGGGACTTGTATCATTTATCTGGACTTTGTAAAATACCAGTGGAAACCATGTTCTCCCCTTACACCCACCACATGATCAGTCCAGTTTCTGTTTTATTTATATATTTCATTGATGCCTACATAATAGAAAACACTTATCATTCATTAAATGATGGTTTCTTAAACCTACTATTTATAGCAATAATATTCACTTTCATTTTTCCCTATGAAGAAACTGGTGGCTAGTGTACTTGAAAAATGCTAAGAGATGTCGGTTATCTTCTCGTTGTCTACCTGCTCTATCTCCTGCATGCAGCCATCATCCCCATCTCTCCCCCTCCACCCCCACCCAAGGCCTTGAACTTGGATACCATTTAAGAGCCTCTTGTTCTGATGGGTGAACTCATACTTCAGTTTGCCTATAGACTACTTCCTGTACCCCACAAGGTGTCCCACATCTGTTCCATGTATTGCCCTTTAAAACATAAGCATCTTGAGGGCAGGAACTATTTTTCTTTTTTGCTCATATTTTCCCCCTATTATTATCATCCACCAACACATAATAAAAATCTAATAAATGTTCTATCTTGCTACCACTTTCAAAAATTTGTCAAAAATTAATCATGCTTAATTGTTAATAGTATTTTATAAAGAGTTTTAAGGTTTGCAAAGGACTTTAACTTTATTATCTCATTTCATCTTCACAAAGACTTTCGGAGAAAGGTTCTAGCATTGCCCCCATTTAATAGATGAGCAAACTGAGGCAGAAGTAGCTGATGTCGTCTCAGGGTCTGAGAAAGCATTTGGATGAATTCCTGATTCTCAGTCCATCATTCTATCAATATTTCACACACTATATCTGTCTTTAATAAACTCTATTTAATATGTTACCATTTAATATGCTCTACGGTTAATGTTTTGGATCCAAGAGCCAGAACATTTGGCATCAAACCAATGACACATTAATGAGATAGCATGGGAGAGACAGCTAGGTGACCCAGTGGATAGAGTGCTGGGCCTAGAATCAGGAAGACTCGTCTTTCTGAGTTCAAAAGTGACCTCAAACCCTTCTTAGCTGTATGACCTCAGACAAGTCACTGAATCTTGTTTGCCTCAGTTTCCTTATCTGTCAAATGAGCTGAAGAAAAAAAAAGGCAAAACACTCTGGTATCTTTGCCAAAAAAAACCCAAATGGCATTATCAAGAGTTGAAAACAGCTGAACCACAGCAATATGTTGGAGGAGAAAGAGCTCTCTGGTTCCCAGAGTCAAGGGGTGACCTGGGTTCCAATCTATTTAAGAAGCATTTCTTTAAGCATCTACTCTGGACTATCTCATGGAGCTATCTTGCTTTCTGTTCTTGTTGGGGGTGGGGAAGAGGACCACATGTACTGTACTGTCAGAGTCAGAATTTAGAAGTGGAAAGTCTTATACCCTGTATCGAGGGGGTTTCATTTAGGAATAAACAGCTTTTTCTCAACTTCTCTCACCCACCCTGTTCACATTTCAGCCAAAGTCTGTCCATAGCAATGATCCTCCTGACAAAAACCAGGGATGGTCAGTCATCCATTCGGCCTTCACTACCGGGCAGACCAATGGTTGACATAGGACAACATAGCTTCAATAAAGGAAAACTTCATTTCCTTCACCTGCCAAAGTTCCTTAAGGAGAACAACAAATAGAGATAAAAAGGAACTACTGGAAATACTGTATTTATTTACTCTTTCCAAAAGTATTCAATGGGGCTGGTTAAAACAAACCAACAAAAGCCTTTGAGTTCTCTATGTGTATTGTAGTTTTGAGTGTTCATTTTCTCTTTCACTGTGTTATCAACTATGGAAGGAGGTGTCCTTACCTCAACAGTTTCATATAAGGTCTCCCATTTTAGAGTCAGTTTTATCTAGAAAAAGATCATGCCAAAAAAAAAAAGAAAAAAGATCATGCTTCCAAGAATGATCAGAAAGTTTCTACCTCCATTCAGTCCACATAACATTTTATGATAATCTAATAGAGACCATCAGAAGTCAACACCCAGAAGATGGTAGATGGTGATTATCAAATTACCAGAATTGAGAGGAAGCTGAAAAGTACTCTTTCTAGATCAATCTTATTTTCTTAAAAATAAAAATATTGACATCTGGAAATGGGGCCTATGCAGGTTCAAGATCACACAGGTGGTAAAGATGAGAGCTAGATGTAAACCCATTCTAAGATCCCATCCTCATGCTGCTACTCCTCATGAGCTGGCATAAGGAGAAAGGCAGTATGACACCAGATACCAGAGAATTTAGGTTCAAATTTAGGTTCAAATCATAGCTGGACTACTTGCCCATCCAACCTTCATCAAGTCATTTAATGTTTCTAAGCTTCAGTTTCCTCATCTGTGATGGTCTTCAGGTTTCAGTTTATTCATTGATTCTATAATACCTACCCAGGAGACCCAAGCAATGAGGCAGAGCCTCAAAGATTCAGCAAAGCTCCCAACTGAAAACCTTGAAATCTCCCAATGCCAAACTATTATTAGGGGTAGACAAGTATCCAGTGGAGTCCCCAAAGCCCCACATTCCCATATGAAGTAGCATTTCTTCCAGTTGATGCTGAATAATAGAACCCTGAAGTTACCTCATACTCCTCCCCCCCAACCTGAAACTTTTCTGGACCCTAAGAAGAATCCCTTTGGACTTCAGCAATATTTCCAACTAGCATCAATATTGTCAAAAACATTTCCATCTTTTCTAGACTGGCTCTGAGATGCTCTCTAGACTACCACTTCTATTTGTAGCCCTCAGGTTCTACTGTATTTAGATCTGGGATTCTTGGCATGGTCTCCAGAACCAGTTCCCCTGGACTCCCACAGCCCCATCCTCTGAACCTTTTAGCTATTCTCTGCCAGTCCCCCTTCAAGACTGCTCCCCATTAAGGCCAGAGGGATGCCAATTAGAGGGAAAGCAACCAATTGCCTCAATTCCCAAGGTCCAGATGATGCAGTACATACCCCTGCTTCTCCATTTCTACCTCTCCGTCTTCTCTAATGCCTCTCAATCTCATTTTACTAAGCTACCCACTTATATTATTTGACCCACTTAAAATGCAATCTGAATTATAAAATGGCATAATGTTTTTGAGATGTAAACACAGTAGAATAGTACTTTTTCCTCTCTATTTGCAGTTTCTTTCCCTTCCTAGGGGAAGAAGAAAAAGAAAGTGTAAACATATGGCAAGTCAATCCTCCAGCATGCAAATGGTGTGATTTGTTTGAAAAGTAAAATATAATTTTACTTTTGTTTACTGTTGGTTACAAGGCAGCTGTGGTGGGGGTGGGAGGTGGGGAGAGTGTAGATGACTCAGGCTAAATCTATCACTACTGCTAGGGGAAAAAAGCAACAATCCCAAAACACAAAGCAGCCTTTCCACCAGGGCCATGGTGGGTCAACAAATCACAGTCTAATGGAACAGGAGAATCATGATCATATTGCCCTTGGAAATCCCATCTTCCTCTCTGGAGCTGAACTAGTCCAGCATCACCCAGAGTCCTTCAGACTCTGCCTTTAGACCCCCCAAGGAGGGAAATCAATACCTCCTGAAGCAGCCCATTCCTCTCAGAGATGCTTCTCACGGGAAGTTAGTTTTCCCTCACCTCAAACTTCAATTTATGTTCTTTTCAGTTTCCACTCCATGTGGCTTGACCTGCCCTCTGGGGCCATGAATTCTTCCTCCTGGGAACAGTCTTCTAAATGTTTGAGAATGGCCAGTGAGTCCTCTCAAAGTCTCTAAGTTTCTCCTCCCAATAATATCATCATCAAAGATTGGCATAATTTTATTTTTTCCTATATGCATCTATGGTTGTAGAGCATGGCTGGCATTTTTTTTTTATCCTGGATGAACGTCTTCGCCCATATCAGCTATGCTGGACATGAAGAATTGTTGGGGTAGGTGAGGCTGTGAAACAATTGAAATAAACATATGATTAATTTTAATTTTAATTTGCCATCATAAGCTGTCTGAAATGAGTATCATCCCCATCCATATGCTTAACTTGCTTATCTCTCCAATCCAAATGAATTTTTTGAATATTCTTAAGGAAAAAACTGTTGGGAACTATCATATTGTGGTGAATTAACTCTGAGGAAGAGGATGAAGCAACCTGGGAGAATCCAAAATATTCTCGGACCTTCTGGTTTGAACTTGGAGTTGGGGGCTTCTTGTCTCAAGGCTAGGATTTAGGGGTTGCCTGAAAATGTAAATGCATTCTCCCTAAACAAAGGATTGCAAATAAAGCCACAAAGAGGAAAAGTCATATTTTATTTACAGTAGGAAACTCCACTGAAAGCAATCAACTAGAAGAAATGTGGACAAAAAGTTTCAGCACCCTTTAATGAGAAAAGTTATCACTTCAAATTGTGACTTCGAATAACAAAAGTTATCGCTTCCGATACAAATTGTATTTACAAATGTAATCTAGTGTTGTTCACTTAGGACTAGGCACTGTACACACAAGTTTATTTTGCCCTGAGTTCCTTCCTTCCCACTACCTTGTGAGACAGACAATACTTACCATTGCCCATTTTATAGATGAGAAAGACGAGTCTCAGAGAAATGAAGCGAATTTTCAAGGTCACACCTTTAGTGAGGAGAAGACTAAAGATTCCATCTTGGCTCACATGGCTCTAGATTCACTGTCATCCCCACTCTTCTAACTTCCTTATGTTTCAGGGTATTAAATGGTTTACCTGAAACTGAAACGAACATGAATCATAAGAGATACGTTTTCTTCCTTAATTTCTCCATTTCCACCTTTTCAAAAGTTGACTTATAAAAGATTCTGTAGGAAAGTGGTCCTTACCGCTTTGTTAACTTTTCAGAGGTCTATTTTTTTTCCTTCCCCATGCTGGACAAAATGATTTAGAGGCTGAGTCAGAACCATCTGTCTGAAGCTGCCTGAGGAGAACAGTTGTTCTGCCATCAATATTTTATGCTAAGACAGAAATTTTCAAAACGATCGACATGAAAAAGAAAAGCAGATCTTGAAGTAAAGCTGGAAAATTGAATGACAGCCCTTGAGAGGTTCTATTTCTAAGCAATTTTCAAAGATCCGAGCTTCTGCCCTTTCTGATGAACAGCCCTGACCGGAGGTTAGACCTCCACATGCGTAGGAAAATTGGAGTTTTTATTAATAACAATAAATTCCATTTCTAGAAAAGTTAAAGTTTTTCAAATTAATGTCACTGAAACATTTATTAAATTCTATGCCAGGCAACATGGTAGACAATAGGAACACAAAGACAAATGGGGGGGGAAAACCCTCCTGCCTCAAGGAACTGACATCCAAATGGCAGGATACAGAATTTAAACTGTTAAATAGGAACAGGATTATCCAAGAAAGGAAAATATCTCACCCTCTCGGACAAGAGTCCTTAGCCATCTTTTGTGTCCTCAACCCATTCAGCTGTCTATCGATAGGTATGGACCTCTCTCCAGAATATTTTAAATTTTATATAACTTATTTACATAATGTAAATAAATAAATTTTAAAGTGTGTAATAAATAAATAAACACAGAATTAGAAAGACTGTAATTATATAGAAATACAGCTATCAACCTTTTTTTTAAGTTCATAGACCCCCCCCCCCAAGATAAACTGATCTAGGAAAGACATCAGAGGTTTCTGAGGGCTGAAGAGAAAATGCACTTTTGCCTCTAGAAAATGGATGTTTCTGAGAAAGATTTTTGTCTGTTTTTTGTTGTTCAAATTCATCTAATTATTTGCCACCAGTCTCTTTTTCATTTGGGGGAATAGAGACCTGGTCTTTCCATGGTATCTCATTGCTAAAATAAAGAAGTTTTTTGAAATCCATCCAAACTGATGTTTGGGGGAAATGACAAGAAAAGACAATCCAGTAAGATCTGAGAAGATGCTCTAGATGAAGTGAAGGGACAATCCTGCTCCAGTATTTCAGACTTTGGTTAAGAGTTTTGATAAGGGGCAACTATGTGGCGCAGTGGATAGAGCACCGGCCCTAGAGTCAGGAGTACCTGAATTCAAGTCCAGTCTCAGACACTTAATAATGACCTATCCGTGTGGCCTTGGGCAAGTCACTTAACCCCATTGCCTTGAAAAAATCTAAAAACCAAAACAAGAAAAAGAGTTTTGATAAATCAGTGGAAAATGAAGAACTCTAGAAAATAGGCACAATGTAAGTTGAGGGGTCCTTGGGTTCAAATAGGAGACTAAGTGAATGCATGGAAGAAATGCCCTTGCTACTGTTGAACCAGTTCAGTCATGTCTAACTCTTTGAGACCCCATTTGGGGTTTTCTTCACGATGATACCAGAGTGGTTGACCATTTCCTTCTGCAGTTCATTTCACAAGTGAGGAAACTGAGGCAAAAGGTGTTATGTGACTTGCCCAGAGTCACCCAGTTAATAAGTGTCTGAGGCCAAATTTGAATGCAGAAAGATCAGTCTTGACCTGGAGCACTATCTACCATATCACCTAGTTGCCATATCTTTCAGTCATGGTATTCTCAATATCCAGTTCATTCATTATACCTAGCTTAAGTTTACATTGATGGCAGTTTAACTCTGAATTTCATAGATATAAAAAAGGAATTATAAAAAACACCTCAGGCCGCAGTCTTCTGGCCATGGCCCAGTCAATAGTCCATGGCTATTCTTTTATCTCTATCTCTATCGCTCGCTCTCCCTATCCCTTCCTATGTCTTTTTAAGAAATTTTTGTTTTATTTCTAAAAAAAAGACATAAGAGTAACTGTTTATATTTGGTGGTTGAAGGGATGAAGGGGCAGGAGTTCCTTTGGAAAACCTCTGTGTCAAGGCAGATTGCACTTGTTTTGTATATTATAGAATGAGAAAGTCATCTGAAGACATCGAGAGTTTAAACTTATGTTTACTACATAGGCGATATGTATTGGAGGTGGGACTTGAACCCAGGTCTGTTCAGAGGCAGAAAATGTAAACGGATCATCTTGACCTCTCTGTGTGGTGAGGATCCAATAGGATTGTGTATATAAAATATGTCGGAATGGTGAAGGGCTATTAATGCACTCAGCAGTTTCTCCAAATCATCTCTACGGGTTCTGGTTGTATTCTCCCATCTCCCTGGGTGGACAGTTGGAGTTAAGTGTGGCGTCTGGCCAATGGTAAGCCCTTTGACATCCCTGGCCAGTGGGCCAGGAAACCCAGGGAGGGGGATGAAAGATTATTCTATGATGCCTCTGGACTGGACTCAATACTTTTTTTACATGGATTCTGCATCCCCTTGCATTTCTCTAAAACTACTAGTTACCATTGTCTATCTCCCCCAAGGAAGGATATAAACTCTTTGAGGGCAAGGACTCTCTTTTTGTTTTTGTTTTTATATCCCCAGGCTCTAGAGCAGTGCCCTGAAGCTTTAAAAAGTTCTCTTTTAGTTAAATAAGCTATTTCTGCCTCAAATATTCAATTTTCATTTCACATAAAACCATTTCTAACATTTGACCAGTGCTGATTTCCAAGCTGTTTTTTTTTCTCTGAGGATTTAGTAGTATTGTAGAAACTACAGCCTTCAGATTATTGCTAGGGTTTTCAAGCACTTACTTGCAAGGTCTAAACAGCCTTCCTGGCCAATTAGCCAGTTAGCCAGTGTTCCTTCAGGGCAAAAATCATTGAAAGACTTTTTATTTATGTTTTTAAATTAAGAATATTTTTAAATTGAATTTCTTTGCTCAATTAAATGACTTGTGCTGTTTCCTTAGATTTTTCTAATGTTTTGTGTCCAATTCCTCAACTTAAATCATAGTTTCCACAAGGTGAAAAGTCATTTATGAATTTATTCATTAAATAAGTATTGATAACCTGTTATTTTATCATTACTGGACTATGTTCTGTCCATTGAGAGCTAAAGAACTACTAATTTGCCCTGATCAGTCTATAAAAAAGACACTTATCTAGGATCAGCATGCTTCTGTCCCTCTCTCTTCCCTTCCTCCTCCTCCTCTCTCCCTCTCTCTCTCTTATATAAACATATACATTTACTTGTATGGTTTTGTGATTACATCTATGTAGATCCCAGGACCAAGAATGAAGATGGCAGCCCATTCCTTCCTTCTCATCTGGTACAGATTTTGGCCATATACTCCCATTAGTGCCTGAAAGGGCAGCCATCTAGATGCTGTCTCTCTTTGTCTTTTGCCATCTTGCCTTTCCATCTGCTATCCCTGACTAGCTATATGGTTGACCTACACTCTTTTCTGATCAGACATTTTATATGTAGACCTATGTGGAATCTCAGTGTGTCATATTAGAGGTTTTTTCCATTGAATTCATCCTGCTTTTTAACAAGGCTATAGGGTTAAGTGACTTGCCCAAGGTCACGCAGCTAGATAACTATTGCGTCTGAGACTGGATTTGAATTCAGGTCCTCCTGACTCCAAGGCCGGTGCTCTATCCACTGTGCCACCTAGCTGCCCCCCTACATTAGAGTTTTAAAAAGCTGTTTTCATGCCCTATCTCTGACAGCCTAAACAAGTCACCTAGTTTCTATGTGACTGGAACAACTTCCTAGGACCTATCTACTAAGTCATACCCAAATGTAATCTTTTTTGAGGAAGGGCTTTTACACCATGGGATTTCTCCATGCTGATGAACTCTTAAATTCTAGGTTTATTTCTACATATCCACACATTCACACTAATCAGTCACCAACTATTTATTGAGCATATGCTAGAGGCCAGTCACTGGGGATTCAAAAAAGAAATTCCCAAGAAGCTTATGCTCTAATGGGGAAGAGTAGTACATATTTTAATATAAAAATTAATATGAAAATTTAAGTATGTAGAGAACAAATACAAATAAACATAAAGTAATTAGAAGATAATCTGGGAGAGACAAAACGAGCAATTTGGGAGATTTGAAATGGCTTCATCTATGTATTCATGTCTATATTGATCAAAGTTTAAAATGGAAACATCTGGGATGTGAAAAGACCATCTCTTTCCTGTTTATTTTTACTATGTCTATGTTTATGTCAAATATCCATTGGAGGGGTGGCTAGGTGGCACAGTGGATAGAACACCGGCCCTGGAGTCAGGAGTACCTGAGTTCAAATCCGGCCTCAGATGCTTAATAATTACCTAGCTGTGTGGCCTTGGACAAGTCACTTAACCCCATTGTCTTGTAAAAACCTAAAAAAATATATCCATTGGAGACAGTATCGAATCCAGAGGCTGTAAAATTCAAAAAGTTAGGTTTGAATTTCATCTCTGACACTTATCTGTTTGACCTTGGGCAAGTAAGTTGTCATCTTGTAAATCTCAGTTTCCTCATTTATAAAATAAAGGATTTGGACTAACTGGCCTCTAAGTCTTTTCCAATTTGAGATCAGTGAAGGTTCTATCTTTTTATGATCCTCGAATCCATCCTAGAGACGGAAATCAATGAAGACATTTTATTTTGATGTCATACCATTTTCCCCCTTCCACTCAGAGTTCCACACTATGGAACCCCTTTCCTTTGAATTAATCCTTTTGGGAAATAATGATTCTTATGGAAGAAAGGTGATTTCTATGAAATACTTCTTTTCAAATTCTAGCTAATATTTGCTCAATATTTTATGGCTCATTTGAAGGCATTGTGTTCTTTATAGATTGTTCTAATCACTTAATAATTATTAATTGTCCTTGTTGGCAAGGCAACATGGTGTGGTGGAAAGTCAAGCTTCAGATCATGATTCTTAGTCACAGTTAGCACCCATGTGAATCTTGGCAAATCATTTAATCTTTGGACTTGAGTATTCTCATCTATACAATGATGGAACTGGCCCAGATGACCTTTAAGGACTCTTCCAGTTCTAAATCTAACCTCTGTTGGTTTAATCAAAAAAATTCCAAATTATATGGTAGATTTTATGACAAAAACAGAACAAATGCAAATTTTTTTTAACCTGATTGCCTTATTGGAGAGAAGTTAATCAGCCCAGCATCTGTTTCCATTAGCCATCCTCTCATCTGAGACTTTCTTCATGGTATTTAATTAGACCAAACTCAGTTTATTAACATGTTCTGCAAACTAATTGATTCTCCAATAATAGGGCTTTGTTCCCTCCTAGTCAAATTCTTTGATGTCTTAACAAGGTTAAGTGTCAACGTGTTCTGAAGGTAATTAATTACCCAATAAAGAATGAGTTTCATACATCTGGCTTATGAATCCTGATCTCTAATGATTTATAGTTAAGAAAGTTATAAACTTCCACTGCCTAATCACATTTTCCATCCACAAAGCATCTATTTAAATGTGATATATATCAAACTCTTTGCTAGCTACACATGATAAAATATGTGTGTGTGAATGTGTGTGTATGTGTGTGTGTGTGAAGGTGTGAGACCTGAAGGAGCTTATATTCTAATGGAGGACAAGTCAGATCCTTAAAAACTGGAAAGATAATGGAAGGCTTCTGGGGAAAATAGCACTTTGGTTTAGTCTTTAATGTTAAAGAGGAAGTGAGGTGTGGAGGGAGTGAATTTCAGTCACAGTTTGTAGGACTATGGAGAACGGGAAGATGAGATGGTGACTTACGAGATCTGTTTGGCCTCAATATGAAGAATGAAGGAGAGTGATGTGAAATAAGGCTGGAAAGGGGAATTAAGGTGGAAATACTGAGGGCTTGGGTGCTTTTCTTCTCCTCCTGACTCTAACTCTGCCTCCCCCAAAGTCAACACCATGCCTCAACTGGAGTTTCCCTCAGCAACCCAGGTGCTGTTTACCTTTGAACATCAGCCACCTTAGCAGTCCCCTTTTCCCATTGAAGAGCCCCTCCCAGGACTGCCATTTTAGAAGAGGGCCCAGGCCCATCCTTCATTAATCTAAAGACTCTCATTGGACCATAATTCCCATTATGGATATTCACTGCCCATTCCCCCTTTTGTGTGGGCTTCCCAGATTAAACTTTAAATGCCCTGAGGACACAGACTGTCTTTTTAAAAATATTTTTAGTACACATTGATGTTTGTCCTTCATTCTGGAAGCATGACATCAGGGAGGTGATGCCATGACAAGCACATGAATTGTATTTAAGTGAGGGAGAACTGTCCTTAGTCACCAGCCTCACTTTCTCCTCCAGAGCTATTAGAGTCCAGTGACCAGATAGGAATCCAGAGGACTATAGATAGCTCTAGATGTGAGGCAGTCAAGGTTAAGTGACTTGTCCTAGGTCACACAGTTAGTGTCAAGTGTCTGAGACCAGATTTTGAACTCAGGTCTTCCTGACTCCAGGGCTGGTGCTCTAACCACTGTATGACATTGCTACTCCAATCTTCTTTGATTACAAAAGACAACAATCAATAAGGTTTTCAAATAGTCCCATTATTTTCTATCAAACTCTTTCTAAGAGGTTGAAGGCATGGACCAACTTCTTCCATTTTGGAAATGCATAATTGTTTTTTCAGCAACCTATTCCACTCTATGGAATAATGGAAACCACTAGACTGAAAGTCTAGTCTGAGCTGTCCTGACCATACCCCAGTAAAAGTACCCAGATCATCCCATATTTAGAGCTGTAGCTGATTGCATGTATCATTTAACCCATCCTCCCTCTTTTTTGACAGATCAAGAAGCTAAGACAAGTGTCCAGTTCAATGTCACACAAATAGGAAGTGGCAGAATTGAGGAATGACTTTTCCAATTCCTTTCTTCCCAATATAGAATAATGTCAATGTCACTCGACAGATGAAATATAGATTTAGAGAGCAGAATCCCCCCAGAGTTCAATGGAGAGGCCATGATGGGAGAAAGGAGACCAATAACATGTTTCTAACAAACAATTGCCCAAGAAGAGTGAGTCTTATAAGAGAGATTAATGAGTAGAAAAGGAGGTTGTTGCCTATGTGTATGTGTGACAAACAAGGGACAACTGATGGACAGCCCATGTCCTCCATCAGCCTCTTGGAAAAGCAATGAGATATCCCAGTACATGAGGTGATTCCTGACTTGTGGATTTAGGAAAAGACATGAACAATAGTCTAGTCAGACTGAGAGGGATGAGTTGCCATGTTGGAAGGCTATTCATGTCCTTTAAAGTATTAGAATATAGAAAGAAGGTCCATACAACAATTTTGGGAAGAGCTAAAGGAGGCTTTGTGGGCCATAATATTCAAATTCTGCCCTCTATACTAGAATCATCCTGCAAATTATTAGTTACCACATTTTGTGCTATGCATTAGGGATCTAAAAACAGTTTTAATTAGCTAGTTTCTCCTTTCTGTGAGCTTTCTTCAGGGATAGGAATCCCCAAAGGTTATTATTTCTATTTCATATAAAAAGTGATTCTAAATCCCCCTACCCCTCACCCCATGGATAGAATAAAAGAAAAAAATATTACCATTTCTTTTATTGTTGTTGTCGTTCACTCCTGACCAATTCTTTGTGACCCCATTTAGAATTTTCTTTTTTAATTGATATTTCAATTTACTTTTCCAGTAACATGTCATGAAAGTTTTTCAACATTCATCCATTTCCATATTTATGTTACACAATTTTTTCCACTGTCCATTCTCCCCCTCCTCTTAGCAGTAAACAGTCTTGTGAACATTATGCATGTGTATTTGTATTTAACATATTTAAATATCAGTCATTTTGTCATTAAGACTAAGGAAAATAAAGACAAACCAGGTGATTGGAAGGAAAAACATAAGAGAATTTTTTTTAAAGTAAAGATAGTGTTCATTAAGATTCTTTGGTTATGGGGTGGCTAGGTGGTGTAGTAGATAAAGCACCGGCCTTGGAGTCAGGAGTACCTGGGTTCAAATCTTGTCTCAGACACTTAATAATTACCTAGCTGTGTGGCCTTGGGCAAGCCACTTAACCCCGTTTGCCTTGAAAAAAAAGATTCTTTGGTTTGGGGGATTTTGTTTTTATTTCTTCTGGGTGTGGATAACATTGTTCATAATATGTCTCCCAGGCTTGTCCTGGCTCTCTGAACTGCGGGGAGCTGCATCTATCAAAGATGATAACTTCACAATGCTGTTGTTAATGTGTGCAGTGCTCCCTTCACTCAGCATCAGTTCCAGTAATTTTTTCCCATGCTTCTCTAGAGTCTGAGCATGCACGATTTCTTAGAGAAAAATTGTACCTTATGACATTCATATGCCATAACTTGTTCAGCCATTCCCCAATTGATGGGCTTCCCCCTCAATTTCCAATTCAAACACTATCATTTCCAAAGTATTTTAAGGATTAAAAAACACTTCAAATTATGATTTGAGATGATTTGCACAATCACCCTCTAAGTGCTACAGTCTCATTCACATTTTACAGATGAGACTGAAGCTCAGAGCTAGAATGTCATTTATTCAAAGAACACAGCTATTAACATCGTAGAAAAGATTCAAACTCAAGTCTTGCCTTATTTCTCCATAGTGCCAAGCTGCCTCTCAAGTAATTAATTTACCTGAAGGAAAATTACATTAAAACATTAGGGCATTTCTCAGGGATAATTGGCCCATATGGCTTGGAGAGAAATTGCTGATAAATTATGGCTTATCTCTCTTTCATTTGGATTTTATTTGATATCTTAATTGATAACCACTTTAGTCCTAACTAGGAATTTACCCCCAAACAAGTTGGAAATTTGGGTTGGTTTGTTTTTTAACTGAGAAATGCAGTCAGGAGGAGTTGGCATTTTTAATATCTTCCTCAATTCTTTTTCATTTCATATGTTTTTGCTCTACTGCCCAGAACGTGCATATTAGCAATTGTCTAAACAATTCCTTCTGAGATCTCTTGTCAGTGCGATTGATGGATATATGCAAACACATCCATTTGGGGATAGTCATATAAATTTCATTCATATTTATAAGTGCTTTTCCTTATCTTAATTTTCAGATTACCTGTCAGGGTATTTATGCCAATGCAGTCCTTATGATAAACAGCTTTGAAAAATAATCTAAATACACATACATATTTGTCCTTGCTTTCTTGCCTTAATTTGACAACATTATAAAATTCAAATACTACTAATATGCTTGTAATAATTTTCACACTCAGCAGACAGGTGTTCAATTTACATTGAATTTCATTACCTTGGAAGACCTGGAAGTGATCCAGGCCACATGGATTGGAGCTTCACTTTAGAGTATCCATGCTTTAGTATGGATCCAGAGTTAGTCTGTTTCTGATGCACAAACACCTGTTTATGATATAAGATCTTCTTAAAGGTGGGACATCATCTTCAGTCTGTTAGAACCCAAGGTTCCAAGAAGTTGTAGCATTTGCAGTGGCTACAGACCAGTAAAACTTATCTCATCAGACAGGCTAAACCAGGGTAACTGCCTCAAACCTGTTGGTGAGTTAGGAAGATGAGCACCCCAAGCATTGGGTGAAGATCTCCCCAAGCTTCTCTCAGCGAAATGGGTGGATAAAAACATTTTATCTTAATGGTCTGGCAGCCAAGATGCCAAAGGTATCCACGACATCCCGGATCATTGTGAGTCATCTCGACTGCTGGACCTGGATGACTTTGAAAGAGTAAGGCTGACGACTGTGCAACTCTGCCTCCTTGAATCCTTTTCACTCCCAAGTCAAGACATCACCCTGTGATGTCATTAGTCTTCTTTGAAAATGAAGGATGAACAACAACATCCCCAGTAGACGACAGCCTCTGACTAGAGCAGTATGGTGCTAAATTTGAATAACTGAATATAAATCTTTGCTGTCCTGCATACTACTGATATGACTTTACCCCTCTGGGCAAGGAGGTACAGAATGTCAGACCTTGAGTCAGGAAGATCTGAGTTCAAATCCAGCCTCAGATAATGACTAGCTGTGTGACCCTGGACAACTCATTTAACCTACCTGACTTAGCTTCCTCAACTATAAAGTAAGAATAATAGTGACTCCTACCTCCCAGAAGTGTTGTAAGAATCAAATGAAGTCATATTCACAAAGCCCTTAGAACAATGCCTAACATTGTGTTTTCCAGTCATTTAGTTGTGTCCAAGTCTTTGTGACCCCAGGACTGTAGCACGCCAACAATATCCATGGAGTTTTCTTCATAAAGATCCTGGCATGGTTTGCCATATCCTTCTCCAATTCATTTTAAAGTTGATGAAGTTGAAGTAAATAGAGGTTAGGTGACTTGCTAAAGCTCATTGCAGCTAATAAGTGTCAGGTCAAATGTGAACTCAGGTCTTCCTAACTCTAGGTCCACCACTCTATCTTCCAAGATACCTAACTGTTTCTGACCAGAATATAGGTGTTGAATAAATATTTTATTCCCTCCCTTTCTCCTTTCTCTTTCTGACTCCAGATCTTAGATCCTTTGGAGTTCCTTCACTATTTCTCCCTTTCTCCTATACACAAATATTATAGAATCTAGATAAATATTTCATGTAACACAGAAGCAAGATGAATTTTACATCTTCCTAAAAATAGTCTTTATACCTCATAGCCAAGGGGGGGCTACATGGGTTTTGATCCACAGCATCAAAATCTAGAAGAGGTTGACAACAAATATAACCATGAGTTCCTTGAGAATAAGATCTTTCTTTCTAATTCCTTAAATACTTTGACACCAAAAAGATGGAATTCTAATTAGGGCCAACCATGTGAGCTCTGGATGGAATACCAACAAGTAATAGTGTGACTTCCTTAGTTAGTATAAATGGAAGAGGATATATTATCTCATCTCTTCTACTGATTTCCCATATGGTAATTCTCATTGTATTATACTATCCAGTAATATGCCATGTGAATAATCTCTCCACACTCTAATCAGAGGCAAAGATTCATCTGCCAATATCATGTCCATTTTCCAGCTTTTGATGAATAAAAAATGGATGGATTCTAAAAGAAAAGAGTTTTTATTTTAGGATTCTTACCCACTGTCCTAATTTACTGTCAAATTCCACATAAGGTTCATCAACCCATCACAGTAATCAATTTCTCTTATAAAAGAGAACAGAAATCATCTTTAGAGGGGATAATGAGGGGGGAAGCATCAAGTCTAATTCATCAGTTTTTAATGCAGAAAAAATGAACTGAAATAGAAGTCAAGAAATGAATCTTGCAACAATTCCTTCAGAAAACATGATGTAATTATTCATCATATTAGTGTCATGAGAGGCTATATATAATGTGGCTAGAGTGCTGGTCTTGGGTTCAAGTTCAGACTTTCATCACATTGGCCAAGTAACCCTTAACAAGAAGGCATGGCATTGATTTCTTCCACTGTGGAAGAATTTCCTCATCTGGAAGTTTCCTTGAACTAATGATATCCACTGTCCAGGTCCTATCTCTATCATGAGTTACACAATGGATTTGGAGATATACAGTGTGAACCCCTTGTCTGGGGTCATGTTTCAAACTACTCACCTCATGCTCCCACCAAAAATTGCCTTGTTATGGTTCCGGTCGGATCTACAACTACAAGCAAAGAAAATGTTTGATTTCTATCACCTCATCCATTTGTATATACCCAGCAGACTTACTGTTCATTGAAAAAGATTAGTGAGCTTAAACATCATTCTTCATTTTTAATAGCAGATGGATGGTTAAAAATGTATAATTAGATGGGTGAGTGATTTTACACAGAGATTCTTAACCTGGACTCTATGACTGACTTATTTATTTTTTTAGGGTTTTTTTTGCAGGGTAATGGGGTTAAGTGGCTTGCCTAAGGCCACACAGCTAGGTAATTATTAAGTGTCTGAGGTCAGATTTGATCTCAGGTACTTCTGACTCCAGGTCGATGCTCTATCCACTGTGCCACCTAGCTGCCCTCTATGATTTATTTTTAATATTTTGTTTTGTTTAGTTATTTCAGTCATGTCTGACTGTGAACTCATTTGGGTTTTGGTGGGGCAAAGATACTGGAGTGTTTTTCCTTTTCCTTCTCCAACTCATTTTACAGTTGAGGATACTGAGGCAAAGAGGTTACACGATCACCTAGGTCTTAAGTACAGATAGTACATATATATATGGGCAAATTAGAATTTACATCTTTCTGACTCCAAACCCAAGCTCTAACCAGTGCATCACTTAACTGGCCTAATATTTTCCTAAATGTATTCAACATAATTGACTTTATTTATGATTCTCTATATTTTTCTTTCATGCCTTTAAATACATTCCTTTTTTTTGCAAGGCAAGTGGGGTTAAGTGGCTTGCCTAAGGCCACACAGCTAGGTAATTATTAAGTGTCTGAGGCCAAATTTGAACCCAGGTACTCCTGGCTCCAGGGCTGGTGCTTTAAATACATTCTTCCAAAAATGAGTTCTCAGGCCAAACTGTTGGAGATTCAAAGACAAAAAGGGAATTTTCTACCTTCAGAGAACTTATAATCTATAGTCAATCAATCAATAAACACTTATTAGACACCTGTGATGTACTAAGCATTAGGGCTACAAAAAGAAGCAAAAGAAGTTTGCAGTCTAATGGAGGGAGATCATTTGGAAACACATGTATTCAAAGCAAATTTCATGCAGGATAATTAGAAAATAATTAGAAGAGGGAAAGCCCTGGAATTAAGAATTACCAGTGAGTGAAATGTAAATTCTAGGATTACACAGTAATACTAAATGAATGTGTTACAGGGATTTTTTTTAAATGTAACTCAAATTGATTTATTAATTCTAAAAAGTAATTTCTATCATGAGTTTTTCAAAAGAACCCAATCTATTACTTTAATCAAATTAATTGTAGCTTCAGAGTGAATTTGAAATTAATTATATATTGTCTTTCTTTGCTGGCCTGCCCTGAAGAAAAGAGGTAGTTAAATGATGGTTGCTATTTTTATCTTTAATTTCCATGCTGTTCTCTCCTGTACTAGTTGCCTATTTTGATCTGTCTCCCACAATGAATTGTTGATGCTTTGTATTTACTCAGAGGTGGGTTCACTGATGGGTATAATTCTGGAAATCTAATAAATGACAGATTAATAAACACAATTCAAACTACTATGATGGAAGAATGGCCTTCCAAAGACCTTTTTTCAGTTTCTGGTTAGTCAAAATAGAAGAATATGAGGGAGAAAATTTTTGAGAGTATGAAGTTATTAAATGACATAAATTGATTAAATCAACATTTTAGACCCTGACAGTACTTTGGAGATTATTAGGTTCAAATCAGTCATTTCAAATAAAGAAATCAAAACTTAAAAGATATGGTGAATAACAATTTCATAGAGCTACTTAATGATGGACCAGAACCTTTGTCCTTTGACTCTTAATTCCATAATTTTCAGTTTCAAATCATTATTCTTTTGTTTGTGAGTAATATTCTTGCATTTTATAAAGGAACCAGAACATGCACATTTTAATGACTCTAAACCTAAATGCGCCATTGATTTGTAAAGTTTTGGTTGATGAATTGGTTCATTCATATGTCCACTGGAAAAAACATCCCTTTTTTGTTTATAATATTTTTTCAATTATCAAGCTTCCCCCGCTTCCTGTGCATTTGCCTCCTCCCCTTTCTAGAGATTGTCTTTAAAATATGACAGTATTCACTTTGAATTCTTTTTTGCATGATATTCTTTCCATTTGCATTTTTGTCAGTATTGTTTTCCTGGCTCTGCTGACTTCTTTCTCCATCGGTTGAGATAAATCCTTCTGTGCTTCTCTATGTTCATCAAACTCATCATTTCTTACATACATTTCTTTAGCCATGTAGATAGTTTTTGTATGTGCTTCTCTGGAGTTTCCTTCATTAGAGTGATGTCTTTCCATAGATTTGTGAACATGGCACACATGCCTGTGGAGTACATCTGTGGAGTCTACCAGTGATCTCTTGCTCTCATCACATGACTGATCATCTCATCTTGTCATACCTGTCTCTTCTTTATATTCCCAATATTTTATGTTCTATTTTATATTCTCTTTTTTATATTGTGTCTCATTCATAATTCTTGGTTGGCAATTCACTGCAGCTGACTCATACCCATCACAAACCTCTTCGTGGCCCTTTGGCCAACCAGTAGCTTCAGTTCTTCAGAGATGTTAGTGTTTGATGAGCCATGGTCACATGAAATCACTGTAGGAATATCAATTTTTAGTATACACATTTTGTGAAAAACAAACCGAAAAGCTTTCTAGCCACACGTTCGTCCTCTGAAAAGTGAATGGCTTAGACTTCGTGGCATCAAAGGTCCTCTCTTACAGCAACATTATCTGACTCCACACTTACTCCACTAGTAAGTAGCTAAGCCTAAAACACTTGATCCTGAAGCTAATTCAAAGTCTCCCATTTCTATTTCCCAATAGAATAGTATAAGTGACCTGGGCAAAGGGCAAAATAATCTTTTCTAATAATATGTTAGAGGCTGGAAGAAGTAAGAAAAGTCTCTTTGAGTTTTTTAGATACTTTGCTATTGTTTCAAGTTAGATTCAAATATAAGATCTTTGATCCCTTAAAAACAATATGTTACACCTTTACATAGCTAGAAGTAACCTTTGAGGCCATTTAATCTTGTTCCTTCATTTTGTACAGGAGGAAGCTGAAGTCCAGTGAGGTTAATGGATTTGTTGAGATAATGGGGCTGGGCACCATGTTCTCTCACCTTCATTCCAATTCTCTTGTTACTCCCTTACTCTACATACTTAAGAGAATGTTCACCGATATATTATCTCATTGGATCTGGAGAAAAGAGGCAGTGTGGCAATGGCTGGAAGTTGGACTTGGGAGTCAACAAGACCTGGGTTCAAATCCCAACTCAGTTAACCTCACCAGGACTCCCACCACATAGTTATATAGCATTTTATAGCCTTGAAAGGCATAGTAATGGGACCTATGAATATAGGAAGAAGTAGGCTCCAAAAAATTAAAAAGGTTCAGACAGCAAGTTCACTGCTGAACCTGAGAACAGATCACTGACCTTCTCACTCCTCATAGCATATTCTCTTCCCACTTCCTCATTAAAAAACTGATTATAGGGGTGGCTAGGTGAAGCAGTAGATAGAGCACCGGCCTTGGAGTCAGGAGTACCTGGGTTCAAATCTGACCTCAGACACTTAATAATTACCTAGCCATGTGGCCTTAGGCAAGCCACTTATAACCCCATTGCCTTGGGAAAAAACCTGATAGTATAGTTTTCTCCTTAGAAATAGGCTATGTGGTTATTTTTTCACTCACTTAACACATAGACCATGCTTTCAGAAGCATCCTTTAAAACAATAACTCAAAGATCTGTCATCTCATTAGGAAACAAGAAGTATTTCATTTCTTTTCTACTTAATTTCTTTGACAGTGGACTTGGGGGAGTTCTCAAGCTAAAAAAATCAAAATGCTTCACCTTTTTTCCTGAGAAGTTAGAATAGCTTAACGTAAGATTTATTGCAATCTTTTTTTTTAATTACTTATTTGTTTTTAGCATCAAATAATTCCACCCAACAAATTTAAACCTATAACTAGTAATTTAGTACTTGAAGCTAGCAGCATGAAATGGCAAGTTGCAAGAGAAGTGCCTTCACATCAACCCTATTATTCTAGATGTGAAACTAATGCAACAAGTAATTATGACAAGTAAAGTCGTGTGTGGGCAGGACTTACTTAGTATAGAGGATTACAGATGGGAGTTAGTCACCATGCCGATGATCTGGTACCTTCCTACTTCAACTAATAAACTCCTTATCATCTTAACAACTAAGTGTTTCTAGGCTACTGAAGGAATGTGTTTGTTAATTCTTGATGCCCTTTAAATTCTAGTGCTGTAGTACAAACCTCCCACTCTCCTACCCTTGTTTTAACACCAAACAAATATGGTGGCCATGCTTGCACATCCATTTTGCTCCCAACCAATGTTCAATAAATATTTCTTATTGTCTACCAAATATATCATATATTATATATCATATTCTAGTTGCAATGAAACAGTATATTATGTACTGTTTCATTGGAACTAGAATATAATGACATTTTTCTTGTCCTTTGAAAGCTGATAATTCAATTAAGTTTCAGACATAGTCACCTAAAAGACACTGAATCAAAAATGGGAGAGGATGATAATAGTGGGCTAAGATAGTCAGGACATTTCTTGGAAAAAGGAAAGCTTGAACTGGCCTTTGACCCAATGGATAGAAATTTGGAACTTTTGTATGTTAAATATTCTCAAATGCTTTGGTATTTCTTTACTCTCATTCAGTGTGAGAATTGCTTCCAATGGTGCCAGTCATAATCCATCTATCTAAAATATCCATTCTCTCTGACTCTTCTCCATGTCTGTCTTCCCACCCAAGTCCTCAGCTAATGGTCTAGGCACTCTTCCAAGGCTTCAGACATTCTTTTTAAGGTATCAATTCAGTTTTCAGTTCACCTGGATCTGTTCTTCTGTATTATCAGCAGGCAGCCAGACCACTTCCTTTTTCAATCATGCAATTCCATCTGGAGAATGTAATATGGCACAATCTATTGATGCCTACCATATACCTTTCCATTGGCCTCAAAATAACCTACAGTTTTGATTCTTCAGAAATGATAGCATTCCATGATCACCAGTCACATAAAATCAACAAAAAGTATTAGTAGTAAGATAATGAAATATATTTGTATTCCAAGACCGCGGATCTATAGCTTGTATGAATCCTGGATATGATCTGATCTACCCTCTTCCTTTTCTAAATGAGGAAATTCAAGTCTGGGACATTGACTGGCTTTCCCAAGTTCAAAAAGGCAACAAATCTAAGAGCTGAGCACAATCCACAGCTTCAAGATACATAGAGTTCCCAATCTGTCTTTTTAAAAGAAACCTAGTATAGTGTCTGGGACAGTATGCATTAAATAACTATGTATTGATTGATTGTTGTAACTAGAAAAAATATTTTTATCTGATTTCATGCACTGGCAAACCTCGATAACAGTTTGTCTAGTTCCTTCCACACCCATTCATTGAACATCACATATCCACTGTGTTCAGATCTGCCTAAGATATTCATTATTTGTGTGATCCTAGACAAGTCACTTTGCCCTGTTTGCCTCAGTTTCCTCATCTGTAAAATGAGATGGGGAAGGAAGAAATGGCAAGCCATTCTAGTATCTCTGCCAAGATAATCTCAAAAGGGGTCATGAAGAGTAGGGCACAAGAATGAAAGATAACTGAACAAGAACAACAGTATACTTGCATTGGGAGAGATGTAAAGAATGACTTACATATGGCCCTTGTCCTCACGGAACAATCCGACTCATGTACTATGTTCAAGTGTTAAAAAATGTCTCCACATCTTTGAGGTTGTGAGAAATGAGCCTTTAATATAACATTATGTTCCATGATCCATTCCAACCAGAGAAAAGTTAAAGTCAACACCATGCCAATACTGTTAGCCAAGAAGGCACATCTTCATATGAGGTTTGAAGCACTGAATTGAAGCAATGTCTAAAGTTCAAGAATGGACCCAAAAAAATCCCTTGCCTTAGAAATTTTAGTCAATGGTAAGAACTTTGTGGAGGAGATGTGTATTTGTGTGTGTGTGTGTGTGTGTGTGTGTGTGTGTGTGTGTGTGTGTGAAGCAAGGGGTAGGTTTACATGCTTATTTATTCAGTATGAATCAACAGCATCATTCTGCAGAATAGACAGCTAAGGTGATCCAGGCTGCCAGTTACCCAAGACAGGGAGGTGGGCATCCCACTGCATCTGCCCTGGACAGGTATCATCTGGAATCTCATGTGCAGTTCTGGGGACTACTTTTTGAGTAAGTCATTGTAAGCCAGAGATTTTGCAGGCCTTGGATGTGAAAATCACCCAAGATCATACCATATAAAGACTGTTGAAAGAAAATAGAAGAGGTGGCAGCTAGGTGGCATAGTGGATAGAGCACCAGCCCTTAAGTCAGGAGGACCTGAGTTCAAATCTGGCCTCAGTCACTTAATAATTGCCAAGTTGTGTGGCCTTGGGCAAGCCCCTTAAACCCATTGCCTTGCAAAAAACTAAAAAAATAGAAGAGAAATCATCAATTGGGATGATTATCTTGAATATCTTCATACATTTGAAGAGTTGCCAATTGGAGGATGGATTAAACCTGGGACCAATAAAACATAGTTCTACAACTTGAAAGGATTTAGAGCGGTTCTTAACCTAAACTCTATAAACTTGACTGATTTTTTATTCTTTGTTAGTTATATTTTCATGTGATTGATTTCTTTTCTAATCCTATAAATTTTATTTTTTGTATTTAAAAACATGATTCTGGAAAGGATTTATAGGTTTCACCAGAATGACTGGCAAAGAAGTCCATGATAAAAAATAGATTAGGATTCTCTGCCTGAGAGCCTGAACAGAACCATTCATCCATTTTACAAATGAAAAAATAAAATAAAATAAAATAAAAAACCTGAGGCTCAGAGAGGTCAAGAGATTTTGCTGCAGTCCCATAGGCAATTCCAGAGGTAAGATTTAAACCTGCCATCTGACTCTGAATTTAATATCATCATGCCTCTTTGTCTTCAAGAGGGGTTTTTTTTTGAGTATTTTCTCTATAGAGATAAGTCTTTGGAAGTCTGTGAAGGCTGTTTTATAGGCTTTATTGTAATAAGACAGTCATTTCATAACTAATCTTTGCAAGAAACAAGCAAAACTTCCCACTTTGTACGTAACTACGATAACCTCCTTCCCTTGAAGGAAAAACCAAACATTTTAAATCCTCAGGACCTAGAACAATGACTGCCTAATGGAACTGCTTAAGCAATAAGGAAATAGGGTAGAGATGATGACTTCACTTCAAATACTGGCTCTATCACCTGTCATATGATCAGAGATTTAAAGGCCTTTGATATTAACTAATTCAATCTTCTCATTTGACATATGAGGAAACTGAGTCCCAGAGAGGCCATGATACTTTTCTAAAAGCTTCATACTTTCCACAACAATGCATATATTCATGTGTATGTTTGTCTGTATATAACCTTGGGAAAGGCAGTTACGTTCTTCATTTCCTCCTATCTAAATGAAGGGGTTCAAATTCTGCATTTGATACAATCCACATGACCTCAGACAAGTCACATAAATTTTTGGCTCCCGTTTCCTTCTTGTATAAGGCTCCCATACATCTTTAGTTGTGCTCCTAGAGCCCTATTGAATGATCAGTGTGTATGAAAGGAAGGTCCAATAGAGAGGGAGAGAATGGCTAAGCCATTGTCCCCCATCTTGTGATGCTTTCTGTTCAGTCACTAAGAAAAAAAGTCAAGAAGTAAATTTTAATGAAATCTAAAATTCTAATTCCACCCTCTTGAATGCTCAAACCAATTTATGGGTGAGCAATGATTTCTCACTGAAACTTAATTAGTATAGAAGTCATTGGGGAAATTGCTTTTTGTTTTGTATTTTTTCCCATAATGTCCTCAAATATTTACAGAGTCATGTGTAGGAACAGGACATTTTGTTTCTATTCAGTTTTGGTTTTTTAGAAAACATTGCACTTTTATTAATGTTTCTAACCTTTTCAGTTTTTTCTCCAACCTGAAACTCAACATCTGAAATAAGGCAGACCTGAAAAAATGCTCTAAAGTAGGTAGAGACTTACCCAGTCGATGCATCTTATTTAAGAGAAGAATATCTATTGACTTCCATGAAATCCCTACCAGCAATATAACTGATATTGCCTGGAAATACTTCAGACCAGTTTCTACTCAAACATATTAATCTGTCATCAGATCCTATCTCACAACACTCATTAGCAAGTTTCTTGACCTTCTTGAAACCACACACTGACCAATTATTTTATGAAGACAAGGGACCATGTTCTTACCCTTTTTTTGTGTCCATCCAGTGCTTAGGACATATGGCCTAAGAAATGCTTGGAGATTTAATGATTAATCCCTTAGAAGGGCTATAATTCTATAATATTGGTGTTAAACTCAATTTAAAATAGTACCATTCCTGCTTCAATACTGCAAGGATCTCTTTTATCATTTGAAACTCACTCTACAAGTCAATAAATGGCCTTTATGACTTAGAATTATAATCAATGAAAAGATTATCCCCCATGGTCAACCTGTTGATGAGTCTCTGAACTTAGCTATGCTTGTCCTTGAACCAAAACCATATCATCTATTGCCAGGTCCAGCCTTGAGATCTTCATTATTTGATAGATGCTACTAGAGTTTAGGCTCTACCAGCAAAATTTTCAAAGATCCAAGGTCGCCTCAATGTACATAGTAGATGTGGCGGTAGACTCTAAATACTGCAGTAAAATCCATTAAGGACAGATACCTTTCTCAGAGTGAAAACTCCCTCCATGAAAGCATATTGCAACCTCACCATGATTGTAATAGATTATCAACCTAGTCCTCACATATAATGTGTTAAAGCTTGCAATGTGCTTTGTATACCTTGTTTCATTTGATCTGTCTCTGCTAATTATTATCTGTTTGACTTGAACAAATCACTAAATCCTTCCAGACCTTAGTTCTTGTTCTGTAGAAAAAGAGAATTGGTCTAGTTTACCTTGGCCATTAAAATTTCTTCCAGGTCTAAATCGACAGTTCAATTATGTCCCCATTTCACAGGTACAGAAACTGAAACTCAGAGAGACTAAGTATCTTAAGAATAGTTACACACTTAGTAAAGAGGTGTGTTTATATGTGAATTCATTTTTTTCCTGGTTCCAACATTTTATCTTCTAAGTCACACTACCTCACTTAAAGTTTTGTGGTTTTCTGGATCTCAGAGAGAAAAAGAAAATTGATTGCGATCACATACCTAGGAAATAGCAAAGACGGTATTTGAATCTATGACATCCTAGTTCCAAATCCCTTATTTTGCCCACTCTGCTACATAACCTCTGATTTCTAACATTTAGGGAAAAAAGAGTTATTGGTACATGTACAAACATACACCCATATATATAAATCTTTTTAATAGTTGATGGTGTATCACTGAGAGAAGTACCAGTTCCTGAAATTGTCCACGTCCCACTGCAGCCCAGAATACCATGATTGTGGTGGGTTATGGTCATCTGCCCTACTTTTATCTATAATCAGTGACCTCTCAAGGACTTCTAAGCATTATATGCATAGAAATAAATCCAAAGGTCTCTCCCTCCCTAAGAAAAACACATTTTGCTTTGTCATATGGCATATGACCAATAATTCTCCTTCACAGCACTATAAATAAATAAGGGAGTAAAGCAGGTAGGGTTATTTTTATGCTGTGATAGTAAAATGATTATAGTTATAGTTACTAGGGCTGGCATTGAAATCCATGATCCATGTGGCAGAATACTAATCAATATCAAGAGCTGTCCTTTGAAATTGCACTTATGGAATCTAATTTCCTTTGTCCCATTGGGATGGGTTGCTGGACTTGGAATTACTAAGTGGCATTGAAAGTAGTTCATGATAGTATTTTATTGGAAGAGAATTTCATGGAAGGACTGCTAAATGAAGCACCGTGCGTAGATGAGACATGGGCCAGTATGAGATCAACTCAATAATTCACTTCAACAAAATATGTTAGAAAAATTTATGTGCAAGGTGAAAGTTAGGAAAGCAGAAAGGAAGGAGGAGGGAAGGAGGGTGGAAGGAAGGATGGATGGAAGGAAGGAAGGAAGGAAGGAAGGAAGGAAGGAAGGAAGGAAGGAAGGAAGGATGAAGAGAGAAAGAAAATATTTCTCAAGTGACTAATATGGATTTTACAAATAGGAACTTATTTGATCCTCCTAATCCTGGGAGATATGTATTATCATTATTCTCATTTTCCAGTTGAAGAAACAAAGGCAAACAGTTGCCATGACTTGTCTGGGATGTACGATAGTTAGTACTTGAGAATGGATTTGAATTCGGGTCTTCTTGACTCCGAGCCCAGTAATATCTTGCTGCCTCTACAGTGGTCACCTGGGTTCTACATGAAGAACTCTGGTGATGGAGGACCCAGCACTCCCTTCTCACACAGCCCAGGCCACTAATTGTTTGAAAGTTCTACTTAACATCAAGTTTTAGGTCTTTCTCTTTGTACCTTCCACCCAAGGCTCCTAGTTCTATGCTTGAGGCCAAGGAGAACATGGTTAATGACTCTTCCATTTAGTCTTTTACATTATAGGAGGAATGCCAGTCCATCATTAAGGTAGCTCTGGGTTGGCTTACACAATTTCTAGACTCAGTTTAGATGCTCAGTTTAGCTCCTGCTCCCTGGCTAGAGTCAAGGTGGGAAGGAAGCTGACTGTCCTTTTCCACAAAGCAATTCCACTTTGAGAGTCTTATGCTGGCATTGTATAGGTTGCTCTGCTTTTTGATCCCTTGGTTTGAAGTTATAAGCATTGTGGGAATACACTGATGCTGGATGATGGGAACTGCAGATTCCAAGAAATTTGATATTGTGTTTGGCAACCTCCAGTATCTCTGCACGAGGAAGGCGCCTTAATCCTAGAACTGCCTTTGACCCAGAGAGGTGGCTTTGGCAGGGTTTAGGAAATGAGGGACCGAAAGATGATCTTGTTTGTACTGGGGGCTTGTCTTAATCCTATCTAATCTTAGACTTTTTCTAGCTAAAAATAGCCATTCTTGGAGACCAAGGTGGAATTAATTCTCCATATGCATAGAAAGTTCCATTGGACAAGATGAGTAATGTTGAAAGAAGTCCTTGGCACTTAGACAGGATGCCACTGTTGTCCCTGTTATAACCTCCAGCCTGGTATAAAAGTGGAAGCCCACAACCTAATACCTCTGACCATAAAGTAGATAGGAGAGTCATTAGCAGTTGAAAGTTAGAGGCCAAGAGACAACTTCCAACTGGGTCACAGTTGAAGCTAGCGGTTCATAGATTATTAATGAGTTTGCTGACATTTCCCAAGGAAGTTAGTATAGGAGGGTGGGGAAGAGGATGAAAAAATAAATTTTTCAAAGGTTACTTTCTATATGCATACACAAGCCATTCAAACTAATGTGAATAGGCTTCCTGGGCATGGTTCTGGTTGTTTTTTTTTCTTTGTTTTTTGGGGGGGAAGGCAGCAGTTGGTTTAGAATAATTTTCATGATACAGTTCAGTTCAATTCATCAAATAATTATCACCTACCACAGACAAGGCCCTATACTCAGTCCTGAGTATATGGAGGAAAATAAGTCTCTGCACTCAAAGAATTTGCAATCTGCTCAGGGTAGGCTTGAGAAGATGTAAAACATATAGATAAATATAATTCCAAATAACATGAAAATGGAAAAGTTTAGATTTTTTCAAAAAGTGCTTTGGGAATATTTGAGAAATGAAAACAGCCCCTTTTGGGTATGGGATCCAAGGGAAGCTTGGAGAAGCAGACACTTGAAGAGAAGGGACAGTTGAATGCATTTCAGAGAAGGAGTGGGAGAAGGGGACAGCAGACACAAATGGTCAGACTCAGGAGATGACATGTGGAGATCCCTGGATCACTGATTGTCCAATTTGCCAATTTGTGAAAAATAAGACTGAACAAATTGGAACCACAATATAGGTGACATTAAAAACCATACTTTTGCCTTTTTGTCCTAGTGGGCAGTAGGGAACCCCAAATGCTTTGGGGGCAAGAGTGTTAAAGGGTAGAACCATTTTGGCAGCTCTACAAAGGACCAGCTAGGGAGAGGAGAGATTAGAGGCAAAGAGAATAGCTAATGGAGTATTTACTATAATAGTTCAGTTGAGAAATGATTAGGGTCTAAACCATGGTGGTGGCCACATGAGTAAAAGGAGATTGATTGTGAGAAATTGTGAGAAGAGCTTGACATTTCCTGAGGTATGAGGAGAGGCAGGGAGGGAGAGTGAGAAAGGGACATGACCTAAGATAAATATTGCACGGCATCATCACTGGACATCATTAGTGCAACTTTGGTCACATTGAGTTTAAGGTGATCATTATTTTGCCCTCAGTCAACTGATAAATAACCATTTAGTGACAGATACTATGAATACTGAAGCAAAACTTCTTCAGTTTCCTGCCCGCCCTCAAAGAATTGGGGAAAACCACATGACCCAACAAAGTCTAAATAAAATATATGCAAAGTAAATTCAAAACAAAGAACAATAGATACAAAGGATTTTCAGGGGACCCTAAAAGCTGAGAGATTAGAAGAGACTTCATGGAAGAAGTGTCCCTGAGGGGAGGAGTACATGGAAAGCTCAGAATCGTTTACAAAGAGAAGATAACTGAAGCTATGGGACAAGATGAGATCACTAATAGAGAAAAACATGAAAGAAGAATGAGGAGATATCCCTAGAAGAGCCCTCACTCATGGGGCAGGAGATAGCTGATAATCTAACAAAGAAGACCTGGAAGTACTAGTCTAAATTTGAAAATGAAATGGAAGTATATTGTATAATTTGTGGCTAATGACTTTTAGTGGTAGAAAATGGGCACCAGACATGATGATGTTTGAAAGGGCTGGCTAATGGAGATAGCCAGGTTGGCTTGTTACACACGAGGACTAGCAGGAAGTAAACTGGATGGTTATAGGTTTGATGGCACAGATATCTCATAATTAAAAGTCCTGTTATGTTGTCACTTAATTAATGGATTATAGTGCTATATGTGGGCAGCTAGGTGGTACAGTGGTAAAGTGCAGAGATTGGCATCCGAGATTTATCTTATTGAATCCGTATGAGGTCTTTAGACACTCACTGTGTCACCCTGGGCAAGTCACTTAATCCAGTTTGCCTCAGTTTCCTCACTTATAAAATGAGCTGGAGAAGAAAACGGCAAACTGCCCAAGTAAACCAGGAAAACCACAAAGGGGTCACCAAGAGTTAAACACAATTGAACAGGAACAAAAGCAACAGTGACAAAGAGATTGAAGCAATGCGTCCCCCAAAACGGGCAGGGAATAAGATAGGTATTGCCACTTAAAAGGTTTAAGTCTTTCAAATTTTATTCTTGCAGATGTCAATTACTGTTGCAGTTATGAGAAAAAAAAAAGGTTTCTTTATGGGAAATGGAACAAAACAACACATTGGGTGATGAATAAATAAGATAAGACAGTTCTCTAACCCACTAATTATATAATTTGATAGCATTTTTAAGATATTAAGGTATTTAGTAACTCTAATTACAAGGTATCACTACCTCTAACATTACCTTCATTCTTAATCATAATTAGAATGCTATTGTGGCTGTTATTGTCTCTGAAGCCCATCTTGCATCCTTTATTCTTACATTCCGGATAGATCTCCTTCACTTTTGCTTATTTCTTCCATTTCTTTTCTAAATAAAAATGCCACCTGAATTTGCCTCATAATTCATTTCACTATTCAGAGGGTCAGCCTTCATTCATGACTCTGCAGGAGACTCACATGGTCTTGATGCTGGCTTAGCTCCACGGGCTGCCTTAGGCTATTTCCATCACAATCTTCCCCATCTCCCACCAAGACAAAATCACAAGATGAAACAGTCAGTGGCAGTCGAGTGGGGATCTGCATGAGTCACAATTAAGATGTCTGAACTGACTGATTCCCTACCTAATAAGTGATTGGTTTGTAGGAGAGAATTTTGAAAGTCCCTTCTAGCTTTCACCCTGGCTATGGCCTGGTGGGTCACATATAAAACACATATGATATAGTTATGGAACTAGAATCTTTACATGTATTAAATAGACATAGTAACAAAAGGGGTAAAGGATTAGTAAATGCTAGGGATCACCAAAGATGTTAAAATGCTGGGACAAACAGGACTAGTATAACACAGAGGTAAAAAATATTGCTAAATGAATTGAGTATAAAAATATATTAAATGTATTAGAAATCTGTTTTGAGGTAAGGAAAAACTGATTTGAACTGGGCTTCACAGATTTAGAATGGAAGCAAGACTAGGTCTGTGTATAGAATGTATGGACCATTCTCTCTGTTTTCTATCAACTTCCAAGACACTGGTCTCTTCTTTCCCCTCCTATCTCCTCTCCTTTAGTTTATGTTCTTTGATTTAAAATCTAGTCTGCCCTCAGTGTCTACTCAAAAATTCCCAGATCTAGAAAGAGCTTGGTAATGGGAGCAGAGCAAATTTAGATCTGTGCCCTTAGTTTATCGTCTTATCCAGGTTGGGGATGACCAAACTATGGAAGATAGAAAGAGTCTCCATGGCTTGTGTTGCAAGATGCAGAGTAACAGAAGTGATTTCTTTTTCATTTTCCCTGACTCTCTCAAAGCCATCTAGACACATCATTAGATCTCATTGTCACTGTCAACTGCATCCTGCCTTGTCTGCCCTGACCCTAATTTGACTTTGTTTCTTCCTTTTATCAGCCATGTAATCATACTCGTAGTATGACAAATCAGTTCTTCCCCCAAACAGTATCTGCTCAGTAAATACTTTTCACTGGGATAAGTGAAGAGATGATGAAGCCTTGCAACAACATTTCTAGAGCACCCATGTCCAAAGTATTGGATTTGAAACCTAGAAATTTAAGAACAAAGGGATAAAACCCCAAACAGACAACAACTGAAGAGTCTCAGAGAGGGATTGTAGTTGATCATGATGAACCTGAGAACATGGTGGCTAGGCTCTTAAAGGAAGGACGAATGAACAGTGACTCAAGGCTTGGCAAGGAGGACTGTTGACTATAGTCCAAATGATTTTGAAGTCAAGAGAATATAGGTTCAAATCTCAGTTCTCCCACTTATTAACTGAACAATGTGATTATTTATAGGCCTAGTTTCCCCATTTGAAAAATAATGGGATTAACAGAATGCCCTTCTAGTTCTAAAGCTCTGATGCTAAGATCATTAAAAAATTGATACTGAATAAAATCACTTGAAATAATCAAATGATAAATCTGCAAAGAATATGAATAGACATATTTCAGAAGAAAACAAAACTATCAATAATTACATGAAAAGCTGTTCTAAATCAATCTCACCTATTATATTGACTAGCATGTCAAAAAAGGAAAATAAGGAGCAGCTTAGTGGTGCAGTGTATGGAATACCAACCCTGTAGTCAGCAGAACCTGAGTTCAAATTTGGCCTCAGACACTTAATAATTACCTAACTGTGTGACCTTGGGCAAGTCACTTAACCCCATTACCTTAAATAAATAAAAAAAAAGGAAAATGAAAATACTGGAGGGAATATGGAAGAACTGGGACACAAATGCACTGTTGGTGAAGTTGTAAACTTGTCCAACCATTCTGGAGAAAGATTTGGAATTACATAGAAAGAGCAAAAAAAATAAGCACTTTGACCCAGCAGGTGTGTACTCCAAAGAGATTTTAAAAAGGAAAAGCATCTATATGTGCAAATATATTTATTGCAGTTCTTTTATGGTGTCAAAGAAATTGAGAGAATTCCCATCATTTGGGGAATGACTGAACATGTTATGCCATATGGCATATAGCATATTCTGTGATGGAATACTATTGTGCTATAGGAAAAGAAAATTGGGAAATTGGGACGACTTTGGAAAAGCCTGGAAAAACTTACATGAATTGATGCAAAGTGAAGTGAGAAGAACCAGAACATTTTACACAGCAACAGCAATATTATGTGAAAATCAGTTTTCAATGACTTAGCTTCTCTGATCAAAACAATGTTCTACATTTCCAAAAGACTCATGATGAAAGATTCTGTCCATTTCCAGAAAGAGAAGTTATGAACTCTGAGTAGAATGAAGCAGACTTTTTTTACTATCTTTACTTTTCTTGTTCTTCTGCTCATACAATGACTTTCTGGATGATTGTCAGTTATTTTTACATAGTGTTTTAAGGTTCACAGAAATACTGACTTCATTTGATCCTTATGAGAACTTGATGAGCTCAATACTATAAATGATCATTATGTGTCTAGCATACAATAGGTTCTTAATAGATACTTATTGCTTGATGAATTATTTCCTCTTACAGACTCAGGGAAAAAAAAGTCAATGAGATTAATTAATCCATTCATGACCATAGATCTAAGTGAAAGAGATAACATTTGAACCAAAGTCTCCCTGGTTTCAAGTTCATCCTCTCTCTACTATATATGGAAAGTCACATCTCTGAGCTAGGGATAGATCCACACCCCAGGAGGAGGCAGGCCTTGTGGAACTAGAGCTGCATCAGAATCTCATTTTAGTACCTAAAAGCTCTGTGATCTTGGGAGTCCAATGAGTTTGTTTCACCCTCTATAACACAGGGACAATTATACTTGCAGTCATTACCTGGCAGGGTGGTTTAAAAGGATAATGAGAGATAATGGGCATAAACTGTTCTTTAAACCTGGGAAAAATCTGTATAAATATGAGTGATTATTATATCAGCCCAATAACCAGAAGAAAATGAAACAATGCAGTCAGTGTGGTCATGTCTCTATGGCAGGAAATTGCCAGTTTAATTTAATCTGTCCACCAGGCATCATATAGAAATATTTTGATTCTCCAATCAGGAAGTCAATATCAGAAATGGTTTTTGTGACATTTTAGTAATAGGAAGTGCTGTCAACGTGATCCGCAAAAAATGACAGCTGTTCCCCTGAGAGCCTAGCTCTCAATGAGCTTCCCTGGGGACTCAAAGAAATATACAGAAGCTTTGATTTTTTTCTCTGGGGAATATATAGCCTAATAAAGAGATGTAAATTCTGTCAACAATGCTATAAAGCATATATGCATATATATTCATTTTATGTATAACATTTATATATTTACTGTATGTGTTTATATATTCATTTTATGTATAATATTGATCTATTTAGTATGTATGTGTATATTCATTTTATTATAATATTGATATATTTAGTATAGTGTTTATATATATATTCATTTTGTGTATAATATTGATATAGTTAATATGTGTTTATTTATTTTATGTATAATATTTATTACATGTATTTATATTTATTCATTTTATACATAATATTGATATATTTGGTATATGTATATATTCATTTTATATATAATATTGACATTTAGTATATGTATGTATGTATAATATTGATATATTTGGTATATGAGTATATATGTTCATTCATGTATAATATTGATCTATTTAGTATATGAATATATATTCATTTATGTATAATATTGATCTATTTAGTATATGAGTATATACATTCATTTAAGTATACAATTGATATATTTAGTATATGAGTATATAATAATTTACATATAATATTGATCTATTTAGTATAATATATATTCATTTTATACATAATGTTGATATATTTAGTATATGTATATATTAATTTTATGTATAATATTGATATTTGTATATGTGTTTATATATGTATACTATTGATATATTTAGTATATGAGTATATGTTCATTTATGTATACTATTGATCTATTTAGTATGAGTATGTCTTCATTTTATGTATACTATTGATATATTTAGTATATATTATTCATTTTATACATAATATTGATATATTTAGTATATGTGGTTTTATATATTCATCTTATACATATTTATTGATCTATTTGGTATATGTGTATAGATTCATTTTATGTCTAATATTGATCTATTTAGTATATGAGTATATATATATTCACTTTATGTATACTATTGTTCTATTTAGTCTCTGTGTGTATATATAGATCCATTCTATGTCTCCTATTGATGCATTCAGTGCCTTTAGGCATACCTGTACAATGTATGAGTACTAAGTGGCTGAATATGCATTCTCCCTCTATCATGTGAATTTTCATGCCTTCTCATTTGTGCACACACATGCATCTACAAATGAGGATATACCTCAGCATTTACATGGCATTGCACTATTTAGTGAAAGACTGAAAATTCTGAATATATAAAAGTTATGATTTAATATCGGTGGGAGGGTACTCCCTTTGGGAGAATGCCTTCTACCATTACAGAGAGGGCTAAGGATCAGGAAGGGCCCTGAGCAGGACTTTGGGGAAAGCCAGACATGCTAGAAGGCAAAGGCGGGATTTGGCATTCCAGGTAGGGGAGAATAAAGGTCCTAAAACCCGATACTAATGCAGGTTTTATTTTACAACTTTCCCATGATCCCTTCGAAAGAGTTGAGAATCTCACTTTTAAGATTTTTTTAAAAGCTTCTAAGACTCTCTTCCCAGGAACCTAGTGAGTGTTTACATCACTGCGGCACTTTAAAAAATCAAATTAGTCTAAATTGTCTTTTTAATTTTGAAAGAAAGGGGGCAGGAATTTTGATTCCCACACCAAGGGTGACATATTGAATTTAAATGACTTCTGAGTATTCAGTGCAACTGTCTGAAAGGCATTTGAAGACACAAGATTGGAAACCTTTAGAGAGATTGGGGAAGAAAAAGTAGATTTGAGGATAGCCATTAAATCCATGGGAACTGGTGAGCTTACCAAGAAAAGATGGAGAGAAGAGGTCCCAGGACAGAGCGTGCCCTGAGGGATACCCTGGGTAGAGGGTATGTTTTGGAGGAGGATCAGCAAATGAGACTGGGAAGGAGTGGTCAGAGAGGGAATAGGAGAACCAGGAGAGAAAATATCCCACAAATCGAAAGAGAATCAGAAGGAGAGAATGGTGAACAGTGTCAGAGACTGTCAAGAGGTCAAGAAAAATGAAGAGACAGGTAGGGAACGTTCCTTGGGCCACTGATGCCAGTGTTTATATAGAATAGGAGATAAAAATTATAGAACTGAATGGTTCCCTCATTTTCCAACTGAGGAAACTGAGCCCAGAGGGATTAACTCACCCAACATCACAGAGCTAGCTAAAGTGCCTGGCAGGATTTACACCCAATTCATCTGATTCCAGAGTCACTTTCTCTCCTCATAGAATCAAGAACTACAAATGGTGTTCATCAGGTTCAACCCTCTCCTTTTGTAGAGGATAGGATTTAATCTCAGAGACATGAAATGATTTTCTCAGTCATATCGGCAGTAAAGATCAGAGGCAGGATCTTTATATATTCATTTTATGTCATTTATGTCATTGATTTCAGAGATGGTATACCCTTTCCCTTGCTCCATACAACCCATCATCTTTTAAGGTCAGAGGATTCAAGCCCTGAATCTGGAAGGAAATTTTTAAATCCTATAATTCCAACCTTTGTCTTCTATGACCATGGAAAGTGATGCAAAGAATTGTGAAGTGATCTGCCCAAGACCATTGAGGTGACAAGTGTGATTTGAAGTGAGATCTGGAACTCCAGAATTCTTTCCACTCCCACCCCTACCACCATCTTCATATTTTAGAAGGGAATATTTTCTGATAGACATTATAGGTGATGATGCCCAACATTCCTTCTGACTCTGAAATTCTGTGTTTCTTGAAAATCACACTTATAACTGACACAAAATCAAACTGATGACTAGGCTTAGCCTATCCTGGACGACTCTAGAGTATCTGGTGAAGTGAGTGCCTGGTTGGTGTTTGAATTAAATTCCAAGAGAGAGCAACTGTATCTCCTAGCTAAATGTGATTGTTAAGGTTTCCCATAGAGAGAGAGATTATGAAGACACTTCCTCCACTCCCACCCAAAAAAGAAAAAAAAGTACGATTATAATAATTCTAAGCAGTTCAAAAACAGACCCTGTGAGTCCCTGAAAAAAATCCAGCAGCAGTTCAACTTTTAAATCTGCTCTTTTAAACAGAAATAAAAACAGAGCAAAAAGGGAAGGAACTCAAACTTTCATTTTTCTTTGGAAAATCCTCCCTGAGGCCAGGTTCTTACATTTGCAATGCTTGGCCAAATGACTTCATAATTGAAGCCAATGAATGGAGGAACCATTTGCGTCCTATGAAAAAGACCGCTTTGATGAATTACTTTGCACTCTGTATCAAACATGGCGGTTGCCTTGCTGTGGCTAAAACTGAAGATAAGGAAAAAATAGAGAAAACTACTAACTGTAATGTTGTAGAGGAATGAATGGCTGAAATGGAAATTGGGAAGGAATGGATTTCTCAGAGCGGATACCAATGATTCCTCTCAGGTGGGCTGTGCAGATCATTAATGTGGCACAGAGGGAGCTGTCCTCAAAGGGAATTCCTTTTGGCATCCCTTGAGTCTACAGAGTGTGTCTTCTGAAATTGCTTTTGCTTCTTTCCATCACAGTTGTGTTCCATCTAACAGCCATTAGATGGTTTTGTAACATGCCTTAGAATGCAAATTTTACACTTTAAGTCCACGATATTTTTCTGTTTCAACTTAGCAAAGGGGTGGGAAAACCAAGTAGCTCAAGTTCACTGAGACAGTGTGAAATAGTGGATCTTGATCTAACCTTGCAACTAGTAAGTCCTGGATTCCAATCCTGCCCCTAACCCATCCTGGCTCTGTGACCCTGAGCAAGTCCTTTAATTCCTCAATAACCTAGACAGTCTTCTAAGACTATAAATTGCACAAATTGTGCTCATCTGCCCAGTGGTTGTCATCCTTCATTCTCAAGGAGAATTAGTGACATCACAAGGATAATGTCTTGACTTACATATAAATTAGATCTAAAATAGGCCTGTTTTGTATCTTTCCTGCAGTTGAAAGACAAAGGTTAAGGTGAATAGCAAGATAGAATATTGAAAAAAAGCTATTCCTACCTTCATGGGTGTTCTCAGATACAATTAAACTGGGAACATAAAAGGTGACCCATGAAAATAAACTTAAAACAAAAATACAATAAGTTTGTGAACAAAGTTCTAAGTGAAAGTTATGCTTAGAGTGGAAGGATGGACAGGAATAATCAGGAAGACTTTGTGGAGGAGGTAACATTTGGAGTTTAAAAGGTGGATAGGATGTAAACAGGTGGGGATGGTCTGAAGGATGTGCCTCAGATGTGGAAAGCATAGCATGTTGTTGAATGACTGACCAGTAAGTATATATATAACCTTGAGGCTAGAGGCTGGAACAACGCACACAGGAGAGGGAATGGCACTGATTAAAATAAAAGTATGAAAAATAAAAGAATCCTTGAGTGCTCACCTAGGGGGTTGAATTTGAATTTGAATTTATTCAGTAGACAATCGGGAGCCTTTGAGGAGTTTAGAGCAAAAGCCAGACCACCAGATCTGTGCACGAAGAAGACTTATCCAATAGCAATGTGTAGCATGGTTGGAGAAAGACAAGAATAAAGATGGGAGGCTTGTGGGAAGGAGGATTTCCACTAGGGATTTTCCAAATAACTTTGGGTCAATCATCACTAGGGATTTATTACACCTATTGTTGCTGATTCTGGACTAAGTAATGGGAATACAAATACCAAAAGACAGCCAGTTTCCTTAAGGATCTATAATCTAAGGAAAGAGTGGGAAGAAGATAGACAAAAGGAGCCAAAAAGTGGGAGGAAGGGAGAAGTACCTCCCCTGAGAGAAAGTGGAGAAAGTAAGAAAAGTCCCTGAGCAGTGACATCAGATGAGGTATCTGAAGTTTGGAGTTCCTGACCTCACCCTTCAATCCAGAGGGTGGTGATGAAGGGGACCACCCAGGTTGGTGACATCATGCAGGGGGAGGAAGTTATCCCAAAGAGCTTCCTGGGAGTATGGTGGAGAAGTCCCTCAGACAAATCCTAAAGTAGAACCACCAGGATTTTCTAAGAATAGCAATGACTGTACTTGTGAACTGGTCAGCTTCTTTTTTCTTGTGAATCCATTAAGTTCTAAATAGCCTTCATCAAAAAATAAAAGAATGGAATAATAAAGATGTCTGAGGAATATAGTGGCTATAACAAGATACTAATAGAAACAGGTTGAATGCTATTGACAGACAACTCCAAACCAAAGGAAGTATATCTGCGTCTTAGGTTTAAAATTCATCCAGTCAGGGAAAGAAGTCAAGAGTGGCTAGAATCTAATCATCAATGTTCCCCTATGGTGAGAATTGACTTTATTTTAAATTTATAATACAAACTCATGGTTCAATCTCCTATTCATCCATCTTGCTGGCAGTGAGCACTCTAGTTTCCGAAGTGGTGTGGGTTCCCAGAAGCCTTATATTTCTTTGAGAATTTGAAGGGTTAACTTGAGAGAGAAAAACAGGACAACCCCAGCCTTACCACTTTGCTAGGAAATTCAAAAATCTCCATTTTCAGTAGTTCTGTTTTTCTTTAGGACTTTCACAGTCTGCATAACTCACCGTACCAGTAAAGAGCAAGAATTGGGTTTGCTCTTACACATGATGGTTCCATTCCTCACTACTGCTTGGCTCGGCCTCTCCCAGTGCTCCTGCTTGGCAGAGACTTCTCTTCTTGCTCTATGAGAACTTTGGAACTTCGTCAGTCCCACACCTCATAGCAGCTGCTCATTTCAAAGCCTGCAAGCATCAGTTGAACTTTATTTTCTGAGCCACTCTTTTTTCTGTTGATTCCCTAAAGGGACCTTCCCATTCTTTTAAAGTGATACTTAGGTCAGAGTGCCTCAGTTGCCTCCATCTTCCCAACTCCAGAGTTCATCTGCAATTCTTCTCTTGCCTAGATCTCAGTTTAGGGATATCTAAAAATCAACAGCAAAATAATTGCTGTCTATTTCCACCTCTTAGGTGGGCATGGCGATTTGCACATAAAGGACTGGATTCTTCAACAATCCTTCCTGTTCCAAAATTTCAGGGTTCTAATCTCTCTAAGATTCTATAGGTATTGGACCTTTAGCCAATATAATGGACTAAGAAAAAAATGAACTAAGAACCATTGAAATTCTAAATGATGTTTCTTGCACGTTTTTGCTTTCAAACTTGAAAGAATTGGGAGTGGCTATTATATCAATGTTATGGCAGAGCTCTGTGCATTTTCATCTAAAATGTCCCTATATTCTTCAGCCCCACTTTCTAACTGTGACATACCATCCAATTTACCATTATCTCGGCCATTTTAATGCTGTAATTTCCTTCTACGTGCTTCCTTGAAGCTTGTCATATGTTGGTCCTCAAAGTGCCATTCTCTTTTCTGATTTTTGCCCTTGCTTTTAGGAAGGAAGGTTTTGCCTCCATTTATTCAATTATCAATATTTTTATTCATTGATTTAAGGAAATGATATTTATTCAGTGTCCATTTTGTGCTGAGCTCTGGGTTGTTGTATAGGGGGTGATGCAGCTTAGTTAAGATATGGACCTTTCATCTTGGAACTCTTACGTCAGCAAATCACTTGACCAACTCTCCCCCCAAGTTCCAGTTTGGGACATTGGGAAAATGTTGCTCTCTTAGAGATTATTAGCTAAGTCAGCCTATTAATTTTAACCAAATCCACTTGATTCTGATCTGGGACACCAGTTCCTTCAGGCACTATTCTGCTACATGCCCTTTTCAGCCAAGTATCTCTATGATAACTACTGTATTTCTGACACTTTGGGGGGGAATTTGGTAATAACAATGAAAGAGCGCCTTCTCTAAAGGATTATTGGGGTTATAGCATTTGCATATATTCTACATAGTAACTATGAGTTTATTAATAATTTTTCTTGTTAAACTGTAAATAAATATGTAGAATAAATGAAAGGTGATGGATGAGAGAATCAAGAGCATCTGGGAGACTCTCATTTGCTTTTGATCTATCTCAGTAGTTTTCCATCAAGAGCCTTCTGTCTCAATCAACTCTCTCCTTCACATCACTTTTCATACAATTGCCAGAGTGATGTCTTTCCTTCTGTTTCTGTGTGTATATAATGTGTATGTGGTTTTTTTTTTGCGTGTGTGTGTGTGTGTATGTAGGAATGTGGGGGTGTTTATCTCTCAGTCTAGGTCTCAATCTAACTCTGAATGTCTGTCTCTATCTTATCTTTATCTCAGTCTTTATTTCTCTGCCTCTCCCTCTCTTTTCTTTCCCTGTCTCTGTCTTTCCTAATCAATCTCTCTCTCTCTCTCTCTCTCTCTCTCTCTCTCCCTCCCTCCCTCCCTCTCTCTCTCTCTCCTTCCCCACATACCCATTATCAGTAGCTTAGGGATACTTAATTCTTAATTTTTTCTTTGCCTTCTTCATGGACCCTTTTGGCAGTCAAGTGAATCCTCTGAACCTCTCTGCAAAATGATGGTTGCATAGAATAAAGGATACTGCATTGGAAAGGAAACCAGAGCTTAGTGAAAAGGAAGATGCAGCTTTTCCCCCATCCCCATGATATCTATGCAGAGACCCTCTAAGGGGCCCCTGACTCTATTCAAAGAACCCCTGCCCTCTCCCTGGGATTTCTCTGGGAAATCCCTGAGTCTAACTCATATGTTCTGAATGAATCCATGTTATAGATGAAGCAGCTGAGGCCCCAAGATGGTGAGTGAGTTGGCTGAGCTCTCTCAGTTGACAGGAGTGGGAACCCAGAGTTCAGTTTTCCTGACACTGTCCGGGGACCTTACAAGGTTTCAGTTTCGGCCAGCCCTGGCCCAAAGGAAGTGCTTGGAGTTATGTTGACAGCTGGCACTGTCTTCCCAACCCGGACAGAGCCAGTGGCCAGCCCAGGCAACTGCTTCCCTAGGAGGGGTAGCTCAGTCTCGTGGTCACCATGGCTATTGCCCAGGGATCTCAACTGGCCCAAAGAGATCTGAGCAGCTGTGACCTTCTCCAAGTCAGGTCATTATAACCTGGATTAAATCCTGCCATTCGACAAGAGGATACGATGTAGCTCCACCAAGGGAAAACAGAGGCTCGAGAAGACAAAACCTGCCTATGGATTATTCAGACTCCGAAAGTGATGCCACTGTGGGATATAGTGATGACGAAGATTCCAGTCATGAGATCGTTGGGTGGTATAGTGGTGGCAAAGACTCCAGTGATGATGATGAGAAACTCTCAGAGTCAGTACTCAGAAAGTTAGCGGCTAAATAGAGTTTGGAATCTTGTGTGTTGTGTGCCCCTATTACCAGAATTCTCTAACTTGCTAACCCTGAATTAGATTTCATTTTTTATTAACTTATTATTAAACTGTATTAATAAATCATGGAATTCTTGATATAATTGTTACTGTTATTAATAATCAGTAGTATCTTTATAAGGGCACTTGTTGATACTCTAAAAATCTGGCTATTCCTGAAATGATAAAGGCAAGGAATTAGCAATAACTTACTCAGCGTTACTCTTATGAAATCCAAGACTGTGCCGGGAACTACACGAAGTAACAGATATAGACAGCAGCTCCTTTCTACACCAGTTCATTGTCTATGATCTTGAGTAATTTGGTGTCTTGAGGGTCTAAAGGCATTGCTTGGATTTCAGATTCTATAAATTTCTATGTAAACCAATGTTATTTTTATAAAATCTCAACTACTCCCACCCAATATCTCAATCTAGGGTGGGGAAAGAGGGAGGGGGAAACAGACACTCTCAAGAATTGCCTTTTTTGCTTATCTGTACCAGGGACACTATACTTCTCGCCACGTAAATAAAAAATGTAATTTCTACATTCACCATTCTTGGATGTAACTTGATCCCCATTGTTAGGGTAATGCAAACAGATTATATGGGAGCTTTTAGAAATTAAGTTTGAATAATTGCGGGTACTATGTGTATTAAGGTACAAGGCTTGACAAAATAGTGCATTTAAAGAACTCTGCAAACTTTCAAATGTTCTGTAAATGTGAATTCTATGCATAAGTTATAATTATTAAAATAGCACAATGCATGAAAATGATTGCAAGGTACTATGGGGAGAAAAGAAAACAATAGTTAGAAAAATAAATGTATAAGTTGTGGTGCTTGAGAGGAATTTGGAAGAACACCAAAGACTGCAAGAGACAGAGGTGAAGAAAATGAAATTATTTGCATGTTTCCTCCTCCATTATATCTGAAAACAAAAATAGCTTTTAAAACTCCTTTCTTCATATTCTCAGTGCTTGGCACCTTGTCTGACATATAGTTGATGCTTATTTATAAATGATGATTGACTGGCTGCCAATAATAACAAATTTTTGCAAGGCTACCATGTGGAGAAGGGATTATATTTGTTCTCCTGGCCTTGGAGGACAGAACTCAGAGTACAAAACCAAATTAGGATTGAGATTAGGAAAACTTTTATCACAAAAGGAAATAGTTACCTTGGAAATGGTAGATCCCCCCCCCTCTGCAGAGGTATCCAGGAAGGGATAGTCTTCTGCCTCCATGGATGGATTACCCATTCCTCTTTGGGGCACCTCTCATTGATAGGAAGGATTTCATGGTATTGGATTTAGAGAATGAAAATTGACATTTCTATGGTACTTTGAAGTTTTTTTTTTTCAAATTACACATTCACTGCCTCACTGAATCTTACCACAGACTCATGGTCCCATTTTTTTTAATAAAAGAAAGATTTTATTTATTTTGAGTTTTACAATTTTCCCCCTATTCTTGCTTCCCTCCCCCATCCCCCCACAGAAGGCATTCTGTTAGTCTTTACATTGTTTCCATGGTATACATTGATCTAAGATGAATATGGTAAGAGAGAAATCATATCCTTAAGGAAGAAAAATGAAGTACAAGAGATAGCAAAATCACATAACAAGATAATGTTGGTTTTTTTTTTAAATAAAAGGTAATAGTCTTTAGTCTTTGTTCAAATTCCACAATTCTTTCTCTGGATACAGATGGTGTTCTTCGTCACAGATACCCCAAAATTGTCCCTGGTTGTTGCACTGATGGAATGAGCAAGTCCATCAGGGTTAATCATCACCCCCATGTTGCTGTTAGGATGTACAATGTTCTTCTGGTTCTCCTCATCTCACTCAGCATCAGTTCATGGTCCCATTTCCCAGAGGAGAACAGCAAGACTCAGGAATGATGGAACTTGCCCATAATCCTGCAGCCAGTGGGTGTCTGAGGGCAGTATTTAAGCATAGGTCTTCTTGACTTTGGTTACTAATTATCATGTGAATAGAGCATTACTCTTGGAAGGAGGGTAACCTAAATTCAAATATGCCTCTGATACTTATTAGTTAGGGGTTCTTGGGCAAGCTGGATATCTATACTGTGAGCCTCAGTTTCATCATCTGTAAAATGAAGGGCTTGGAATTGAATTTCCTTCTGGATCTAAATTTATTAATCTTTATTAAGCTCTCCAGCCTCTACAAAGGCAATTGATGGCCCATTGGACAGACCTTGTGATTTAGTGTCCAGAAGACCTGAGATAAAGTCCAGGTTCAGACACTCACTAGCTGAGGGACTCTGGATGAATCGTTTATCAACCTACTTCAGTTTCTTCAACTGTAAAATGGAAATAAGGAGTAACACCTGCCTCTGTATGGAAAAGGGACTATTTTTGTTCTCCTGGCCTTGGAGGACAGAACGCAGAGCATGAGACCAAGTTAGGATAGAGGTTAGGAAAACAAGGTAAATGGTTACCTTGGAAATGGTAGATCCTCCCTCTGTAGAGGTATCCAGGAAGGGACAGTCTTCTGCCTCCATGGATGGATTGTCCATTGGCAGGGCTCAAGAGAGCCCCTGTCCCAACTCTGTTACTTTTAAACTGTGAATCCAAGCAAGGTATCTTCTTTCTTTGGGTCTAAGATGAGTGAATTACTTTGTATGATGAATAAAGCCACCCAGTGGTGATCAGGATTTCTAAAAATTTAGATAGCTATGGATTCTATAAGGAAATGTGAATCTTTTGATAGTCAGTCTCAGAAACGCTTTCTAAATGATCCGTGAACCTGCCACTTTCACATAATTGTAGTGTCCTTAGGGAAATTATCATTAATTGAATTAATTCCAAGATTATCTCTGCTTAAAGAAAATAGTATTTCACAGTTATATCTGTAGCTTTGATATAAACATTTGTTCCAATATCTAGTGAAAATACTTTAGCATTGTGAGCAGCTTCTCACAAATGTAATATGCAAATTGTTACCAGATTTATCTTTGACAGTTCCTAAAGAGATATTTCCAAGCAGATTTTTATGGACTAAGCATAAAACACCCAAGTGAGATGATTTTAGGATAAGTACACAGAAATGACTTTTTTTAAGTATGATCTATTTGTAACAGCTCAGATGCCCCTAAATAGAAATTGTTTCCCCAGTTTCACTTGCTATAATCATCCAGTGTGGATTTAAGCTGTGTTAACATATCTACACACACACATACAAACACAAACAGAGGACTTAGGCAACTCACCCCTCCCTCTGGAAAAGACCCCTTGCTCCCCCAATTCTGTGCTTGGCTTGTCCAGGTTATAAAAGAGAAACCTACCTGCCCTCCCTCTGGTCTGGAAGCCTATGTCAGACAACACCTCCACCAGAGAGTCTTTCAGGGTCATCTTGGGAAGAAAGAAGACTGTTGGCTTTCCAATGCTCTGAAGTGTGTGTGTGTGTGTGTGTGTGTGTGTGTGTGTGTGTGAGAGAGAGAGAGAGAGAGAGAGAGAGAGAGAGAGAGAGAGAGAGAGAGAGCCCATCTGTATCTTATCCCTCTCCTAGCCCAGAAATTCCATGAGGACAGGAGCATCATCTTATCTAAACTGTGGATGTGTGCCATTATCCAGCACAAAACTGTGTTCATAATCATATATAATTAATAATCTGTGTGCATAAATCTTGGTCATTATTTTCTTTGAATGTTATAATAACAAAAGAAAGAGGCACAGGTAAACTAGAGAGCCAGTCATCACTTGTGTCTATTGCTAAGGGTCCAGGAACTAAGGTACCAGAACAGAGAGACCCTTTCTTGAAAATAACAGTCTATTCATATAGATCATATAATCAGAAATTTAGAGCTGAAAAGAAATTGTCTGACCCCCTGATTTTAGAGGTGAGGAAACTGAGGCAGAGAGAGCCTAAGTGACTTCTCCATGGGTCACCAGATGAGTAAATAATGATCAGTCAATAGCCAATCAACATCCATTTATCAATTGTTATGGTAAACCTTGGGCATACTTAGAAAGGCAAAAATATCAGCCCAGCAGCAACATTCAAATATATATATATATATATATATATATATATATATATATATATATATATGCATTATCTATTGTAGGATCTTAACCCAGCTTTCCTGATTCTGGCTCCTATTACCAGACAAATACAGTGCATTCACTGAAGTGGGGGCCAATTCATAGAAATGCTTTTCCAACTGCTTTAGGCAACCGAATTACAACAAATATTCATCATATCAATATGTCCATATCCTTTGATTTTGACAATAGATGAAGGCCATTCACAACAGAAAGCAGCTCTATAACTTCATCAAACATCTTAGAAAACAACTTAGTGAAAGAGGTCATGTCATTGGTAGGATTTGAACTCAACTTGAAGGAACCTTGGAGGTCAACTTATATAAAAAGAGAAACTGAGACCTAGAGCAGTCAAATGACACGCTGAGTGTCTCAAAGTGAGTGAGTGAGTGATAGATTTAGGATTGATTTCCAAGCCCATTTCCTTCAAATCTCCCTTACAAGTATGCTACACTGTCTTCAGATATGCTCCCTCTAAATCCATCTAAATGTATGAATGAAGGGTTTCTATTTGATAACCTCCCTTCAGAAATTGGATATTATTCCAATTGTATATGGAAATTAAAGAACTTTGGAAACAATCATGGCAATAGGAGAAAGTTATTCTTTAGAGCAAATTAGACCTAGCAGGATAAATTTTTCTCATTCAGATCTATGATTTCAAGGCTGGATGTAAATCCCTATTGAAGAAACCCTAATTCAAATTAGCACCTATTCTACAATTTATAGTTGTAGAGATTTATCTGAGACCCTAATACAATTAATGATTTGTCTATGATCATGCAACCAGTACTTGTCAAGAGAATGCCCAGGTCTTCCTGACTTCAAGAACAACTTTGTTTCCCACCATACCACACTGCAAATTTAGTCAAAATTCAAATCTAGGCTGGGGTAAATTCAAATACTTTAATTAAGGAAATATATTTCAGCAAAATGCATAACCTTATTAAAGTTCCATTTCTATTTATTTTTTAGGGAAGATGTGAGGACTGCCAACGTCATCGCTGCAGAAGCAGTGACCTGCCTGGTGATCGACAGAGAGTAAGTCCATTGTTTCATTCTTGCATCTGAGAGTCTACTGATGTCATTGTCTCACATTTTATGGACAAATGTCAGCTATCTGTGGGCTGTGGGCACTCTTTGCACTTTTACAAAGATAAATTAATAATTGATTCCTGCATTATATTCCCCCTTCCCATGCGAATACATTTCAAATCTAACAAGAACCTTCTAGGTACAAGAGCATCTATAAAGACAAAAAAGGGGGGAAATGCCTACTAAACACCCCCAGAAGTTTGTATACTACTGTGGAGAAATAGCTCATGCATAGATAGGAGCAAACATAATAGTGTAAAAAATGGAATGAGCAGAAAAAAATGTTTCCTACCAGAGATAGTACCCAAGTTGAATCTTAAAAGAAGCTGGAAACTTAAGAAAAGTAGATGAGGTGGAAGAGACTTTTTTGTCAGGGGTAGAGCCGTGAGAAAGTACAGAGATGGAAAATGATGGAGTGCCAAATTCAGAGAATAGCAGAATTAGCCAATTTGGCTGAAATGGAAAATGAGTGAGGAGGAGTTAAGTGCAGTGAATCCAGGAAATGTGGCTGGAATCACACTATAAAGGCTTTCAAAAGCCAAGTTGATGAGTTGATAAGTTTGCATTTCATCTTGAATTCAATAAAGAGTCATTGAACTTTTCTGAGCAGAGAGTTACATGATTAGACATATCCTTTGGGGAGATTTCTTCTTACACCTGAGTTGAAGATGTGATTAAGGGAAAAAACTGGAAGTTAGAATCCAATTAGACTATTTCAACACCATTATACTTTTCTCGCCTCAACTTAGTTCCTTATTACACATGAATAATATATCCAACACAACCTTTATTTGAGAAAATCACAAGACCCCAAAAGGGATACTGGTCAGTCCTAAATACTGATGGATTTCTAGACCACTTCACTTGATGAAAAATATTGCCTCATTTATGTTTCCATGACTGTTTCCCCCTATTATTAGAATTAAAATTCCCATCCTTTGAAGTAACTTGAAACTATATCTTGTGAAATTACTGAAGGAAGTGGTTTTGTTTAATCTGGAGGAGAGAAGAAGACTTAGGAGAGAAAGGAGTGCTCTGTGGTGGTTAGGTAATAAGACTTCTGCTTGGCCCTATAGGAGAAAAAGCAGGTGAAATGGAGAAAAGTCATGAAGAAATTGAGCCTTGACATTGGGGAAAAAAACTTCCTAACAATTAGCATATCCCCAAAGTGCAATGGGTTGTCTCAGGAACTGGTTGGTCATTTGATCACTAAGTATGTATTAATGCCTACAACATGGCAGGCATTGTGATAAACAATGAAAGGCAAAAGGAAGTCTCCATTCTCAAAGAACTCTTAGGCTGATAGGAAGTCCATTTTGTTAGCAGCTAGGGAATTAGAGTAGGAGAGATCAGCCAACTGCAACTTGCTCTTCAGGAATTACAAAGAAGGGATTCTTACTTGGGAAATGGTTGAACTCAAAGGTCCCTTTCAATTTTGAAAATCCATAGGAAAATCCAATTCTTTGATTGTGTATGGGTTAAGCAATAAAAAGAAGAGGGATATCTCTAAAAAGACAACTTTCAGGTGTGTAGCTAATGTTACACAACCTTCTTGCTTTCTCTCACTAGTACCTTAGTATGGATTAGTTTAACCAACCCATCAGTTGATGCCTCAAGTTCAAGGGAAACATATTGACTTTAGTGGAAAGAATCACAATTGTGAGCATGGCCAAGAAGAGAGGGATTGATAATGGGTCAAGTCACTGGGGTGAGAGAATCTCATTCTTGCCAAGAAAGAGAAGACTACCTGTGTCAAATTTTCAGCTGGGGTAAGCCCTGGCTGACAGCAGAAATTTGGAAGAGTAACTGGATCCAAGACTGTGATCATTGAATTGCCATCTTGCTTAACATGTAAAGAGTTTCTCCGGCATGATGATAACTATCATACACTTCATTAACTAATGTTTAACAAAGGATCCTTCTTCTTCCTATTTCAACATCATTATACTTTTCTCTCCTCTCAAATCCTTATTGCACGTGAATCATATGCCCAATCCTATGCTTTTCCTGAGAGCAACGAATTCTGAATTTATTATCAGAAGACCTATATTGGAGTCATAGGATAATAGATTTAGAGTCAAAGCTCAACCTCCACCTCATTTATCATTGAGAACATTGATGCCTAAAGACATTCAATGACTTGCCCAAGGGCACTCAGATCCAATGTAAGAAAGACAGATTTTGAACCCAGGTCCTCCAACTCTAAACTCATTATTCTCTTCACTATACTACCACCACTTAATAAGTGGTTGGTAAACTGTGAATCTGGGAGAAGTGGAGGCAATGTGAGTGGCAGAAGTTCTCGATATGGTATCAGAGGACCTAGATTTGAATCCTGCAACCTTTCCCCTGTAACAACCTTAGAAAGCCGCAATACCTCTATAACACTCAGTTTCCGCATTGATTAACTGAGAGTGTTGCATCTGAAAATCAAGTCTTAAGTCCTTTGTATTTTACAAAGAATAATGTATATTCTTGGTTATCCTGAGAAAAACAGGAAGAGGTGCCAAACTTTGCCTATCTCCCAGAAGCCAAAAAAAATTAAAAGTTAGAACTACAGTTAGATTTAACCAGGTTCTTCTCAAGTCTGAATAATCCTGTTTGTATGGGAGAAATATAGAAGAGAATATGAAAGAGGATGGGTCACTATGGGACCCCAAAGTATCTCTTTCTTCTTTTTAAAGAGGACTGAGTAAGCACTGGAATCAAAGAATACTTTTTTCCTCAGTAACCGCACCACGTTGTCCTGTCAAAGGCTTGCTGCATAGCATTTAATTTATGGCCAATTAAAGGAGCACTGGGGGGCTCAATCCAGTGCAAACAGATGGTAGCCATTAGGACTGTCAATGGAAGCAGCGTTCTCCTGAAATTTACAAGCAAGGTACCATGTTGCAGGAGCCAACCCTTCTGCTCAACCATTCCATGGGGATGAAGAAAGGACGTAATGGTAACTAATCATGCCTTTCTACGATAAAAAAAGAAAAGAATCCTCACTGAAAAAAAAAAAGGAGAAATACTGAAATGATTTCAGCCTGAGACTCCTCAGAGGAGATGATGTCTTTCTTGTGACTTAATTATGACTTCAATAAGTGTCTGTAGTGGTTCTGAAATTAGTAAAAATAAATTGTCCAAATAACACTCAAATTTATTCCAGTCAGTCTGATGGGCCTGACTGTCTCTAAGAGCTCATTTCTTATCCAAGTAACGAGTCAATAGGCAACTTTAAAAGCTCCAATATTGGAAGTTGATAGTCTAGAAATAAGTTTAAGGAGGCACATTATTATTTTTGCAATCAATTAGAGAAGGACTTTCTCGCTATTTCAAAGGCATGGGGAATTATTCATTGATCCACGTTTTTATTTGGTATGAAATCTCTAATTTAACAGCATATTAAAGGCCATTTTGCTTAGTACTTCAATCACATCCTGATCGTATTTTAAGAATTTTTCTAAAAGAATAACTATATTCCATTGTATATGTGTGTGTGTGTCATAAGTTTGTGTCATTAGTGTAACCAGTTCTGTAAAATGAGAAGGCAAAACTAGATAACCTGAAAGATTGCTTGCAGCTCCAAATCTATGATATTCTGGAACAAAAGCAATCAAGTCAGTGATCAAATACGATAAAAAAGTAAACTATATTTAAATTCTCCAGTGGCTCTGAGACCTCATGGGTTGAAATATTTCCTCCAATAATACAGGACAAAGTCCATCCAAGTGCAAATCTTTTCCATGAATTTCCATCATTTTATCACAGGCCATACTAATTATCAGGACCTCTTATTTTCTTTTAGCTTCATGAAGATGCCATGGTACAGGATATCAGGGTTAAAAATGGAAGTAGGTTTGAATGTCTGAAATTATTATAATTTATCAAAATGTTGATTTTAATAAAAATGTCCTTTTGGTTTTCATCCTCTTTCCTGTTTTTCCCCCATTAAAAAGTATTACTATTGGGAAGCTAGAGGGCTTAGTGTGTAGATTACTAAACCTAGAGTCAGGAAGATTCATCTTCCAGCATTCAAATCTGACCTCAGATAATTATTAGCTGTGTAAACTTGAGTCTATCATTTCATCCTGTTTGTCTCAGTTTCCTCATCTGTAAAATAAGTTGAAGAAGGAAATGGCAAACCATCTTAGTGTCTTTGTCAAGAACACCCCAAATGGGGTCACAAAGACTTGGATAGAACTGAAAAATGACTAATCAACAATTCCTAATTACATGCCAACTGATACTGAACATTATGCTCTTTTTAAATGGTCAGAGAAAGAGTGGGATTTTTCAAAAGTAGAAATTAGATACTTCTTGGTAGGTTCTAGAGCAGTTTCTAGGTCAAGTAGATATTAAAGTCCATGGCCTTTGAATTCCCTTCTAGCTTCCTATCTTGGGAGTCTATAAGTGTGATCTTGTCAATAACAAATCTATTTAGAACTTAAATAAGAGAAAGGTTCTCCTGAAGCTCCTTAAGAGATCTTGGACTGGGTAAAAGCAAGCCTTGGTTTTGCTCAGAGATACAAAGTGGCAGAGAATAGTAAAATGTGGTAGTTCCTTTGCAAATAGGTGCCACCCTCAACATCCGAAATGTCTCAGCTCTCTTAGGATTCCCCACATATCCCAACTTTCCAACAACACCTAGCCCAGGCACCAAAATATACATTTTCAGGGACCTTTGAGGCTACTATGTTTCCAAAAAGAACCATTCATTCATTTAGTCATTATTCACCAATATTTCTAAAATACTTATATTCCACAAGATCTGTGGATCGTAAAGAAGCAGGGTTACAGTGCCAAAAAAAAAACCCCTCAGTTTGTTATAACTTCATGGCAATAAAATGTTCGACTCTGTACATTCTAACAAGTGAAGTCAGAAAGAGGCATGAATCAGCACACATCAAAATGGGTCTCTATAGGACAAGTGGACTTGGAAACATGAGCCATTTCCTAGAGTTACCTGTAGTGTACAGGAAACATACACATGGTAGACCATTACTGACTCTGTGGGCAGGTTGTCTTGTTTCTGGATAGGAGAGACAGAAACCAGCTAATCTGATGGTCTTTCAGTGCCTTTGGATGTCTAAGACAGGGTAGCCTCTGTCATTTCATTAGTCTTGCATAAGAATTGAGTACAGAATAGCAGAGCATTGGGTTTAGATTTCATTTTTCTTTTAAAAATAGAAAATTATATTTTATACTAGATGGAGTAGGGTTAGAATAAAATAGAATTATACCCTGCAAAGACATTACTCATGTAAAGAAAAGGGGAAACATGGAGACCCTCCTCTTCCTTCTACCAAAAGGTCATATCATTATAGATTTAAAGAAGGAAATTAAGGAGCATCTAGTCCAAGTCCCTCATTTAATAGACATGGGAACTGATTCCCAAGGAGATAAAGTTATTTATTAAGTATCACATCAGTAGAAAGTAATAGAGGCAGATGAGTCAGGGTCACAGACCTAATAGTGCTGGTAAGAAGGTAAGAATAAGAACTGATAGCTCTAATATACATTAATAAAGTGCTATGAGTATAGCAAGTGCTATACAGGAAAGATGACTAGTGTATAAACAGTGATGGGTGAAGCAAGGACCAAGGCAAGTCATTAACCCTTAGTCCTTTCAGCATCTGTTCTTCAAATTACAGAGTTCCTTACTTATAGAACCCATTGTTCCCGCTCCTCAGACTACCAACTCAGGGCTCTAAGGTGACTCAAAATACTCCTCAGAGATTATTAAATAGAGCTGAGACACCCAGTACCCAAATACATTAAGGCAAAAACCTTTTCTTGTTTCTTAATTCACTTTTCCATACTTCCCACTTGTCCTTAGCAAATGCAGAGAGTTTATTTTGAATGTATTTGTTCTCTCCTCTTCAATAATGATACCCTATCCATTCAACCCAAGCTTGATTTAGATTTCTATTTTTTTTATTGTTGCACTCTCAGTAACTAAACCTCACAAGGCTGTCAGCTGATAAAGAATTGATTGTCCCATACTCAGGGACAGTTCTGTTTTAATCAAGAATTCATAGGTAGAAGGAACCTAACAGAATATATAATCTATATTTTCCCATTTTCTAGATGCAGAAGCTGAAGCCCAAAGATGAGAAATAACTTCCTTTAAGTCCAGTTTTGTATTCAAATCCAATTTTTCTATGTCCAAATCTACTCTTTTTTCTATAACAAAAAGCCATTGCCTTACACTATGAATTTTAAGACCTAAAAGAATGATTTTCTCATGGTGGCATTTCAGCCATGGTCAGGTACCAGATGTGACCTATTTGAATTTTCTGAGTGGCCATTAGATCGTCCCTCATGGCAGCCATCTATCTATTCTACAAACTCACAGGAATGCCTTTATCCATATTGGTTCTCTGCCAATATTACAAATGGGGGCATGGCTTGGAACAGGAGATGCTAAGATCAATTAAAATGTTTGAAAAATGGCAACATATGACTGCTTTCTTATTGGAAACCTGTCTTTCCAACAGGTGTTTTATCTCCTTCTCAATGACCTTGAACCCTTAGGCTATGCATTCTTTTTTGTAGAAGCAGACTACAGACTCTCTTCTTCCCAAGTTTCCTTTTTTCCAGATTACCCTGTTTCTCTCCCTTGTGTCTTCCTCTTTGTAGAATTTTCCATTTTTACTTCCACAAAGCATGATTAGGGGTAAGAAGAGTAGAATTAGAGTCAGAGTGGGTGCACACCCACTCTGTTTATTACTATCTCACCTTGGACTTGACTCTCACAATCAATCTGTGTTCATGTCTCTGTAGGCATTATATCAATGACACAGATCCAGTCTATGCATTCCTGCTCATCCCCTATAAATCTAAATCATGCCCTCCAGAGACATCCCAACAGGGAATCCCCAAAATAGTATAAGGGTCTTCCTTGATTTCTTTGGGCATCTCAAGAATTACAAGGGACCAGAACATGTCTTATTCATCCATCTTTAAGGCTCCTCTCCATAGACCCTGCCCAAGTTGGTTTTATTTTCCCCCATTCCTTATACATTTTTAAATCTTTTTTTTAATTGACAAAAACTGACTTATACTTACTACAAAAATAAACACGTACACACACACACACACACACACACACACACACACACACATATATATATATATATATATATATATATATATATATATATATTTTGATGAAGTCACTCACTATTGTTCTTTGTAATTTCAGTTTCAGAACTTGTCCATGCCTCCCCTGTGGCTTTCCATTGCCCTCTGGGGATTGGTTTTCTTTTTCATTTTTTCAGCAACTGCTATGCTCTGTGAAAGCATCTCTGAGCAATATGAATTCCTCCCTTTTCCATAAGGGAGTTAAACAAGATGATCTCTAAGATTCTATCTAGCTCTGAATCCTACCAAGACTCTCTGGGCATTTCCAGGTACCTTGGAGTAAATGACTTATCAGTCAGGAGCAATTGGAATTAATAGGACATTTTTCAGCTCCAGCCTCTCCTCTAACCTATGTAGCTTTCCTTTTATCTCATTTTGCAGAATGAAATATAGGAAGATGCTAAGGGAATTGGCTGGCTGATCACTGAAAACTGAACTGCCCCATGTTCTTTGGGATCGATTATGATTTGTTTTAGGCTTGTAATTTTAAGACAGTTTCTATAAATTATTGAATTCTTGGAAGAATATTAATCTGGAGTTGTAAAAATCCAAGTAAAGTTTGATCTAAATGTCCATTGCAAGGACAGAAGCTCCAGTGAGCAAAGGAAAAACAATTTGAATTCCTTACAGTTAACTGAAAAGAGAATTATGGCAAGTGGAAGGATGACTATGAAGGTTATTCAATAGTATTTCATCTCTGGTTCATCTTCAAGGATATCATAGAGAGAAGCAGAATAGAAGGCTAACTCTGAAGGATGACTTGATAGGAAACCCAAATTCTCTCTCTTTTTGCTTATCACTTATACCTATTAGACAACTCTAGTATTGGTCCTACATGGTTTCCGAAAAGCATCACTCAACTGATCCTTAAGGAACTCACTATCTTAGCTCCTTGAGGTTAATGATCTCATCTTTGAAAATTTGTATCTGCATCATATAGCACAGTTCCTGGAATACATTTCCTGGAACACTTGATTCATGTGTGTTGGTTTTGATGAGTTTTTGATGAGTAGTTTTAAAATTATTAACAAGCACAAATCTAATATAGAAATGAAAATTGCAAATGAAACCTTGAAGGTTTTTCAATAACATGTATTAAATTAAAATTAACTGTGTAGTAATGGGAAAATGCCCATTTTTTAGTTTCCATTTGCTTTTTTTTATTTTCTTCTGTTTTTCTCTTAGTGATACTCTGTTTCTTTTAAGAAATAGCTGTCAATGGGTAATTAGTTGAACTGTCCTTTTCATAAAATATAAGCCCCCTTGAGGAAAAGAACTCATTGTAGTCTTGCTTTTCCTAACCTTTGTCTAACCTTTCCTTGGTCTAAACATAGTAGTTGCTTGAAAAATATTTATTGGATTGTATAATCAAATTGATTGATAGTTCTGCCAGAGGTTCTAACCATGAGAAAGAGAATGAATAGCTCCGAAATGTAGCATTAGAGAAGTGCTGTGTAGGAAGGTCTTAAGTCTCATCAAAAGATCATAAGGCTTCATCTTGAAGGAATTTCATCAAATTTAACCCCCTAACTTTATGGTAGAAGAAACTAGACCCAGGGGTATCAAGGATTTTCCAAAGTTCCAAATATAGGAAATAGTAGAAGCAATCCTTTATATTCACAGTCAGATCTTGTGGTAGTAGCAATATCCTAATTCTTATATCCATTCAGCCTTGGATAGTTTTTCTTTAAAATGTATTAAGTGGGGAAGCTATGTAGTATGGTGGATAGAGCACTGATGCTGGAATCTGAGTTCAAATACAGCCTCAGACACTTAAGACTTACTTAACTGTACATCCTTGGGTAAGTCACTTAACCCCATTGTCATACAAAAACAAAAACAAAAAAAATGGGTATTGAGGCCTTTTTGTAGTCTTGGTTGACTAGTAGACTAAATGCTCTGATTGTTAATGTCACTTTCTGATCACTGTGCACAAAGTAGTTAGGAAGGGCTACAGGTATGAAATGCTTAGCTGTTGGATCTCAATGGGCAGCTCCATTAAGTGAGCTTCACTTGGATGAATCAATATGAGGGATCTTCAATGCCTTCTTACTCCTTCCAAACCTAGGAAAGTCTTTTTGTTAACTATTGAATGATCCAGAATTATCTCATTTTCCCCCCAAAATAGAACCTAAAGTACCAGGTAACTGACCTGAGTCATACTTAGCCCAAAATATTTGGTGAAGCCTTGAGGATAGTCACCCAAAATATATTATGTAGAAAAATAATATATGGAGTCCAGAATTAGGATGTTGCCCCTACCACATTGCCCTTTTCTAGATGCAACACTTACAAATGTGAAAATGCACTACTTGCCTTTGGCAAACGTCTCACCCAACATCTATTAAGCATTTACTGTATACAAGACATTGCAGTAGGTACTGGGAGCATAAAGGTGAGAAATGACATGCTACCTATACCACCTCTGCAGTGGAGAATGAAACATGTACCCAGAAAAGTAGGGCAGAAGATAAGAGTGTAATGAAGAAGATGGGGTGCAGACAAAGCCTTCTAGGGATGTGTGAGTATGAGTGAGTGTGAGTATGCAAGCATTTCATACCTGTAGCCCTTCCTAACTACTTTGTGCACAGGTGATCACAAAGTGACATTAACAATCAGAGCATTTAGTCTCCTAGTCAACCAAGACTTCAAAAAGGCCTCAAAAGGCTTTTTCTTGGTTTTGGTTTTGGTTTTTGCATGACAATGGGGTTAAGTGACTTACCCAAGGACGTACAGTTAAGTAAGTCTAGGGACATATGAACTGGGAGATAATTATGGGCCATTCAATAGTCTGATGGCCAGATTCCAGCAGAGGTTAGAGAACCACTTATCGGGTATCTTATCACTTACTTAGCTTAGTCGGATTTAGGCTGGATGAGTGTCGAAGTCCCTTGCAAATCCAAAATTGGTTCTCTAACATGTCAGAGGAGGGGAAGAACCAGGTCTGTTTCTCTCTACTATCAGAAGAGGAAGGTGCCCCAGTTGACCATAGTCTTTGAGAAGTTGAGTCTCCCTCTCTTACTTGCAGTAGCTAGAACAGAACAGCTGCCACAAGAGCTGGCAGGTCCATTATGCATAGAAAGACACCAAATGGAGTCAAGATTTCAATTTAATTTGGAAATGGAATCTTCCTGCTCACTCTCTGCAGTATCTTTTCTTTTGTTAGAGAGAAAGGTGGTGCAAAGGCTCCCAACACGAAGATCCAGAAGGAGCTCTCAGACCTCAAGGTTGGAGACTACTTTGTAGATTGTTCTCAAGCTTCCTACTAGAGTCACGTGGCTTTGCTTATCCTGTCAGCCACACTTCCCTGGTGAGGCAGTCATTACAGGTCCCACTGGGCCTTAGGAGATCTAAAACTTTTCACTTTCCAATTAATATGCCTTATGATTCCTCTCTGTTTTGAAATTGATATCAAAGACCCCCAGAAGTGAAGAGGCTGGGCAATTATTAACTGGGTGAGACCTCATGTAAGATTTGTCTCAAATGGAGAAAGCTTTAGGATCTAACAATTCAGATGAAATATAAGGAAATGAGCCCCATAACTCTACCACTTGGAAAAGGATTCTTCCATCCTTCTAGAACTATAAAAGTCCTTAGGACTTTAAGTTTACATAGAAACCAGAGAAGGGTAGACTAATGAGGAGTCTACTGTTGACAAGGATGGGGCGCAACTTCTGGTACTACTAGGTCACCAATAAAATGTGGAGGAAGCCCACCTGACCTAAGCCAACCTCATGGTCAGCATAAACAAGGCAGAATATTATGGTCTGAGGCAGGAGGAAAGAAATAGATTGTGGACCTGGAACTGTAAGCTCACTGATTATTCTAACAGACATTTAGGGCTTAGGTGTTGCCAGACCATTCAGAAAGTATTTCATGACCTAAAGATTTGTCTCTGTTTGGGGGGAAAGGAAGATGAGTGACCAGAGGTAAGCAGTCGAAGAAAATATTAGTAGGGGGGCAAAGAGAAAGAGCCACATCTGGTCCGAGAAGTAGAGATGCAAAGATGAAGGCAGAGAGATAGAAACGGAGAGAGAAAAAGAGAGATGGTGAGAGAGACAGAGACAGATGGAGAGAAAGACAGAGGGGGAAAGGAAAAGGAAAATGAGATGGGGGAGAAGTGAGACACAGAAAAAGATACAGAGAGACACAGAGAGACACATATTGCTTTCTCTGTTTTGTAAGGGTAGATATTGGACATGGATCTCTGGCATAGGGGAGCTCCCTCTACCCAGTCTAACTTCTTATCTGCCCTGCAGCAGTCATCTCAGAGAGTTTAGTAGAGAACTGAGAGTTTCAGTGACTGGAAGAAGGTCACTCAGCAATTTGCAATAGGGATGAGACTTGATCTTGGGTTTCTAAGGCTCTGCAGGCAGCTCTGTCCTCTCAGGCACATTGCGTAAGCTCATGTCTATCTAGTCTGACCTTCTACTCTTCTCTCTCCCATCTGTCTGTTTCTTCCTATTAGAACATAAGCACCTTGAGGGCAGGAACTGACTTTTCTTTTTGTTTTTGTATCAAAATCTTTAGAACCCTCCTTGATAAATAGTAAATGTTTAATAAACATTCTTTTACATATATATGTCAGAGGAAAGCAACATGAGGGATTGAACATCAGCTTGGATTAGAAAAGGCTTCCTACTATGTAACTATATGACCCTGAATAAATCAGTTAACCTTTTTTAGAGTCCCAGGCAAGTCTCTAAGACTATACATTGCAGGTGTTTGCTATAAACATTGGTGGAGGGAGTTTCCACACTGTTCCACCTTAATAATGAAAGGTTAGGGCCAGATCAAAATAGATGAGGCAGTAGCTCTGTGATGTCATAGTCTTCTTTGAGAATGAAGGACAAATATCATCATCATCATTCATTAGGAACAGGGGCTATCCAAAAAAGTGTGTGTGTGTGTGTGTGTGTGTGTGTGTGTGTGTGTGTGTGTGTGTGTGCGTGCTAAGTTGTTGGAGATGGAAGATGGAACTAAGATGAAGAAAAGTACAGATGTAAATGAAGTCCAGAAAGTGCCATTATGAACTAATGACTGCAAAGTCATTAAAAGTCTACTATGTTCAAAGTACAGTTTTAAGGACTGGAGACACAAACTGAACTGTCAAATAGCCCCTGGCTTGGGGAACTCACATTTGAATCCAGGAGACACGATAGGAGGTTTCAACAGCAAATCCAATGTAAAGGCCCCATGGACCTTTGGGTAGAGAACAAAACAGAGGGAAAGACTTTTCTTTAATGTTGTTTTCACTCATAAAATCATATGTTTCTGTTCCTAAACCATTTGATGAGACCAATAACTTTGATGGGGAGAACTTGTCTTCTGAATTTTCAGGAGCTACGGTTATAGCCCTGAAGAAGACATTACAAAGTTTCATCTCCTCAGGGACTGCTTGCTTCCTAGGATGATGGCTGAGCTCACTGAACTAAAGATGGACTATTTCAAAGACTCTTGGGTTTAGGTCCCTGGACTATCTCCATTGGGAATGTGTGAGAGGAGATGATAGATGCTGATTTTCATCTCTCCATCACAGAACCTGCTGCTTCAGTTGGGCTTGCCTAGCCTATAGCCTATGGCCAATAGCCTATACCTGTAGCCTATAAAATAGAGAAGGGATGTAGCAAGCATTGATTTTGAACAGGAAGATGCAGACTTGAATCCTACCACTGATATTTATTAACTGTGTCCCTGGACAAGTTATTTGACCGCTCCATGCCTCAGTTTCTTCATTTGTCAAATAGGAGTGATAATAACACCTTCCTCAAACGGTTGCTATAAGGATTAAAAGAGATGATTTATGTAAAGCACTTCGCAAACCTTAAAAGCTATTAATATGGATGAATTATTTGAAGAGTAATGCTGAAAAAGTTGGTCTTTAGAATCAAGCCGAATGGGAAAATGAGTCATTTTATAGCAGCTCTAAGCAAGAAACTTTTTTCAGAAGATTTCACCCATTCATGCAGTGACTGAAGATTTATAGGACATTCCTGTAATTCTATGGGACACCCATTCATTTAAATTAATCAAAAAGCCTTTATTAATGGAATAATTAGTCCTGAGCTAGGCTCCAAAGATTTGAACACAAAAAAATTAAATTGATCTTTCCTGAGATGTTCCCATTCTATAGGAGAAAACAATACCCCTAGGAGTTAATCATTTGTCCTGTCCCCAGTTGCCATTAAACAGTTTTTTCAGTTACAATAACCAACATTTACAGGGTAGTTAAGAGTTGGCAAAGCATTTATCCTTATCTGAGTCAAATACTAGAGATATTAATATTTCCATTTTACAGATAAACAAACTAAGGCCCAGAGAGTTATTAGCATGGGGTCACAAAATTAAGTACCAAAAATAAGATTTAGATCTAGGTCTTCCAGATAAATTGAATATTTTATCTTTTATGTTACCCCTAACTCCATCCACTATACTCCTGGTGCCTAATGAGTGATGATGATGTTTGTCCTTCATTCTCAAAGAAGACCATGACATCAAGGAAATATCACCATGACAAGCACATGAATTGGATTTGAATGAGGGAGATTGTACTAAGTCACCAGATTCACTTTCTCCTCTGGAGCCATCTGAATTCAGTGGCCAGATACGAATCAGGACAATTGGATGTAGCCCTGGCTGACAGGCAATTAGGGTTAAGTGACTTGACCAAAGTCACACAGTAAGTGTCTGAGACTGGATTTGAACTCAGGTCCTCTTGACCAGGACTGGTGTTCTATTCACTGCTCCATCTAACTGCCTAATAAGTAAGTTTTCCTGGAATAAGAGGGTGAAACCTACAATTAAACTCAAATACTCAAATGTGTCTATGGGCTCATCAGTTCAGGAGTACCTTCTAATTAGAGACCATAAACCATTCATCCATGGTTGTCCATCTAATGTGTCTATCATCTGTGTACTACCAAAATTTTGCCACAAGGGGCTCCACCCAATATGCCAGAAATCCTTGGTTTCTCCAGAAGCTGCCCATCTTCCCATAAAGCACTATGACCGTGAACTTTTTATCCCTTTTGCTCACTATATAATCAGTCCTCTTTGTCCAGTTTTCAGATGATATTCTCTATTCCTCTTCCTTATTGCTTATGGACATTTTATATCCACCATGAGCTCAAAGTTCAACTAGAATTCTGCTACAAATTTCCTTGTTTTTAGTCATTCTCATAGGCTTGTGTTTAGCTCCTGTCTTAAGCCAGGGATACCACTCCCCCTCTATCCCATCATCTAAATTCTGTAGCTGGAAACACAGTGGAGATTTTTGAAAACTGTGTACGGAAAAATCAGCAACTGACTCTGTAACCAGAGAAATAGAGATGGAATGACATGAGGATCGATCCATTAGAGGAAATGAGCAAGATGCAGCCTCTATCTCCATTCATTCTTCAGTGCAGGTCAAAGAAATAGCATTTTTTGTTGCAGTGAGGACAAATGGTAGAGATTTCTGCAATGGTCTGCACAACTCTGGCAAACAAAGGAAGGTATCATCTTTGTATTTTCATTTTAGAAACCAAAACCATAATCACACCATTGTAAATTGCTAATACCACTTCAATATTGGGAAAACACCATCTAAATTGCCCCAAATGTTTCTCAATTTTCATACACCAGTTTTCCAACAGTAGATTTAGGAGAATGTATCTACAAAAGAATAGAATTCTGATGTATAAAAAGCTTAAGAGGCATCGTTTCTAGGTAATTAATCATTTTATTAAACATTGCTAATGGATAATTAATAGAAAGGTCGGTGGCACTCTTGAATGTCTATTAAATGGTAATGCAAAGAGCATTGACTTAATAGGAGGTGAATTATTACTTGAGCATCACAAGAGGGATAAAATACAAACTCAGGAACTAAGGTCAGAAGGATTCTTCTTTTGTGTGACAAGTTAAAATATGTTCCTAGCTGTTTAATTTCTTGGGCTTCCTGCCTGGTTGAAGATTCTACTTTGTATGAGACAGTGTGGAGTAGTAAATCGAACCCTGGACCTGAAGTCAACAAGAGGGATTCAACTCCTTTATCTGATACTGATTGAGTGATATTGGTTGGACAAGTTACTTCCCCTCTAAGAGCTCAATTTCCTTTTCCCTAAAATTGGGCTGATAATCACACCTACATCATCAAGTTGTTTTGAGTTTACAAAACTTCAAATTGTTGTATACATGTCAAATGTTATCTTTCTAACCAAATGGTCAGAGCTACAATGAACAACTTGTGAGTGTGAGCTTTTTAGAGTAAGGGTAGGTTTTAGAGCATAGACCAAAGTCATCTTTGCTCCCAGGAATGCCAGGGCATCGGGAGCAATAAAATAGCCCCAAGAAATGGTCTCTGGGTAAAATTTTTCTGTCTTCATAAACTCTATTGCTCAACATCTCCAGTTGTCCTAATTCTTATCTGGTTACTGAACCCAGATGACTCTGGAGGAGACAATGAGGCTGGCGACTTGGCCCAGCGCCCCCCTCACTCCAACCCAATTCACTTGCATCACCTCCCTGATATTGTGTTTTGAAGGACCAAAAAAAATCATTAATTCTCATTCTGTTCTAATAGCCACTGACTTTCATAAACATTGTGTTTTTCAACACTGTTTGTTTCTGCCATATTTCTTCAGGGACAGTAATTCGGATATGATTCTGGAAAGAATGGATTATCAATCACAGTGAAAGCCAGTTGTGAATTTTGATCCTTCATTGGGTGAAGTTTGACTGAAATTTACTCTTGGTCACTGTCATGTGATCTTAAACATTCAATGAAAGTGATGAATATTATATTATAGCTGATGGGCAAAATGACCAAATTTTGCAGTCTTTTTACATTATAAATATGGTAGGTCGAGTCACACATCTCTCCTACTGGGAATGCTGGTCCTTCTTATCTCTTCTTCCTGCATTCCCTTGTTTATCTCAAAACACAGCTCAGAGATCACTCTCTACACAATACCTTTCCTGCTCTCCCTTCCAACCCTTTACCTTTACCCAATCCCATTTATCATCATTGTCATCATCATCATCATCATCATCATTAGCATCATAATTTAAATTTTATAAAACATTTGACAAATGTTATATCATTTGTTCTGCACAAGACTCTTTAATGTCGATGCTATCATTCTCTTATGTTTTACATTTGAGGAAACTAAAGAAGCAGAAGCTGAGTGACTTGTCCAGAGTAAAATAGCAATAAGTGTCTTAGGAGGGATTTGAACTTAGGTCTTCCCAACTCCATACCCTGTGCTGTATTCACTGCATCGCCTAGCTGCTTGAATACTTCTTATATGCAATGTTTTGTTTTGGGGGGTTTTTGGCATATGGTCTCCCCAGTTAAACTATGAATTCCTTGAGGAAAAGGATTGTCTTTTCACCTTTCTTTTTCTCTCTTGTATATAGCACAGTACCTAGGACACAGTACTGGGGCAACTGGATGGTGTAGTGGAAAGAGACTTAGACTCAGTAGGACCTCAGCTCAGATCTGCCTAAGATACGTACTAACTGTGTGACCTTGGGGAAGTCACTTAACCATGACTGCCTCATAGCCAGAGTCATTTTCATTCATATCTGGACCCAAATGACTCTGGAGAAGAAAGAGGCTGATGACTTAGCAAAGCATTCCCCTCACTCAAATCCAATTCATTTCCCTGTCATGGCATCACCTTCTTGGGAAACTGAAAGATAAACCATCATCATCATCATCATCATCATCATCATCATCATCATCATCATCATCATCAATACACAGTAGGTGCTTGATAAATACCTGTTAGCTAACTGAAACTATGGCTTCTGTTGGCTGATTGGTTGACAGGGTAAAAAACTGCAAACAATCTTTGAATGAAAAGATTAGTCTTCACAAAAGGGAAAGAAAATTTGGGAATGACCATTTTATTTTAATTATTTTAAAAGAGTCTTCTGACTAAATATGATGCTGACATTTTGATCACATTTGGGCATATTTGAAAAATTATCTTTCTTTGCAAAACCAAGATTTTCTGGTCCATGGAAATGAATGGTTGAAATAGTCGCATAAAATCCTCTATTTTGTGATGATTTTAAGTCTCCTTGGTTCTTGAGAGCTTGAGCCCAGTGAGCTGAAGCCCATTTCTAGTGCGTGCCGAAGAACAGGTCAGCCAAGGGTGATGGAGCTGCCACATCAATCCTGCCAAGGAGAATTGAATTTAAGGACTGTCTGCAGACATTTATCTCACTTAGTGAAAATTAACCTCTGCTCCAATCAGCCTCTGATGGTCCATCATGGCCTAGAGGTGACCCTGGATTTCCAGAGCCTATGCTAGTGAAGCTCAAGCTTTCCAAACTGGAGAGACTTCAAGTCTAGACCAGGTAAGGGTTATCTGTGTAGGGCATCCAAGCACCCAACCAACTAATTTGGGATCATTGGGTGGTCTTGAAGGATCACTCTTAGTGCCAGAATACTTTGGGGCTTTTTTTTGAGACCATGTCTTCGAGTCTGCTAGAGGAGCAACTGCCACTTCCAAGCCCAATTGCATTTTTGATTGACACAAGAATATGGCTTGTTTTGTTTCTGTTGTGAGCTGGTTCATCTTTCTATAGGCGATGTGGCCTTCCCACTCCCAGGAACTTTGTATATCATTGCTAGAAAGTGTGAACGTCTGACCCATTTGGTCTATTGAAATTCAGAAAGTTGGACCCAAATAAACTTCCAGCCTCAGCCTCTGTGGTGGAAGAATTAAAGATATATTCAGTCATGCCCAGTCATAGACGATCTTAAAGATTCCCTTGGATATCTGAATTAATTAACCTGAATCAGTGAAGAGCATGTAACACCACCATCCCATCCCCTCATCCCTGATGTAATCATCGGTCTTTGACATTTTGCTCATAGAAGTAAGGAAAAATCAAAGTCAGAGTATTTATCCTGGCTACCTTAGAACACACCCTAGGACTACTTGTGGTTTTAGCTCATCTTATATAAAAAAGCAAAAATATACTTTGGAGATGCCTTCTAATCTGTTCATTTTAATTGAAAATGAAAATTACACTTCATTTTGAGATCCCTTCTGTCCCCATAATTGCAACTGGGACTCATGCATGTAATCCCCATTAGTTTTCAAAATAATTACCCTCATTAATGTCCTACATATCATTCTTTTATAAATTCTTTTCATGTTTTAATCTATTTCACTCAATTATGCTCATTTAACTTTCCATTAGTTTCCAAATTTAAAGGAAGAATCTCATTGGCTGAACCATTCATATCGACTTAATTTGGTGTAATTTCATAATCATGTATTAAGTGTCTACTGTATGCTAGACAATATTTATTTCCCTATCACTTAGCTTATTGAGCTGATGATCCAAAGTCTATTTCCTCCAGAATATGTTAGTACATGTATGTTAGTATGTGTTTCTATTTGTGTATGTATGTATGTATATGTGTTAGTGTTTCTATTTGTGCATTTGTGTAACTGTATGTTTCTATTGTGCACACCTTTTGTTAGTGTTTATGGTTGTGTACACACGTATATGTTAGTGTGCTTTATTTGTGTATGTGTGCATATTTATGTTAGTGTGTTTCTATTAGTGTGTATGCACTTATATGTTAGAACATGTTTCTATTTATGTGTTGTGCACCTATATGTTAGTGTGTTTCTGTGTGTATGTGTGCACATATATGTTATTGTATTTTCAATTTGTGTGCATATGTGTTCGTGTGCTTCTGTCCATGTTTGTATTACATGAATGTTAGTGTGATGCTGTTTGTGTGTGTATGCATGTGTGTTTCTATCTGTGTGTGCACATATGTGTTGGCATGATTCTATTTGTGCATGTACCCATGTGTTAGCATGGTTATGCTATTTGTGGTTATACACATATATGTTGGTATGTTTCTATTTGTGTGTGCATATATATGTTGGTGTGTTCCTATTTGTGTGTATGTATATCTTTTGTTATGCATGCACATATACATATGTATGTCTTTACAGACATCTCTTGGTATGTATATATACAAATGCATGGACATGTATGTAGACATAGAGGAAATACACATGATCCTTGCATGTTGGATAGCACCCTTTCTCCAAAAAGCCCCATTCTATCACACATTTTAAAAATGATAACCTAGTTTAACTCCTTCCTAAGCATCAGCCAACTTAACTCCTTCCTAAGCAGGATGATTTCCCTTAGAAGTGGCCAGTCAGAGTCTACCTGAAGACCCACAGAAGCATGTGTTTAAGAGAGGTCTCATGTATGCAATGGATGGAATGGTCAACTTGAATCCTTGAAGACTTGGATTCAGATTCCACTTCTTCCACACAAGGCAATTGAATTCAAATTCTCCAAGCCAATTCTCCAATTCTCTTATCTATCTATAAAATGGCAGGATTGTACTCGATGGTGTCTGAAGTTCCTTCCAACTCTAAATCTATGTTTATGGTACTCATTGTAACCAAAGGCAGCTCATTCCAACTCCAGTCATGTCTGATTTGAGGTGGTATCCTTACATTGCACTAAGATCTACCTCTCTTCATCCCGATGCCCTGGTTTCTAGTTCTACCCACTGGCAGAATCTTAGGTTTCAAGATGAAAGCTATATTATATGTTTTTCTCATTCTAAAGATGAAAAGGGTGGAATTAATAGAGATTAAATGAAACACCCAAGATCAGCCAATCAACAAGTACAGAGGTGAGAGCCAAACTCACAGCCTCCGATTCTACATAAGAGATTATCCTTTCTACTGTCTAACACAGCCTTCTTCAATAGCCAATGCCTCTTCCACAAGGTGGTCCTTAATATATGAAAAATAGCTGCCGTACTTTTACCTCTCCCATCCTAAAAAGTTTTCTTCTCCAAAGTTTTAACCTCCATGATCCTTCTACAGTCTCATGTCACATTTATCATTTCATAATGATTCACAATTAGAAATCTGCTTTCTTCCCTTTTTAAAAATCAGATGCAACTATGTTGGGTTTTTGTATACAACATTTTTGTAAATGTTGATAACACTGGACCAATAAATCATATTTTCTCTGGTATTCCATGACCCTTAGCTCTGTAGGATCATTGAAAGAAGACTGATGTTAAAAAAACAAACAAAAAAACAACCTTCAAGTTCAGGATATAGCTGGAGGGAAATGTAAATCATTGGCAATTCTAGTGTGTCTATGACAGAGGCATGGTTCATCCACATCCACGTTTATCTCAGGACAAACAGGGTAGTATAATGGCTAGGGTACTGGATTTGGAATCATAAAAACCTCATTTTAAACCCTGTCCATGACATGAGCTGAGACCATAGATAATTCATTTAACCTCTTTGTATCTGGTTTCCTCAACTGTGAAAATGGGGGTGAAAGTGCTCAGGATTTCCTACCTTGGAGGATCTCTAAAGCTCAAATGAGATAATGTCTAGAAAAAGTGCTTCGCCAATTTTCACACATGATAACCATGCTTATTAGCATGAATTTTTGTGGACATTTTGTCCATATTCTTCAGAGTTGGTAAACATAGATGGGCCATTGCTTCCAACTTCAACTTTAGCCAGTAATCTATTAAACTACACATTTTCATTTTGGTTAGTTTGTTATATAAATATTACACTACATATACTTTTTGTTTTAACAGAATAAATTGTCTCTGTGATGCATTCCTTCTCTTCCCCAGGATCCCCCCCCACACACACACACACATATACAGTAGAGAAAGGACATGTAGAGAAAGTATTTTTTTAACTTAAACACATGTAAACTCAGGGCTTTAATATAGTCACATTTTCATATATGGGCCTTACATTCAATGACACAAACTGTCCCATTCTCAATTTCTTATCTTTTACCAGTACGTCAAACTAATTTTTTTTAATGGCCCATCCATGTCTTCTTTTTTACACAAAATAGCAGGGATCCTTTGGCTCATCTTTCTGTTTCTGAACAGTGGTTCATTATAAAATGCATTTAACCACATGACCCTATGGGATTCACAGAGGTTTCTATCCCTTTGATTATACATACAGTATACCGGGCACTTGTTAAAGGTCATAGGGCAAGGCGGATATATGGATAATGTTATCATTGGCATCTCTGATTTCCAGCTATCATGTCTGACAGGCAGATCCAGTAGTATCTTCCATGATTAAATTGATGTACATATTCTTTCTTTAAAGTAAAACTAATTACACATTGCAATAGAAGACTTAGAAGCCTTTGGTCCTCTGTGTCCTATTCCATGACCCTTGTCATGGGAGACCCTTTATGTGAATACTGCTTCAATCTTTAGTTTCCATTTTCTCCATATTTTAAGTTTCAAGGGTCAGTTCAGCCTTCAGGGCTACAATACTCTAATGATGGGTTATCCTCAAAATACTTAATAAATCAGAATAGGCCTAATCCCGGGATGTTGGGATGTTGACTGAAATCTCTTTGGTCTTGAGAGTAGTAGGTAACGACTGGATTATGAGATATAGGAAAAAAATTGGTCTACTCATGACCTTTTTCAGTTGTTTGACCTCTAAATATATATATATATATATTTAGGGTTTTACAAGGCAATGGGGTTAAGTGGTTTGCCCAAGGCCACACAGCTAGGTAATTATTAAGTGTCTGAGGCTGGATTCAAACTCAGGTCCTCCTGACTCCAGGGCTGGTGCTCTATCCACTGCACCACCTAGCTGCCCCATTGACATCCAAATATCAAAGAACAGAAAGTTAAGGTCATACCCTTCCCAATCAATGGTTCTTCAAAATCCGACTCTAGTCTGACTTTCCAGGCTTATTCTCATTATTCTCCAGCTCTCATGAGAAGGTCCAACCTCATTTGATAATTAAATCATGCAAAAGAGCAACTGACCCTTCCAATTAGGCTAGCCCTTAATAAATTGGACAGTATCTAGGGGAATACATCGAAGATGGAGGGTCCATGCTAAGGACTAGCAGAAGGAATTAGGAATGCTTAGCATGGAGAAGAGAAGACTGGGAATAAAGTATTTGAAAGACTCAATCAGAAAAGGGATTAGACATTCTCTCCAATGGGTTAAAATTGCAATGATGGAGATTTAGTATTTATTTCAAGAATTTCATAACAATGATGTCTATGGAGAAGTGAGATGAGCTGCATTAGGACACAGTAGCCAATTCCTCCTGACCTGGAGATCTTCAAAGGCTATATACCGCTTTGGTGGTTCCATAATAGTAGAAATTCAAGTCTAGATTCTTGTCAAATGATCAACCAGCCAGTCAGCTAGTATGTATTCAGTACCTGGGTTGCTAGTTTGAGGAACCAGAGATAAAATGAGCCAACACTGCTCTCAAAGACTTTGGTTTCTATTGGGGAACATATATAGGTATGTACCTAGATGCGAAATGGATAAAAATAAATACGAGATAATGGGGGGGGTGAGATACGAGTAACTGAAGGGGTTATCATTCATGTAGAAGGTGGCCTTTGAGATGAACTTTAAAAGATGTTCTGTTAGTGAAGAAAATCTGGAGAACCTGGAAATTCCCTAATACTCTGCCATCTTTCCAGAATGCCCCAAAAAAGATGTGGAATTCGAAAAGAAAGAGTCTAGGGGGATGTGCTCAAGCCCTGAGGGAGGGACAGTGAAAGGCAGGGGGTCAGGAGGTGTGAAGTCCATTGGTTCTGACTTTAATGTTGGGGCTACTCAGGTTTAACAAGCCTGTTTTCTCCAGTGTTTCTCTAATTGAAGCCTTGTATCACAACTAACAAACCAAATTACCCATCTTCTAGACATACCACTGAGCAATCAGCTTCCTTCAGAAAAGAGTTTGGGGTTAATCATGCAAACATCTTAATAACTCGAATTGCTGCCTGCTGAGTCCTGCAACTATAACAGAGAGATTTCCTGGAATGACAGAATGACCTCTTTTAACTCAAATCTATTAAAAGGAATTCTGTTACTTATACCAACCTGAGTGTAGATGACTTTGAAATCTAACAGTTTTCTCTTAGTTTTTGTTGCTGTTTATAAATGATGCTTTCCTGAGAATGATGTAAACATACCAAGATGTAGGGTGATAGTATGAGTCTGGTTTTTGTGCAATACTTTGAGGTCAAAGACTTGTCAGACCATTCGTTTATAGGCCCAGACACCATAGCATAGACATAAACAAGGCTCTTGTAGGAGCCTCTACCTTCTTCAACTTTAAAATAAGGCTAATAAATTTATGATGCAGCTAAGTGGCATAAGGAATTGAGTGTTAGCCATGAGGTCAGGAGGACTCATCTTCCTGAGTTCAAATCTAGCCTCAGACAATTATTAGTTGGGTGATCTTGGGCAAGTCACTTAACCCTGTTGGCTTTGGTTTCCTCAGCTGTAAAATGAGCTGTAAAAGGAAATGGCAAATCATTCTAGTATTTTCACCAAGAATACCCCAAAAGAGATCATGAAGAGTCCGAAATGACTGAATAATGATTGCAACAATAAAATTTGTATTATATAAATTAGAGGTGGGGTTCTTTTAGACCAAAATGACTGGTCAACTTTAAGTTGCCATATAAATCTCAAAAAATAATGATTTTACTTCAATTATTTCTAACCACAACTATATATTGGATAATACAAAAGTGGCAAGTATCAGTCCTAATATAAATGCAAGGTTATTGTGTCAATCGAAATTAATTTTTCTTTATTAGTCCTTCATTTCTTTTATGAATGATGTCATAACATAGTAATTAGACCCATGTGTTCACTTCTAATTATTGTTGGAATTTGCAATGGTGTTCAATAGGCTCTCTTAGATTTTTTATAAGGCTTATTCTTCATTAATGAAGAAATGTCACAGCATGTAAATAAATATTTTAAAAGTCATCCTGATGCTTTGATTAATACTTGGAAGGAAATGTCTGTTTTGGAAGGTCGAATGGATGGCAGGCTTCCCTAAGAATGTCTGCAAGAAGAAAAAAGGAGACAACTCATTAGTTCAGCCTTTCTCCAAGAGTGATCAGTTCTGTTAAGACCTTCAATTATAATTACGAAAATATTCTCAATTTTTCAATTACTAGAGTTAGAAAGTCCAAACTTGACTTCTTCTCGGAATGAACCTTAGTGGGGTTCTGCTCATTCCTAAATTTCTAGAATTGTAAAAGGTTAGTTTATGAGAGTCCAGGATTTAGAAACAGAGAAGGAAAGAACAGATTAGGTTCTTATTCCAATCTAAAAGATTCTTTGTTCTTTTTTGATGGTACAGTGGGTAGACAGCCACTGAAATCTGAAGGACCTGAGTTCAAGTCTGACCTCAGACACATAACACTTAATAGCTGTATGGCCTTGGGCAAGTCACTTACCCTGACAGCCTCACATCCAAGGCCATCTCCAGTCATCCTGATTCTTATCTGGCCAGGAGATCTAAAGGGCTCTAGAGAAAGTGAAGTTGGTGGCTTAGCACATATGCCCTCACTCAAATCCAATGAACTTGCTTGTCATGGTATCACTTCTCTGATATCTTCTGTGAAAATGAAGGACTAACAAGTATGGGTCCTTGATAAAAAAAATTGATAGAATTTATAAGAGGAAGACAAAGAAAAAAAGGAATAAACACTCCCTCACACATTAAGAACCAGAAGGGACTTTAGAGGTTCATATGGTACAGTTCCTTCAGTTTACAGAGAAGGAAATTAAGGTCCAGAATTCATTCAAGGTCATGCCAATAGGAAATAACAGAGCTGGGATTTAAATTTACTACCTCCTACTCCCATTCTAAGCCTATATCCATTAAATGACTCTCTGTTATTCAGTCAGCAATCATTTATTCTAGCATCATAGCAGTGAATAGAGCACTGGCCTTGGAGTCAGGACCTGAACTCAGATTTGGTCTCAGACACTTAATAATTACCTATCTGTGTGACTTTGGGCAAGTCACTTAACAGCATTGCCTTACAAAAACAAACTGATAGACAGATGATAGATAGATAGATAGATAGATAGATAGATAGATAGATAGATAGATAGATACAAAAATAGATGGATGGATGGATAGATAAACTAGATTATTAAAAAAAGTTACAAAATTTGGCATCTGGAATTTTACATCACTTCTGCAGGGTTGTTGTGAAAATCAAGTGAGATCATATATAAATATTTTGCAAACCATCAAGTACTATAGAAATGTTAGCTAGTGGTGTTGGGTGGTGTTGGGTAGAGGTAGCAGTGATGATGGCAATGGTAGTAGTAGTAGTAGTAGTAATAGTAGTAGTTGTAGTAGTAGTGGTGCTGGTAGTAGTAGTAGTAGCAGCAGCAGCAGCAACAGTAGTAGTAGTAGTAGTAGTTGCAGTAGTAGTGGTGGTAGTGGTGGGGGTGGTGTAGTGGAATTCAAATAAACATAACTAGTTTTTAAGAATCAAGTCAGAATAATAAGTAGTATGTAACATGTATGTGCCACTTTATGATTCACAAAATGCTTTCTGTATCTAAATACTCTTTCTTAGACTTGTTATTTCTCTCCTTACGAGTGCAATTGACAGCTAAGAAATAATGTAAGCTAACACTCTATTTTCCCTTTAGAAATATGAACATAGACTAGATAAAACTGCCCAAGTCAATCTCATTTTTTTTTAGGTTTGATAATTATTAAGTGTCTGGGGCCATTTTTGAACTCAGGTACTCCTGACTCCAGGACTGGGGCTCTATCCAGTGCGCCACCTCACCACCCCAAGTCAATCTCATTTTGCAAGAATCATTTCAATACTTTCTAACCAAAGCTTTCCCTGAAGCCAACAGCCCTTGCCCATCTTATATAGCCTCTTCTGTCTGGTACGACACATTTGTTCAGCTTGGTTCTTGGTTCAGCTTGGATCTTAGCCCTTTAATGTCTCATAGCTGCCATCGCCTCCCATTTGGAGATAGTCTCCCTGCTTTCCATCTCCCTTTTTTCTAATTCATGGCCTAAACAAGCCACTCCTCTGCTCAAAAAACATCCATGGCACCCTTTCTCTGTAGGATAAAAATAAAAACTCTTTTACTTGTTCTTTAAAGCCCTCCCAATATGAACACCCCTTATCTTTCCAAACAGATTTCCCATTATTCCTTTCACAGATCATAATTCAGCTAAAACTGACAAATTCATACTTCTCAGATAGTCTCTTCATAGACTGCTTCTCACAAATTGCATTGTTAGTATCCCCCTCCCAAAATTACATTGTACTAATCATCACCACCATTCATATAGCACCTTGTGCACAAATATAAATACTATATAATTCATATAAATCCATGCACATATATTTATATGTATGTAAAATCTCTTTTGATAATCACAGCAATCCTATAAGATAGGTGCTATTAGTATCCCCATTTTACAGATAAGGAATTAAGACTGAGAGAAGTTATATGAATTGTCCAGGATTGCACAGCCATGTAGTGTCTGAGGAAGGATCAAAGGCAGGACTTCCTAACTCCAAAGTCAGTGTTCCTAATCCATAGCATCATCTAGACAGATATATTTTATATTTACTGAATGGCACACCCACTGCATCACCCTCTCCTTTTCACTCTCCCTCCCCTCCCAAACCACTAGCAGTCAAGGTCCCAAAAGGGCTTTTTGTCTTTGAATTCCTACCATCTACTACAATGTCTAACTCACAAGAGGGACTTAATAAATCCTGCTGAATAGAATTTCATGGATTATTAAATATTGCAGAAAGATTTGGAAGCAGATTAGTTAAATGGGTTGTGTCGATACTAGTAGCGGTTCTTTTCACAAGAAAGTATTTAAAAATTATTCCATGTTCTTGCAAATATCCTTCAATTCAAAAAAAAAATCAGTCTGACTTCTATAAACTCAAAGTTACTATCTCCTTGATTAGTCCCCTCCTCAAATTTCTTAGAAAAGAAAAATGAGTGGGGACTCTTCTCCTTTCCTTGAATCAGCTTTCTAATATTCTACTATTCAAGATCAGACCATCAAGATAGCACAATGAGGATCAGTTGAGGAACTGGGGATACTTAACTCAAACATGGGGCGCATGGTAGGTGGATTCAGATACTTGAAAGACTGATCTTTGTTAGAAAAATTGTACTCACTCTTCTTCGACCCAGAGGGCAGAAATAAAAGTGATGGGTAAAAGTTGCAGAGATGGAAATTTGGTATTGATCTAAAGAAACACTTCCTAGCCATTTGAGCTATGCATGCGTTGAATGGATCAGTGGAAGTGGTAGACTTCCGCTTAGAGGAGGCCTTCAAGTAAAGGCTGGATAGTCTTTGTTGGCTAGTTAGTAGTAGTAGTAGTAGTAGTAGTAGTAGTAGTAGTAGTAGTGGCAAATCTTCAGGTATGTATTGAATTAAAGGATTCCCTTGTCACCCCAAACTCATCATTCTTTCAACCACTGCCACAAATTTCAACTGTATTATACACTCTGGTCTCTGTACCATACCACCAACTTAAAATTTGCAGATGATCTTTGCTTATAGAAGACTTTTTAAAAAAATTTATTTAAGGCAATTGCCCAAGGTCAAACATCTAGGCAATTAGTAAGTGTCTGAGGCTGGATTTGCACTCAGGTCCTCTTGACTCCAGGGCTGGTGTTCTATCCGCTGCCCCTCATAGATGACTTTTGCAGAATTTTCTATCCCTGCTACATTCTTTACTTCAACTAGAGTCATGTTTCCACAGAACCAATTAAGGAACATCAGCTAGCATCCACTAATAGGTTGTCTGCCATTTTGCTTCTCTCTTCTCAGAACAATACAAAAATAATTGGGAAGAGGGGGAGATGATGGCATAAAAGGTTCAACTTTTACTTCTCCAATTAATTTTGAAAGAATACTCAGTAGTCCATTATCCTCCTATCCTACCTAGTCTGGAAAATATTTTGAAGGGGTTTAAAATATTGTAAAATGATAGTGCTTGAATGATCCTTGTAAATTATTTCATCCAACTCTCTCAATTTCAAAGATAGGAGACTGGAATTCAGAGATGTGCTCAAGGTCACATACCTAAAGCTTCCTTAGGCTCATTCCTTAAGTGTTGGACATTATTTTAAATGAAATTTCTAGGCATTAAGAAAAGAGAAACCTTGCTTGGGGGGAGTAGTTTTTCTCCCAGTATAAAATTAGAAGGAAAATCTGCTTCATTTATTCATTCATTCTTTCATTCAACAAATTCAATATTTATTTGTTATCCTTGATTCGCTGCAATGCAATTAATAAATTTTTATTTAGTTTAATATTAGGTGACACTTTGGAACCCCAAGGACCTACTATTAATGAGTCAGGTACTTGAATTATGGCAAAACAACAGTTTAGGTTGATTGAGAAGCCTTAAAGTTCATATTAATTCTGTGCATGGGAAGAAAAGGAGCCATAGAAAGTACCTACAACTCCACAGTGATGTTCCCACTCAGAGAAGAAATCCTCTGTAACAATAAACTGGGAGGAGGAGGGGGTTGGGATCCCAGCTCTGGGCTAGAAAAGCTCACTGTCTCCGGTGTGGTTCCTAGAACTGTCCAATGTCCTCATGTCACAAAAAAGGGGCCCAAAGAAATGTACACATCACAATCACAAAAGGTGCAAATGAGAAATAAGATTGGATACAGTCTAATAGGAGGACCCCTTAGAAACCAATGGCAGGGGCAGCTGGCCCTGGAGTCAGGAGTCCCTGAGTTCAAATCCAGCCTCAGACACTTAATAATGACCTAGCTGTGTGGCCTTGGGCAAGCCACTTAACCCCACTGCCTTGCAAAAAGAAAGAAAGAAAGAAAGAAAGAAAGAAAGAAAGAAAGAAAGAAAGAAAGAAAGAAAGAAAGAAACCAATGGCAGTCTCTCTAGCTGATGGAACCCATCAATCCATCACATTCCCTACAAATCTGCTATTTCTTAGCCTTCCAGATGCACAGGCAAGTGGTAGAATTTTATTATGAAATTTCGTAGTTTGCCACTTGATCTTTTAAATGTAGCAACTTTTTTAATTAAATATATTTCCTCCTCTTTCCACCTACCCCCAGCATTGAAGAAAAAGAAGAGTCAAATTCTTATATCAAACATGATAAAGTCTAAAGAAACTGATTTCCATGCTGAATATGACCAAAAAATATGTCCCTGAAGCCATCCCCTCCTAGTCATTCCTCTTTTGGCTTTCACTTCTTCACCATTGCTAAAGACAGAAGTTTAAAAGAACAAACTGTTCTTTCCCAAGTGCTCTGCTCATCACTGCTGACCTCCTGGCACCGAGTAACTTTGGTCACCTGCTCCCCCAAGCCTGTATTCTCTCTTCTTCCTTTTTCTGGGCTCTCCTTATACTTTCACCTATACTCCCCTCTCAAACCACATGATATTCATTTACCCAAGGAGAGAAGAGGGAAAAACTCCAAATCTCAGATTTGCAAAGCATGGTCTTAACCATTTTTCCCTTGAAAGGAGTGGCTTCAGAATATAATATAGTTAAAAATCTCATTTTGCAATGGTTCTTGGCAGAGGAAACCCTTTATACAGGCTTACCAAGTACCCCACCTTTGCTAAATAGAGGTGTGCAGATACAAGAAGGCAGACCCTGCCCTCTCAGAATTGTCACTAGGTGACAAAAGAGATCATCCTAGGCCCCGAGCCTTAGCTGGAGAAATTAGAGGTAGGGACAGAAGTGATTACAAAACAAAATGGAGCAAGAACACTGCAAACATATTTGAAAGTTTAGTGAGATGCCACTTTAAGTGGAGGGTCTTGCTAATTCTATCCATTTAAAAGGATTTATTTACTATAGTCTTATTGGATCCCACTGTTTCAGTCTCAAAGATTTTGCCATCAGTTAGGATTCAGTTGGAATTTTCATCCCTGGTAGATTTAGCAAAAATTTCCAATCTGATGTTAGCATCTTTAAAACATTTCCCCAGAGGGCGGCTAGGTGGCGCAGTGGATAGAGCACCACCCTGGAGTGAGAAGTACCTGAGTTCAAATGCGGCCTCAGACATTTAATAATGACTTAGCTGTGTGGCCTTGGGCAAGCCCCATTGCCTTGCGACAAACACTTCCCCAGAGATGAGGTCCTTTCTTCTATCTCCATGTGGAGGCCACTTCTTCTGGAGTATTAGTATATGCTTTTTGTTGTAATCATTTCTGACAAGGATTTCCCAGAGGGCATCTGTAGAGGTCTGGCAGAGCCCAGTGGCCTCTACCAAACCCTGTGGGTCAGGAAGCCTATCTGCCAATAAGCCAGTGGGGGATTTCTTTTGTTGTCTTTTGGGGGCTCACTAACCCTCTGAAGCTGCTTCTACTCCAATCTCCACCTGCCGAGAGGCAAGCTTTCCTAAACTCACTTTTTCCTTATTTCCTGTGACTTCTCTGAGACATCAAATTACAGGATGGTTGAAGAAAATGCTTATGCAATCAGAAAGAGGCTATTCTTCAACTAGAGAGGGAAATCAGCTCATTTAGGACATTGTTCAAAAAGAATGGGAAACCATTAAACACTAGACTTTCTATAATGATTTATATTTTACTGCATGATGAGGGACCTTCAAATTAATGGGGAGAACCCTGGGTTTAGTCACAAAATTCAATTTCAGACTTTTTATGCAGATGAAAGATTGAAAAAGAGTCAATTCATTTCTGGGACTCAGTTTCTTCAGATGTAAAATGTAACATTTTGGGACTAGAAATTCTCAATAGTTCTTTCCAGTTCTTCTGCTTCCATCCCACAAAACTGACTTATTTAAAATCCAGTCTTTGGGAGTCTTCTAAGTTTTAACAAGGAACTGGGAGGATTATGGGATCAAAGAAAAGTAGCTTCATCTCCCATCTTCATGCCTTTGCCCTGGCTCTTCTTTTTAGAATCCTTGGCATCCATCAAGACCCAGCTCCAATCTTTTTTTTTAATATTAAGGCTTTCTTGGTCCCCCTGGTAATGATACCTTCCCTTTTCAGATGACCTTCCATCCAGTCTTTGTATGTACCTAGTTGTTCATACATTAGCTTCCCTATTAGGATGGAAATTGCTCCTTAACCTCACTGTTCACTACTGAAGGGAGGGAGAGTAGAAAGAGAGGGTGGAAGGAAATTTTGTAAGTTAAAAATATGTGTAGGCATACAAATGAATGTTGAAGAATTTTCATAACATTAGTATATGGAAAAATAAAATATCAATAAAAAAGAAAGCATCTCTGAGAATTTGTAGGTAAAGTATCTCACCCAGCCCCATTTCCATAGTAATTTCATATTTGTAAAGATACATATTATATTTTAATACATTGTCATGAGCCACCTTTTTGTCCAGTTGGACATTTAAACATAATGTATACTATAACTGGGAAAAAAAGAATGGAAATTGCTTGAGGACAGAAATTGTTTATTGCCTTTCTTTGTATGCCCATGCTTAGTAAGGTGCCTAGTAAACCATAAGCATTTATGGTGGGGACTGACTATCCCCACCACCACCAAAACAAAATTTTAATAATATTGTGAGCGGTCTCATGAATCAAGCGCTAGACTTAAGAATCCAAAAGTTCTAGATTCAAATTCTGTCACTGACCCTTCTTGTCTGTGTGACTGCAGAAATCACTTCACCTCTCTGAAACTCAGTTTCCTCATCTATAACATGAAGATGCCAATACCTACCTCACATGGATGTCTCATAGATCAAATGAAAACATCCAGGTAGATAGATAGTTAAATCACTACAGGATTTCAGCATCATAACTTTCCCCCTTTCATTTTTAGAACAAAATTGCTAATGTCATTAGCCTATTTATAAAACAGGAAACGTTCTAATTTGAAATGAGAATTTCTCATTTCCCTAGACCCTCACTTCCCCATTTCTATTAGAAACTTCTGGTCAGTTTTACTTAGCAAGGATGCTTTCCTATCAAGCCAAAAATCAGATGGTGGCAGGATGCTTGTGGCTGTGAGCATCCCGTCATGGACCTGGAAGCCCTGAGAAGTCTAATTTAGCCAATTCTCGCTTCAATGCTCTAATAACTGCCATTAGGACACAGAGGGAATGAAATCAGCCTCCCAAAGGCCTGTAGACCCCCCAGCAGAGCATACCTCTCTCATCTTCTGGAAGAATTGGATTTGCCAACACAAGAGAGAGTAAAGGATTTGAGCAAAGCCATTTGCCTGTATTGCAAGAACTCGTCTTCCATCCTCCGATTCCTCTAGCTACAAGTGCTCTCTCCTTCCTCAAACATTCCTAGATGCCTTTGGATTCATCTCTTTTTCGCCCCTTCCTCCTTCCCTTTAATTACATTGACTTGTGTCAATACCCCATCCTCCTCAACAAAATGGAAGGTCCTTAAGATCAGGGCTGTGCCTTCAAGGTGATATTTCATTTTCAAATCCACCCAGAAGATACACAGTGCTTGTACCCATGTGTGCAAAAATCAGGTTGTGAAACAAAAAAGTGGGTCCCAGCACCCTCGCTGCCCCAATAATGGTGTACTGATTTGGTGTATTTTGTTTCCAGTTTTGTATGTGAATATGTGTTTGTATGCATGCTGTCTGCCTCGATAAAATTTAAGTTTCAATGTTGGGGATATAGGGAAAGGAAGATGCTACTTTTGTTTTTGTAGTCATCCCTAGACTTACCACAAGCCTAGTATACAGTAAGTGCTAAATAAATATCTGAAAATGGATTGACCTGGCGCAGAGGGAAGGGCCTAGGGCCATTCTTCCACCCTCCTGATTGTATTAAATGTATAACCCTGCTTATCATGATCAGCAATGATAGCAACAACCATTTATTAGCATTTGTTGTATGCCACACAACAGAGAAATAAAGAAAGATGAAGTACCCTACCAATCGCACCTCCTCCCTAGGAGGTGCCCTATCTAGCAGGGGGGCCTAGCAAAATTCATTTTGCCTCTTTAGTTTCCTGAGCTTTAAAATGGGGACCTTTATGGGTTAATATCTCCACAGGCAGCAGCAGATCCTAGTGGTTAGACCAGGAAGACCCAAGACTACTCCTGACCCTTACTCACTGTGGGATCCTGAGTCACCTGAGTCACCATTACACATTATAGCTACCAAGGGGCGGCTAGGTGGCACAGTGGATAGAGCACTGGCCCCGTAGTCAGGAGGACCTGAGTTCAAATATGTCCTCAGACACTTAATAATTACCTAGCTGTGAGGCCTTGGGCAAGTCACTTAACCCCATTACTTTGCAAAAACCTAAAACAAAAAAAGAAATATAGCTACCAAGTTGTAAACTAGGATTGCAAACTGAATTATTGGAAGTCCTTTCCCACACAAGGCATTTGTTACACCATTGAAATTTGGGTTTCTACTGAGAATGCTATACTCTCCCATAGGTTCCAATATAGATTAAACAAGAGTGAATAGAGTGCCCTGGAAAACTTAAAGATATTTATAGGGCAGCTAGATGACACAGTGGATAGAACACCAGCCCTGGAGTCAGGAGTACCTGAGTTCAAATCCAGCCTCAGACACTTAATAATTACCTAGCTGTATGGCCTTGGGCAAGCCACTTAACCCTGTCTGACTTGCAAAAAAGCCAAAAAAAGATATTTATATCTCTCTATATAAATTATAGTATAGTTATAGACATATATAGTTTTAGCTGTAACTAATCTATATCTGAAACAGACATTATAGGCATATATATTTATGAAGTCTATTATAATACTTTATAATATGAAACCAGCCTAATAGAAAACCTAATATTTTATCTATGTTAATGTGTGTGTCTCTGTGTTATATATATGGTATCCCAAAAGTCTCAGTTCAGGTTTAAGCTTTACTAACTTCCGAATTGTAAATGTCACACTTACCAAAAAAATCCTTTGAAACCTTTATTTAAAATTACATTTATTTTTATAAATTTTGAATAATAAACCAGAAATTACATATTATGTGTGTGGTGACTTCTGGATGAAACTTTGTTAGCTCAGGGAATTGGGAGAGGAGACCTTATGTGGCACTTCAGCTTTCTGAGGTATCTCCCCGGGATTTTTTCTCATGGAATCTCACCAAAATCATCCAGTACTCACTAGTACCAACCTTTGGGGGTTCTCCTAAGGCTGAAACTACAAATACAATCTTTCAGTTTCTAAACTTCAACAGATGAAAATTTTTGCAAAGTTCAATTATCAGCATATGCAATAGTTAGCAGAAGATGGTATTTATGTTGAATTTTCATAAAGAATCTATCCAGATTTTAAGATTTTAATCAGACCTTCAAATGTTATTTTTACAAGCATTAGTATCATCTACATAGCTGAAGTTGTTAAAGATTCCAACTGCACTAAGACTTTTGGGACAGTATAACTATATATAATATATTATATATATATATTCACATATACGTGTATATTTACATGTGCATATATACTCTTGTTTTAGGTTTTTGCAAGCCAGTAAGATTAAGTGACTTGCCCAAGGTCACACAACTAGGTAATTATTAAGTGTCTGAACTCAGATTTGAACTCAGGTCCTCCTGACTCCAGGGCCGGAGCTCTATCCACTGCATCACCCTAGCATCATGTTTGTATAGGAAGTTGACCTTGAAGATAAACACACTTAACCTCAAGCCTTGTGCAGACACCTCTGGGCTATGGTCCTCAGACCAGGCACATACCCTCCCAGGGCGTGAACACTCCAAGTTTCAGAGTATTCCCCTAATCTTGATTTGATAAACTCTTCCTGGGAACTACTTTTACATGAATGCAGTGATGATCAAATCAGGGGGTGTCTGTCTGTGGCCATCACAGAATTCTTAAAAGCTTCAGTTACATACCCAGCTATAGTAGGGTGAATCAAAATCATTTCAAAACATGAGTTTTATCTCCTAACACAATTTGATTTCTCATGAACTTATTTGCATAATAGTCACTTTCTAAAGATTCCTTTTCATATGCAAAGACATCTACCTACAGATAAGTTCTTAAGAGGAGTCAAAAGGACATTTTCCTTCTAAGAAACTACTTCACAGGATCTTTGTGGCAATGTAACATGAAAGAATAAAGTAGCCTGCAAATCATAACAATATCTGCATCTATATATATAATATCTGCTATTATCTATACATACACACATTTATATTTAAAATTATTAATTAAACTATTTAATAAAACTATTATTATTTCCATATATATATATATATATATATATATATATATATATATATATGTCAACTTAATATGTATCTGAAATGATTGATGATGATGTTTGTCCTTTGTTCTGGAAGAAGACCATGACATCAGGGAGATGATGCCTTGACAAGCACAGGATGGAGATTTGAGTGAAGGAGGCTGTGCTAAGTCCCCAGCCTCACCTTTTCCTCCAGAATCATCTGGGTCCAGTGGCCAGATAGGAATCAGGATGACTAGAGATGGCCCTAGATTCTAGACAATCAGGGTCAAGTGACTTGTCCAAGGTCACACAGTAAGGCTACATTTGAACTCAGACCCTCCTGGCTTCATAACCAGTGTTCCCCTCACTTGGCCATCGAAATGTTGGTTTTAGCTCAGTGATTCCTTTGACAATGCATTGTTGCATTCAATGGTGATGCACCATCATGACCCCTGAAAAGGGTTTGAATCCCGAGGGTGGTCGTAGTCCTACAGGTGCTTCCCATATCTGAAATATGCTGTTGATGGATACATATATCTTCATGCCTTGGTATAATATTATATACGTATAATATAGACATTTATTACTAGTCTATATGTCTGCATAAGTAATGTATACATAAATACATGAAAAGCTACTCTGGTGGCAGAGAAGACAGAACACTGGGCCTGGAGTCAGGAGAACCCGAGTCCAAATGTGGCGTCAAATACTTCCAAGCTGTGTGACCCTGGACATGTCACTTAATCTCTGTTTGCCTCAATTTGATTACTTATAAAAATAAAGATAATAGAACTTCCCTCCCAAATGAGATAAAAAGCATTTGGCACCTTGCTGGTCAGATAGTAAACACTATAAAAAGTGAGCTGTTAATTACTACTATTAGATAAAAATCTACTGTATTGTCTATTTTAATTTAATAAAAACTAGATATGACTTGAAATAATTTGGTTTTCTATAAAAGAAAATCATCTTTGTCTTTTAATGATGAGATTTGAATTCTCTGAAATTTATGGATATATATTCATCTGTAGCTAAAATATGCTATTATGTTATATACATTTTATATAAAATATACTGCTGTATATATTTCTAAAAAACTTGGAGAGAGATTGGGCTCAGTGATCTTCTACAGGGAAAACCCTGGTGAAACAACTCCCTCCGCTGAAACAGGCAGGTACCCCTTGACAAGATGTGACTGTGGGAATTGTCATTTATCCAGGCTCAGATAGCCAGCACTCATTGAAGGCAAGACTTCCCAGCTTCAAAATCAATTCTCTATCCATTGCTTCCTGTATAATATGTAAATAATTTATTTCACATCAAGATAATATGTAAATAATTCATTTCACATAAAGATAAGAGACATACATATGTGTGCTTGTTTCTTGATCTGTGTTCTCTTATTTCCGCAGCTCCTTCAAGCACTTGATTGGAGGCTTGGACGATGTTTCTAACAAGGCCTATGAAGATGCAGAGGCCAAAGCAAAGTGAGTTACAACAAATCTCTTTAGTGTTAATCTTGATCTCATCTAACATTGGCAGGGAATCACAAGATGTTAAGAACATAATTTATCAAAATTATAAAAAGCAGCATTTCTGACAGAGAGAAATAAATTATGGGAATAACCCTGCTGAGCACCACAGAGATTTGTGAAGAAGAAAACAAAGTCATATTCAGGCCAAGGTAAATATTAGTCAGTGTGACTGATAAATTAGTGAGAGCCTCACTCCATGAACAGGAACTATTAATATTTATGTGTTTGTGTGTGGGGGGAATCTACACACATAAACACAAATACAACCATTTAAATTTATCAAGAAGAAAAAATGAATTCTCTAAAATCTAATATAAACAATGCAAAGAAAATTAAGTGTTTCACCCCTTGAAAAATACTTTCAGAAATTGCTGAGTTAATAAATTATTCTATTAGAATTTGTAACTCCTAGAGAAAATCTTTTCTTCCATATGAGCATTCTTGGGGTTCTTATTTCAAATGGTGTCATCACAGGTTCATTTTTATCAATTCCCAGAATGAATGTTATAAGGTAGTAATATCCACATGGTCATTAGGTATGTATACAGAGATCCAGACACAGATAGAGGAAGAAAAAGACAGTGATACAGATATAAATCAGAGATACAGAGATGCAGAGATACAAAGATACAGTGATACATAGACACATAGATAATACAGAAAGAAATGATTGATAGATGCATACATTCATTCAAAGTAGATTTCACCCAACTTGACCAAACTCCTATGAATAATTATTTTAAGATAATAATCTACTGCATTGTCTATTTTTAATTTAATGAAAAATAGATATGACTTGAAATAATTTGGCTTTCTATAAAAGAAAATCATCTTCGCCTTTTAATGATGAGATTTGAATTCTCTAAACGACTTGCCCAAGTCCCTAGTTGTGGATAAACCCCAGCTATCCAGTCATTCCAAAGTCAGTCTTGAGTATCATATACATCAGATATCTGGAGAATTGACTGATTTTTTAAAACTGACTCAACTGTCTTTTTATTAGCCTATAGATAAACCAGAATTATTTTTGCTCAGAGAATGGGAGAGTTTCAGTTGCCCCAAGAATCTGTGACACATGAAAATACATTCCAGAAGGAAAAAAAGATTAAAATCAGTATTGATTCAGCAAGAGTCAATCTTATTTTTAAAAAGCAGTATCATATGTGGATGTAGGCAGCCACAAAGAGCTCAAGATACTGTCAAAGAAATCCTGAAAAAAAACCAGAGAGTTTCCTATTTGAAAAGAAAGAGTATTGAATGATGGGAATTTTCACCTTTATAAGTGAGTAAGATTTGCTCAGTGAAATATAAAGGATAATTTTGAAGTACATCCTAGAGATTTATTGATACTTCGAGCACTGGAAGAAATTACTAAGTAATAATTGTTCAGATTGCCAAAAAGAAATCCAAAAAGGGAGATAGCAAAATCAATCATACTATTAGCTTTTTAAAAATGACTTCCTTACAATAAAACCTAATGTGAGAGAGTCCCTGAGTCTGTGTGGAGGACATAGAGGAAAATGTCACATAATTATAGTTTTCTTTCCCCAACTTTTTCTATTTTATTTTGAGGATGATGTTAAGCCATTTTACCTTTTGTAAATTTGATTTTTTTATTGATATTGTCTTTTCTTGCTATCATGGGTAAAAATTAGATTTTGCTTTAATTACTTCTTAGTGGAAAACCCCATCCTAAATCTTTGTGACTGTCCTCATTCTCATCACACTTCTGTGTATTGGCAAAAAAGAGACAGCTAAGGTTCTGCAGGGGATACAGAGCCCTGGGTCAGGAAGGTCAGAGTTCAAATTCATGTATACTAGCAATGTGAGACTGGGCAATTTATGCAGTCTATATCAATTTCTTCATCTCTATAATGGGGATAGTAACAGCACTGCCCTTCCATGGATGTTTTAAGGATAAAATGAGATAATTTTTAATTTTATAAAGTGAAAGCAATAAAATACTACCAAAATTCTAGCTATTTTTTCCTAATTTTAATTTTTTCATATAAAAATGTAAAGATGTTTTAAAGAATTTATATTTTCTTTATAAGTCAATGTACCTCTTCCAGCAACTCTATGGATTTTTTTTTGAAATTAGAGCATTTTTGAAATTGTGAAAATAATGTAAGAGTCACAGAAGATAAAAACAAATGTGTTCCTCTACTTCTCCTTTAGTTTATAGCAACTGGGATCTAGTATGAGTTATGGTTTTGTGGTTGGGAATATCTGATGAGTGACACTTAAAAAGGTCAAGATAATTTCTGGGCCTTTTAATCGTTTTATTAATAAGGCTAGCATAATAAGCATAGGCACTTTGGTCATCTCTCTCTTAGATCAAAGATCCTCATGGCACCTTTGAAGAGTAGGTGTTTCCCTGTTTGGCAATCTGGGAATTGGGAATTGTTGATTGGTTAACAATTAATGAGAGAATGAATATCACAGTGCAGGTCTGGAACTGACCTTCCATTATGCCATGAACTTAAGTTGTCCCAAGCCTTGAGTAATATATTCAAAGAATTTATTCCCATCCAAACCTGAGGTGGGGACTCAATGAAGAAGAACATTACCTTAATCTTCAGAGACTGAGGTCTTGAAATGAAAATGGAAGAAAATGGGGAAATATAAATCTTCCCAAAATCATTGGTTATTAAAAATCATCAGATGCTAACTAATTGTTTGAATCTGGACAAATCAGTTAACCTTTCTGAGCCTCGGGATACTCCCTAGAACATATCCACTGTCAAAGAGGAGTTGTGTTTGACTTCCACACTGGGAATTCTGCCCACTGCCAAAATTACAAAACTGTCTAAGAATCATATAGACTTGATATAGGGTAAAAGATGAAGTCAAGTTAAATTCCAAACATAAATTATGCACCATCACATCAATGAACTCAGACTGACAAGACTTTTGTAACTGTTCTTTGCTGAGAGTATATTGGGGAGGAGGGAAAGATAGGGAAAACAGAAGGTATCCAAACCTTTAGAAAGAGAAACAGTTTATGAATTAATTTAAGGGAAATGACTAAGATTCTGAAAGGCAAACTCAATATGGGCAAATCAAGGTTTTCAAAATAAAAAGATTAATTAGATGACCTGGCTTAACTTTTTTGTTGTTGCTTTTTTAGATTTTTGCAAGGCAGTGGGGTTAAGAGGCTTGCCCAAGGCCACACAGCTAGGTCATTATTAAGTGTCTGAGGTCAGATTTGAACCCAGGTACTCCTGACTCCAGGGCTGGTGCTCTATCCACTGCGCCACCTAGCTGCCTGATCTTGCTTAACTTTTAAGGATTTTTTTAGCTTTTTTAACTTCATTTCACTTTTTTTTAACTTTTAAAAGGTTTCATCCTTCCTTCATAAATAAGTCATTATTCTTTTAAATAGCCAGCTGAACTTCTGTACTTAAATGGGAAGTCCTTTTTAAGACTCTCCCTGCGTGACTCTGGTCAAGTCATTTTGGGGACTTTGAAACCTAGTTTTCTCACCTATAAAATGGGCATAATTATATTTCTTCAAACTGACTCTCAGGATTGTTTTGAAGGAAATACTTAATAAATTTTAAGCCATTGTAGAAATTGTGAATTAGTGTTTCTTGCTGTTAGAATATAGATCTGGCATGAAATTAGATAAAACAGTAAATGGGCCCCATTGACCTCTTGTTCAGATTAATCTAAAGTCGCGTCTCAGAAAAGCAAACTCTGGCCACTATCAGCTGTGACTCTATTTCCTTTGCCCCCCAGAAAGATCGTAGCTGTTGTTTTTCAGGGATTTTTTCAGTCATGGCAGAGATACTGAAGAGATCTGCTATTTCCTCCTTTGCAGATGAGAAAACTGAAGCAAATCGGATAAATAAATAAATTAAAATAAACAGAAGTGCCGTACCCATGTTTACACAGTTAGGGAGTGTCTGAGGCCTTATTTGAACCCTGAAAGATGAGTCTTTATGACTTTATTACATGTACTCTATCTACTGTGCCACTTAGTTGCTGCCCCAAACTTTCCAGAAAGTAAGGCAATGGTGAAATTGAATAAAATCAGTTGAAATGAGGGTCAGAAATTTGTTGATTTACACTATTGCTATTACTTAATGCATCAGTTCTCTGGATCAGATGCAATATCCCTTGCAGGTCAGCAGGGCACTTGAAGGAGGCTCAAATATATAGAAAAAACTGAACACATAGATGGATAGAGAGATAGATAGATGATAGATGATAGAGACAGATAGAGAAAGAGAGATGATAGAGATAGAAAGATAGATAGATAGATAGATGGATGGATGGATAGGCAGATAGATGGACAGACATACAGAGACAGAGATTTCTCAATGTCTATAGATAGATCTATATCAATATGTATGTGTTTGTATACATACATATACATATGGGGGAGAGAGAGAGAGAGAGAGAGAGAGAGAGAGAGAGAGAGAGAGAGTGCAAATTGAACACCTCAGTTCAGGATAGTTAAGACAACCTACATGTATAGAACCATTTACAAATCTGTAAAACTAGACATCACTTTTCAGCTTCCAGGAAGGAAGAAAGGAAGGGAGGAAGGGAGACAAAAGGGGTGAAGAGGAAAGGAGGAAGATGAAGGGAGGGAATGGAGAGAGGGAAGAAGGAAGGGAGGAAGGGAAGCTCCCAGAAAAGTCTAGAAAACCACAGGGAGGGTGGTGTGTGCTTAAGAGTTAGAAGGGCAGGGATGACTGACAGCCAGGATGACACCAGATTACATTGTTAACTTGCTTGGCTGACTAATGAAGCTGTGGCTTAGTTTGCCTCTCCCCTTAGGGAATAATTCACCTCATTTCAGTTTGCTTCAATTCTGGGACTCTGCTCAGGGCTGACATTACCATGACAGGCCCATCTAACTTGGTGTTGTTAGCACAGGTCGTTTTTACCAAATGCTTATATGAGTCAAATTTTGCACTAACTACTAGACTGCCAACTCCTTCAGGGCAGGGAGCACATCTTTGTGTCGGCTGCATGGTGGAGTCTCCATGTTTCCCGGAGCTGGATTGCACCAAACCATAGCCAGAAGAAACACTGAGCACTCTTCGTTGTTTGTCCTTTGTTCTCAAAGTGGAACATAATACAAGCTAGGTGATGACATGACATGCAAGTGAATTAGATTAGAGTGAGGGAGTGCTCTGCTTTTCTGGGCTTGCCCAAGATTGGAAGGCACATGAAGAGCCACCTGCTTCCTAACTTACAGGGTTATCACTGGATCCATATGATTTTGAACAAGGGAAAATTTCCTAAAGATCATTGTCACCACCCAGACTTCCCCCCATTAGATGAGAAACTCAGGGATTTGTGGAGAGAGACAGAGAGACAGACAGAGAGAAAAACAGAGAGAAAGAGAGAGAGACAGACAGACAGACACAGACACAGACAGTCATATACAGAGACAGACACAATAAGGGAGACATAGACACAGAGAAAGAGACAAAGAAGAGAAACTGAAGATCAGAGATATTAAGTAATTTGCCTATAGACTCACAGATAAAAAGAAGCATTAAAGAAATCAAGTCTTCTGATTCCAAATCCCGTGGATTGGTACTTAGACTGGCAGGCATCTACTAAAAGGTCTCCACTATGCTCTCTGTCCCTCCTGCCCCCCCACAAAATGTTAGGTAATTCATTCTTGTTCTCTAGCACAACTTAAATGATATCTATGATTCAAATGTAAAAAATCTTAATGTTGTTTTATGTTTCTGAAAACTTCTTGGTTAATAAGAAGAGTGTCAGAGAGAAAATAAATGGAATATTTCCATGAATAGACATTTGGAATTAACTCCTAAGTCTTTGTTTGTGAAAAATCCATGACTTTTTGGCAAAAGTAGGACTGTTTCTGTAATTTCCTGATAACAGAAAGAATCTAAAAATGACTCAGTATCTGCTGTGTCTGGTGGGGATAATAGGGTCCTTGTGAGTCTCTTAGTCAAACTGTTCAAGAGGTGAAGATTAGCTTAACTGGGAGGAATTGTTTGGGATGTTTCTTAGAACAATATTGTTATTCCTGAGAGACACTGGTCCTGGACCGCCCAGCATCATGTGCCCTCATCAAAAATAGTGCTATATTCTAATGAATAAGGCAGAATTGCAGTAGCCCAAGGAAACAGATTTGCAAATTTAGAGACATCTCCATTCCAAATGGTCATGTGCACTATTGGTATCTGACTTGTGGTAGAGCCCTTGAGCTCCTATTGGTCTGATCTGCCACAAATGGACACAAAATCCCTTGACCCCAGCGTAATGATGTCATTTTGATCAAGTGCTCAGTGTTTCTTTTGGCTCTGTTTTGGTGTAATCCAGCTCCAGGCAACATGGAGACTCCACCAATCAACAACCAATCATGGAACCTCCCAGGTGGAGGGGATTTCAGAGCAGTCACAATTTAACATGCTCCTGAACAAATTCCTATCAATGGCATTCCTGACAAGTGGACATCTATCCTTTGCACTGAGGGGGAACCCAATGTCTCATTTCCCCCTGGGATAGTTGATTACTAAGATCTGTTTTCTTATAGCAAACCTATTTTAACCCAGTACAACTAGTCCTTCCATCTAGAGCATAGTGGAGTTATATCCTCTTTGAGATTAAGTTTCCTTATATTTAAAATGAGAAGTTTGGATTAGATTACTTCAAGAACTATGACGTTATGATCCTATATGTATAATGAGCCATGAAGCCCTATAGAAATGTCAGCTGATCAAATACTCTCAGATGATAACAATATTGGATAATCTTTCACATTTATGAAAAATTCTATAATTCTATAATTGCACATACATAAATAACACTTTAAATAGTGGAAAGAGATTAGATAGATAGATAGATAGATAGATAGATAGATAGATGATCATTAGAGCTTCATAATAATTCTAAAATCAGTTATAATAGATATTATTGGTCCATTTTGCAGATAATGAAAGTGAGAATTAAAGAAGTTAAGTGAGTTACCCACAATCATACAACTAGTCAGTAAAAGACAGTGGTTTGAACCCAAAATTCCAGACTCTTAAGACATACATCCTTGCTAATACAACTTGCTCTCTTTCTGAAATCAAAGGACCTGGATTCAAATCCTATGTGTTATGTTAGCCCATGTGTGGTCTACTTCCTGAGTTTCATTTCCCTCACCTACAAAATGAGGTCTCTGATATCCTTTCTGGTTTTAGAATTCCAAGCTTAAGATTTTAATTCCATTTTTTTTTCCTTGAGCATGCTCACCTAGCCTGAACTAGAAGAATGTGCCTCCTAAGATAAATTTCCTTTGTGGAAAATTATACTTGACAGAAACTTTACCTTGGAGACATGTTAAACCTTCCCTTGATTACTTTTAATTATCCATTGGGCTCTTTTTTTTTGAAATAGGAAGTATGAAAAATAAAGACATTGTCAAAGGCAACCCTAGGCCCAAAGGAAAACACATTGGTTCCTATTGCTTTATCTATAGCAACTAGTACATCTGTGCTCATAATTGACCGTGTGTTTTTGGTGTAGACCTGGGCTTTTGCTGCTTCAACATAATCCTCTTCAAATGACTAAGCAATCTTTCATTCACAGACTCCAAAAGAATCAGATTAAGAGGTGAATGGGCATTTAGACATGGAGTAATTTGCCCAGGGTCACACAACAGACTATGTCAGAGATGAGACTTGAGGTCCAGGCTAAGTGCCGTTTCAAGGTCCATCTCTAAGACTCCATATTGCCATTCACATATAAAAACATGTGTATGTATCTACATGTGCAATCATATCTATGTAAACATTGCTTAAATATTGAACATAGATCACTAGACCTAAAGGCAGGAAGACTAACCTCAGTCTTCCAATCCAGAATATGAACCTGGCCTCAGACTCTTCTGCTCTTTGGAATGTTAAGTATGCCTCACATCTCTTTAGACTTCTGTTTCAGAGGATTTTTAAATCTGGCTGATAGAAAGGTTTGTCTGTACAAATGGAATCACAGCTTCAGATTCTCCTCCCTCGTTTCTCTATAACTCAGGAAAAGGAACCAGATATGTTTAGATGGGAAAAGATTCAGTGGGAACAAGAATGTAATGATAATTGGACCTCTCTACTTGGTGCCTGAAGGCAGTACTTGGAGGACTGGGGAGAGGGATTTCATAAGTGACCTTCATGTTTGGAACTTGGGACTTGGAGTCCGAAAGGTGTGACTTCAAATAGCATCAATAACACAGTCAGTTAGATGATGCTGGGCAAGAAGCATTTGGAGTCTTAGTTTCTTTATCTGTAAAATGGAGATAACAGCTGTAGTACCTACCTCCTAGGCTAGTGATGAGACTTAAAAGAGATAGACAATATGATTTACTAACAAATGTGAGCTTTATAAAATATTGCTGGTTTGAAGAAATCACCTAGAGTAATAATTTCCTACCTTCCTTTAAAGGAACCTTTAGATGTGAAAATGGAAACCTCACTAGAGGCTTAAAACCACATGGAAATGACTGTTATACAGGATGTTAGATGCCCTTTGAGATTGCTTTCAGCTTTGGGATTCTAGGAATCAATGAGGTTAGATTTTCAGGTCCTGTTATTCAAGTCCTCTGTAATAGAGTATATTAGTGAAGTGCATTGTTATATATTTGACAAAACTATTGTTCTCTGAAGCATGGGGCTGCCATGTTTTGGTTTGTTGCCAAGAGTAAATGAATACGGGGCAGCTAGGTGACGTAGTGGATAAAGCACTGGCCTTGGAGTCAGGAGGACCTGGTTCAAATCCAGTCTCAGACACTTAATAATTACCTGGCTGTGTGGCCTTGGGCAAGCCACTTAACCCCATTTGCCTTGCAAAAAAAAAAAGAGTGAATGAATGAATGAATGAAAATGTATTTAGTTACATGTCAGGCCCTAAACTTATACCTGAGAATGCAGTGATACAAGGAAGTCTCTGTCCTCAAAAAGCCTCCTTTCTAATGAGGAGGATAACCACATGCCCCTAAGAAGCACTCTATTGTTTCCTTCTCAGTGACAATGCTTTGGTCTCTCACCTATCATTTTTGTCTGATTTGGCCTGCCAAGGAAGCTAACTTGTCTGCAATTTTTGAAAATTTAACTTGTTTGATGTCTCCTGATCCATGCAAGGTTGTGTCACCAGTCCTGAGGTTCATTTGGCTTGGTAATATCTCTTAAATGTCTCTTAGAGTTAAAATTTTTGCAGTGTGGTAAGAACCCCCACACTTCCTAACCCTCTCTTGCTTTGAAATCTTGACCTTTTTAATCATGTTTAGGCACCTTGGAAGAAAAATTGTCGACATTCCCATCATCTTTGCACCACTTATTTCTGACATCCTCCTCTTAATAAAAGAGGATTTCAGGGATATGAGCCCCAGGGGAATTTGTTTCCTATGATGATGATGATTCAGTTTGCTAGTATCCTTTCCCAAATGCCTCCCATGTGCCAATTAAGCCAAAAGAATATTGAACATTAGCCCTCAAATTAGAAATTAGGCTTCAATGGCCCATATTAGGGCCAATAGTCATAAGACAGTTTCATTTCCTGGACAATTCAAAAGATTTCATTTCACTGAAGGGCAAAAGGTAGGAGCTTTGGAAAGATGGCAGCACTTGGTCCTGGACAATGAGGATGACTTGCAGGAATGCTTTTTCCCCTTCCATGTTCTAATCCAGGGGATGTAGGAGCTAGCAGAAAGGAGGGAGGAGGTACTAGGGCAATGGGTTATCATAGGGAGAAATCTCCCTCTAACAAGAAAGAACATTCAAGGTATTTCTTGTTCATCCATGTCAGGGTTAATGCAGTAGGACCTATTTTTTTAATGATACATATTCAGGTGTAAAAGAAGTTTTTTTTTTTTTTCCAAATTCCATAAAAGACTTTTAGCGGTCCCAAGGACCATGTGATAATTTCTTTCCGGAAGTAGTTCTCTTTAAAAACTCCCTGTGTAGTCGTTCATCAGAGAGAATACAAGGATATAGTTGTTTTCGCGCTTTCCTCATCGGCAGAGGGGAAAAAACTTTGGATAATTGTAAATTAGTATGCTGCAGTCTTGGTAAGTGGCTTTCAGCAAGCCCATCCATCTCTGTGCTTCCATCTTTTTCTCAAGGGAAGGAAAATGTTCGCCTCAGGAATATCATAGCCATTTCTCAAACAAGGATCTAGAAATAACAAGCTTTGAAAACATGAGCTCTTCTATGTTAAAGATAATTTCATCTCAATTCAGTTCGATAAAAGACATTTTTAAAGATTGTGCTGTGTGTCCTGACTTCAGGGGTAAGACTAGAATTATGCCACAGGTTCTCCTCTCAAGAGGATTACACTCTCAAGGAGTTAAGAATAAATAGATGACCATAGGGAAGCAAGAAAAGGATGTAGGGATTCCAAGAGGCAAAAACAAAGGACAGACAGATGACAGGCAGAAAGAAAGACAAAGTGAGAGGGAGACAGAGACAGGAGTGTTTACAGCCAGAGACAGTCAGACAGAGATAAAGATACAAGAGATGGAGACAGACACAGAGAGTAGAGTAGAGAAGAAACAGACAGAGACAGAGGTGAAGACAGAGACAGAGCAAGAAAATTGCTTAAGAAGTATTTGCAATATTTTGCTCAGGGGTCCATGAGGGATCTAAACCAGGACAGTGGTTTATGATAGGAAAGAACTACACAAAATGAAAGATGGGGTAAGAGGGAGAAGACTTGCAAATATTAGAAAGAGGAAATGAGAGCAAAACTGAAGGGTGCAGTTGTGACCTTAAGTGACTAAAAGCAGAGAGTCTTACCTGAAACAGGGAAGGGGGGGAAGAAAGATTAAGTGTAAGGGGGAAATAATCTGTTCTATTTTGTACATGTAGAGTTTCAGATGCTCTCAGGCCAGCTAGCTAGAGATGGTTAGCATTAGCTATTGGTGTGGACCTGGAGCTCAGGAAAGAATCATGGGCTGAATGTGCAGATTTCAGTCATTGAACCCTTGAAAGAAAATAGGCAATTCCCAGGCTAATATAACCTTCCCCAGGGCTAAAATCTGACCCATTATAGGTGCTTAAAGAGCTATTGGGGTCATATATTGGGGAAAGCATGAAACAAGACATGGAAATGAGAGAGGAGAGACCATGAATGAGGGATGGAGAGAAGACCAATTTAGCTGAGAATGGTACAAGCAGTCTTGTAGTTTGTGATTGTGTGAAGCAGTTTAGGCCATAAATGTCAGTATCAGGGGATGAAATTTTATTTTATGAGTAATGAGAACCTACTCAGACTTTTGACTAGAGAAGTGATATTTGAGCAGTCTTTCTTGAGGAGCAACAAAATACTGGTGTTTGGGAAGAACTCTGCCCTTGTCCGTCTTTTGTATTTTTGTAACCTGACTTCATGATGGACAGGAAGGGGAAACAAGGTTACAGATTTTTGTATTCTATGGATTATAAATCATCAGCATTTCATGGTCTTCAAAGGAATTTCTTTTCTGCATATTTCAGATAAATTAAGAGGCTGCAAAAGAGAACTGTGCCCATTTTTCTGGGCATTATTTCATTGGCCATTGTCAACATATTTTACATTTTCATTGTAAAGTATCATGAAGGTTTCTTTTTTAGCATGATGTTTTCAGTCATATTGTCAAATGTCATTAATGAAGCCAAGTACGACCCCAAAGTCAACTTCCACACTGATGGTGAATTCTTCAGCTTGGAAAAACTACCAGCCAAGACAAAAGTGGAGGGAGGGCTGGTGCATGATCCTGTGTTTGCAGATGATAGTGCCCTCAATGCAGCCTCTGAAGTTAACACCAAGAAAAACCAGGTGCTCTATCAGCAGCACCACAACATCCATATGTGGATCCATCAATTACAGCAAATGGGGAAGCTTGGGATATTTATGTGATTTCCCTTTTGCTTGAAGGTACCCATTAATATTGGGGTTGATACAGGCATTGCCAGTGCTAGTATTGGAGAAGTTCTGAAAGAAAGTGTTGCAAAGAAGAGGTATTAGACTGACCATCAAACTGAAGGTCTACAAAGCATTTGTCTTGACCTTTTTGCTTATGAAATCTGGACAGTTTGCCAATGCCTTGTCAGGAGACTGAATTGTTTCCTTTGCCTTAGGAAGATTCTGAAGCTTCTCTGGCAGTATTAGATACCAGTCATTGAGGTCCTTTCCTGAACTAAACTGGTAAGCCTTCAAACATTACTACAGAGAACATGGACTGGCCATGTTGTTCAAAGACCAAACATTAGCTTGCCAAAAGAACTATTTTATGAAGAGCTCAAACAGAACTATTCCCAGGGAGTCAGAAAAAGTGACATAGGGACACCCTGAAGATCTCTCTCTTGAGAACTTTGGAATCGATTATGGGAGAGAGACACTGGCAGAGGAATGCCCAGCATAGTGTGCCCTCATCAGAGAGGGTGCTGGGCTCTATGACCAAGACAGAATGGAAGCAACTCAAAGAAAATAAAAGATTAGCAAGTGGAGAGAACCCACCCCAGGTATTCACATGAACTATTTGTGCCCAACCTGTGGTAGAGCATTCCGAGCTCCTATTGGTTTGCTCAACCATAGTCAGACACGTTGTACCTTGACTCCAATGTAGCGGTGTCACTTTGGTCCTGTTAGAGAACAAAGGACAGCAACCAAGTAGACAACTAACTATTCTGCATTTTTCATTGTGAATTGCCATGAAGGATTCTCTTTGTTAAAACAAAATAAAACAAAACAAATGTATAAAATCTATAGGAAATATTTAATCACTGAAATCACTTCTGAAAAAATTCTTCAGACTTGTCTTTTTTAGACTTGAACACAAAGGTCACACAATTAGGTTTCCCTTGTACAATCAGAAAGCCCCACAGATGTAAGATATTAATTTAGTCTCCTTAATGTTGACATCAGAAAACTTAGACCGATGGGTTTTCTTGAGCTGTGAGGCAGGAAGAAATCTTGGTAGGTACAGAAATTAGCTGCGTGAGCCAGATGACTTTCCATTTTCCTAATCACAGAGACAATTTCCTCTCCTGGACCTGACCTTTAGGTATGATAATCAGTTGGGTTATCTTCCAGCAAAGTGCCATTAGAAAATTACCATGTGCCTTTGGAAAGGGAAAACGTTAGACTAATATTTTCATATAAATCCTTTTTAGGGAGTAATGGTTTTTAAATCTTGAATTAAAATGGCAACACCAATCTTTTCAATTGGATGAATTGTTAGTGTCTTTAAATTATGATGTGAGAAAAAAAAAGGAAAGCTTGCCATTTTCCCATTTGACTATGGCCCTGTGTAACAAGGTCGGTCCATGTCAAACATGATTAATCTAGGCCATAAGGCACCAACATGTGTCTTCTTTGTAATGTGTCAGCTTCCTGAGGGTAGGAATTGATACTGTTGTGCCTGGCAAAGAGTAGACACATTCTTATGTTATTGTTACCTATCATTCTTAATAAGTATATAGTGAACAATGGAAATAGCATTGATTCTGGAGTTAGAGGATCTGGGTTCAAATTCTACCCCTACTTTATTACCTTGCAGCCTCTGACAAATCACTTAACCTCTCTGGGTTCCTCATCTGTAAATTAAAGGGATTGAGCTGGATGCCCTCAGAAGACCTTTTCAGCTCTGCAGCTATGATCTTATGATGCCATGAAGAGTGATAGCTCTATTAGGCATCTAGGAGACCTCTACTTAGTGCCCCCAAACTCTAGGAGAATCTGTCACATCAAGCTTTGAAACTCGTTTAGGTCATTAGTGCAAGACAACATGATACTTTCAGATTTAACATGTGGAAAACTTGTTTGTAAGCTGTAAAACATTATATAAAATGTTTAGGGGTCAGCTAGGTGGTGCAGTGGATAGAGCACCTGCCCTGGAGTCAGGAGGACCTGAGTTCAAATTTGGCCTCAGACACTTAATAATTACCTAGCTATGTGGCCTTGGGCAAGCCACTTAACCCTATTGCTTTGCAAAAACTAAAAAAAAAAGACAAAACAAAACAAAACAAAATGCTTAGAAGTTGTGGGGGGAGTAATGATGGTGGTAGTAGCAATAGTAGTAATGTGGTAGTAGTAGTAGTAGTAGTAGTAGTAATAGTAAAGTAAAAGTGGTAATAGAAAAAAGTAATGGTGGTGGTGGTGGTGGTAGAAGTAGTGGTGGTAGTGGTAGAAGTAATAGTAATAGTAGTAGTAATGGTAGTAGTAGTGATGATGGTGGTGGTGGTGATTAGAGTGCCTTGCAATAACCTCAGTGGATGAAAAGAACAAGACAACTGCCATGGAGATCTAAGGTAAGAATATCGATAGCTGAGCCACTGAAACAATGTTCATTAAATCAGCAAGTAATTCTCAAGGTTCATTTTTTCTCAACACTTGGTGTATAAGGTCAATGTGATTTGAAGAAAATGAAAAGAGTACAGCTGAATTATTAAAGGAATAATGAGTTTACAATAATGAAGTATATTCCTTATAAATTTCATGCTAATTATTGAGGGGTGAAGAGTGGAATTCATGCCTATTATTTCACAGTTTGGGGAACTCCCTGTGAGAAGACTCCCTTTCAAAATACAAATGGAAAATTTCTCTTGGAGAGATTTCTGGGGTCCTGAGAGGTTGGGTTACCTGCCTGTGATCACATAACTTATACCCAAGCCAGAATCTGAATTCACTTTTACCTGATTTCAAAGTTAGCCTTCTAATTCCTTATGATATATTCACTTTTTAAAAGAAGAAGAAAAGGAAGAAGAGGAGAAGAAATAGAAAGAGGAATAAAAAGTTATTTATTGACTATTTAGCTGGTCCACTCAGTGAAAAACTTGAACATCATATCACCCAAAAGAACTATATCAGAAATTCTGGATTCCATTAATCGCAAAATAAAAGCAAAAATCAAGAGGCCAAAGTGATCAAAGGAGTTGAGTTATTGGGAAGGAAAAAAGTCAACATGAATCAAAAGCTTTACTCACAGACTTGAGAAACAAAACAATAGAAAGGAGGTGGAGAGAGGAGAGAAATAGACCCAGAGGGGAAAAAAGGAAAAAGAGGAGAGAAAGAGGGAGAAGGAGAAAGAAAGAGAACTTGGTAACCAAAGAGGAGACACACTTTCGAGGAGCTGAGACACATAATTAAGAATTATGAATTATTGAGAATTATAGCAAAATTATTCAATGAAATGATTTGAAAATGAGATTGACAGAGAGCAGGAAGATGAGGAGACTCAGTCAAAGATGACTCGAGGCTATGGAAGTAAGATGCCTCCCAGTCAACAGAGCAATCCTCGATGACTTTATCCTGTCTTTAAGCTCCATCCAATGGCTTTCATCTTGTTTATGATCTAATAGCATATGCCCTAGACTTTTAAGAATCATAGCCGATAAGAATTATTCCATTGGTTTTGCTATTAAAAACTTTAAGTTTTATAAATTGTTCACAAGAGTCTTTATGAATTATGAGAGACTTCATTTTAAATGGAATGATGTGTCTACCATCATTAAGTAAGATGGGAAACAAAGAGAAAGTGACAGTAGATTGGGCTGGCCTCAAAGTTGTCTTAGGTTCAAGTCTTCACTTGGACACATCCAGACTTCATAAGCCTAAGAGAGCATTTACAAGATATTCTCTGAGGTCTCTTCCATCTCCAGATCTATGATTCCTAAACCAAAAGAATATTATAGGATGGAGAAAAGATGAATATTGATAAGTGACCTTTCTACAGAAATAAGATTCTTCCTGTTAACACTTGGTCTTAGCTCTAATACCTTGTAAATCTGAGCAAATGTGCTCCCAGCAGTGAATTTCCTTGAGAAAGTGCAATCTGACCTCACTTGGCAGGGTTTTAAATAACCCAACTTGAATTTCATGAGATTTCAATCCCACAAATGATTCTCTGATGCTCCATCGCTATTTTAAGTGATTTGTTTCCTTTATCTGTCAAAATCCAATTTTGGTCACAGGACGATAGCTGACCCATTTTGTTCTGGGGAAGAATTTCTTTCTTGCCTCCTTAGTATATATCTGTGTAATCTATCATCCCCCACTGGTTTGGAAGGTAGGGTTGTTGACTGCTTTAGTAGAGAGGCCAAAAAAGACAGGAATTGGATCAGTCATCTTCCTCTGGGCATGACTCCTTCTGTGGGGAGGGTGAAGTATAGCAGCCTTGTGGTCGTCATTTATCCCTCTCATTTTCTGTCAGCATCAATAGCCACCATTTTATTTATCATTTGTTGCAGAATTAGTGCCGAAGAAATCATTAGCCTTCACAAAGGAGGTGTCTGGTGTTCTCTTAAGTGCAGTAGCAGCAAAACAAAGGAAACTTAGCCATTCTTTAGGGATTTCTGTCAGCTCAGAAAATTCAGCCTGTGATCATCTTTATTCTTTGGCCATCTCTCTGAAATCTGAAAAACAGAAAACTTCTTTAAGATTCTCAAATTACTCATACTATTAACAGATTGGTTTTTTAAGATTGTGTGAGCTTGCCAGAAAATCCAATCACTACTCTGACTCAAATTAGGAAGTGAATAAATTATAGGGAAGGTCATAGATCATCATAGTTCACTGGAAGAGAATCTTTAGTGTGCAAATAGGGAAACTGAGGCTGGTGGAACAAGTGTGACTTGCCCAAGGTCACAAAGATAGCAAATGTGATAGGAGTTGAACATGTTCAACCACCAAACCAATGTTCTTTCCAGTGTCCTATGATGCCTCCTCATGAGTCTATCCATTTTCAGATGTTCTAATTCTCAGAAAACTGCTCGATACTAAGCTCAGATAGAAGACCTTACAGGAATCAGCAAGGATTTGCTAGCATAAAAATACCCAAAGACACTTCCTAAAAGTGTCAGAATTGGATTTGGAGAAAGAAAGTAAAAATGAACTATGAAAAAATAAAAACCATTCATTCTTCATCAGCACTTGGACATTTCCTAACATGTAGTAGGTTCTTAATAAACACTTGCTGATGGGTTGATTGATCATCATTAATTCATCAGGGGTCTCTAGACACTTTTCATACATGTTTTACTGCGGCATAATTGTGTTTCATAATTTCACTCTAAAATTGTTTCTTGTTCCAAGACGGTGTAAAGAAAGAAAAAAGGGAAAAAACCTCCTCTTTTCTCTAATGGGAGCCTTGAGAATTAGTATGTTATTTCCTAGCCGATTTCAGATCAAGTTTATACTACTTTTTCAGTGACTATCCACATACCGGCTGTGTAAGCTTGGGGACATTATTTATGTCTCAGTGATGGCAATCATCTAAGGTGCAGAAAAAGGTCCTGACCTCTACTGGAATAGGGTATTCCCTTATTTATTTGTCTCTCCTTGTATCACCACTGCTTAATATAATCTCTGTAATAAAGAAAGCTTTCTAATAAATGTTTGTTGTCTGACCATTTGATCTGTATCAATGAAATGATTAGCAGTTCTGTGGTTCCATGGATAATGTTGGACTTGGAGAACACAGCTACTTGTAGGCTGTTTCTTTGATTAGACCATGGTCTCCTTGAGAAGAGGGACTGGGTTTGTTTGCCTTTCTTTGTATACTCAATGGGTATCATAATGCCTGGCACTTAAAAATAATAATAATAAATATAATTGAAAAGAAAGTTAGATGACATTTAATAATAATAAATTTCATTTTTAAAATGTTAGCACTCAGAAATAAAGATTAATAAATACTTGTTGATGGATGAGTGAGTGAGTGAAAAGTTAAAACATAAAAATCCCATTTTAGATACTTATTAGCTATGTGACCCTGGGTAAGTCACTTGGGTCTCAATTTCCTCATCTTTAAAATAGGAATAATAATAGCATATGCCTACCAAAATTGATTCATTAAGATCTCTGTAAGGCTCTTTGCAAAGAGAGGGCCCTCTGTTTCCTATTATCATTAGCATCCATATCCTTAATGTCTGAGGAACAAAACCTGACTCTATTGAAACTTTAGTTTCTAAACTTTCTATGAAATTTCAGATTGAAGAGTCCACTCTAAGAGGCTCATTAAGTTGATCTTTTCACAGACATCTATAGATTTTTTAAAGACCTCCTTGACTATGAGATTTCATAAGACTTTCAAGATCATTGAATTTACAGAATAATTCCCTGTAATGCTTGCTTTAAAAATAAAGGAAAATTTTATCTTGAGTTTATTATAGGATCACAGATTTCATTCAATAAGGGACTTCAAAGATCACTTTATCTCATTTTACAAATAAGGAAAACCAAGGCCCAGAGAAGTAACATTTTGATCATAACTATGTAGCCGGTAAATCAGAAATCAGAAATTTTTTTTAACCAAAAAAAAAGAAAGAAAAAGAAATTTCCTTTTCTGATCCAAGTCTTAGAACAAGCCCATAAGAACAAAAAGTGAAACCTACAGATTCACTTTCCAGGCAGCAGCTGTAGTTGGACAGAGAGTTAGTCAAAGGCCATTTAGTTGTCCTATCACTTAAGGCTCCAATTTCCCCATGACCTTGCCAAAATCTTCACTTTATTGTTCCTACAATGTACTTCATCACCTCTTCCTTTGGCCTGTGATTCAAACAAGTGGGTGAGAAGTGTGTGCAGTTGGCAAAGACTGGTGATGAATGATATGTAAGGAACAGATCCTAGCTTGCCCGACCTTTTCTGAGAGCAGCACTCCAATACTGCCAGTGGAGGCAAAGAAAGAGCTAAAATCAAAGTTCTTTGAATAAATGATTTTTGATATTTTAGAAGAAAGAACTAGAGAGACCTGATCTGACTTATTTACTTTACTTACTTTTCCACAAATCCAACCTCTTCAGAAGAATCCAGTGTGCTCATCCAGAAGATGCTGCTCCCATTGGTTTTAGAATGGATCTCACTTTCCCATCAAACCTGCCTTCCCTAGATTTGGCCCAGGTTGATGAGAGAATATGTTTAGATTATCAAAACTAGAAAAAAAATATCAGATGATGGAGAGAATGATTGGAGCCTCCCAGAAACAGAAGGAATCTAGGGAAGTATTTTCATCCACACTATTCAGAAGCATGAGAATCTTTTCTAGTCTCTTGTTTTCTGGGTTAAGAATGACATCCATACCCATTCAAAGCTTAGCCTAGATTTCAAACTTCCCATTAATTTCCCCATGCCTGGCAGTCAGCCCTTCCTCCTAGTTAAACTTCAGTGTTTGGTTTCTTGTAATGTCACACATCTAACACATCTCTCCCTGTCACAGTGAATCATTTCTTTCCCCAAATTCGGATTCCATCTATTTTAGGAAACCTGCCACCTGATCTTGCCAGAAAATGACTGCTGTAGAAACCAACAATCTTCCACTGTTTCTCCTGCTCCATTACTTCAAAACAGTCTAAAAAACAATATAAGAAAAAAGACAAAAACATCAAATGTCTGTCTTCTCTCCTTATAAAGTGTAACAAAGGCTAACGTTCTTATATGTAATGTCAAGAAAAATCAATGGATGGACATAAGCAAGAGTCTTCCAGGATGGACAGGTGTGACTGGGTCATAACCTAGATTATTAGAAGAAATAACCACATTGATAAGATCATAGAACCATTTGGATATTGACCTAGACCAGTTCTAACATTTGCAATTCACTTTACATATCTAATAATAGCTGGCCTTTGTAGAGAGCTTTAGGTTTGCGAGGCACGTAACTTTATCCTCACAACATCCTTGACAGATAAGATTTATTATTCTTTCTAATTTACTGATGAGGAAAGGGTTACCGAGAGCAGTTAAATGACTTTGCTAGTGTCACACAATTGTGAAGTGCCTGAGGCTGGATGTGAAATCATTTGTCTGACTCCAATCCAGGGTTCTTTCCACTGTTCCATCCAGCTGCCACCCCCAAATGAGAGAGTTCCTGCTGCCAATACCAGCTGGAACCTTCTTTCCAAATTATAATCTTTAAGCGTTACCAGGAAGGATTGAAAGTTTACATAACTAGCCCCAGTATCACATAGCCATATGTCAGAAAGAGGACTAGAACCCAGGGATCCTTGCTTTGAGTAGGGTTATTCATTGCGCGTGTCACTTATCTAATAACAACAACAATAATAATAATACTGATAAAATTTCCAAGCTATACTTACATATTTTAATTACAAAAAACAGACAAATGGCAACTAGTAATGAAATATCGAAGGGCATATGTGAATATAAATATATGTTTATATATACACATATTAATAGATATTTCCTCACAACAAACCATTAGGTAGTTATTTTTGTTCTTCAGTCATTTTTTCTGATGTCTTTGACTCTCTATCCTTTTGAGGATTTTCTTGGTCAAAATTTTACAGATTTACCAATTTTACAAAATTTTACAAATTGGCCTCATTTTACAAATGAGGTCACTAAGGCAAACAGAGTTAAATGATTTGCCCAGGGACATACAGCTTGTAAGTGTCTGAGACTGGATTAGGCTTTAGGAAGATGAGCCTTCCTGACTTTAGGCCTGTCCCCTCTATTTGTTGAGCCACCTAGCTGCCCAGATAGTTATTATAAGTATCATTAATTGGAGCTCAATAAGTAAAAAAAAAGATTTGCCCAGATTAACCCATTCATATCAAATAAGATAGCCTGATTCAGTCCTTTCTTACTATGAGTCTACAGAAATTTTGATAACAAGTCCACATATGGAATAAGTGAGATTGAGAAATTGAGAAGGATCAGTAAATTGAGGCTCATATTGGAAAAGGGACACAAATGTTGTCTGATGAAAAGTTCTAATTCAGAGCCATTCAGTATTTGACAACAGATTGGATAAGGGAAGAGGGATTGATGAGAGTGGAGAGTCAAAGAAAATATCATTATTACTAACCTTGGAGTCTAGGAGGATGGTGATACAGTGATAAAGAAACTGGAAAGAATGGAGGATTTAGAGGGAGAAATAATGGGACCATTTGGGGAAGTATTGTGTTTGAGTTATCCAGTGCAATGGGCAGATGGAAATACGGGCTATAAATAGGAATCATCTTTGTGGCAGTGATAACTGAACTCATAAAAAATGCTTATGAGTCTGTTGAATTTAGTATACAAAGAAAAAGAAAGAACTAGGACAGAGTCTTGGAGGAATCTTATGGTCAAAGATGTGACATGGGTGGAGTAGTCATTTGAAAAAGTTTACTCATGTATAAGAGAAGCACAATTTCATGAAAATTCAGAGAGAAAAAGACTGTCTACTAGGAGGAGGGGATGATTGAAAGAGTTCAAAAGGATAAGGGTTGAGAAAAGGTCTTTGGAATTGGCAATAAAGAGATCATTGGTGATTTTGGAGAGAATGGTTTGGTTTGAGTGACAATCTCAGAAACCAGAGTGCAGTGGATTTTAAAAAGAGTGAGAAAAGAAATGGAGGCAGCAAGTGTAGATGGTTTTCTTAAGAAGTTTAACAAAGAAAGGAAGGAGAGAGATATACATAAAAAGTTAGCAGGAATGATAGAATCAAGAGAAAGTTGGGCTTCTTTTTTGTTAGTTCATTGTTGTTTTTTTCTTTTTAAGATGTCAGAGACATGAATATATTAGAAACAGGGATAGAGCCAATAGCTAGAAAGAGATTAAAGATTAGCACGCAATAGCTTGACAATGGAGATAATATGCTGGGGCAGATCAGAGGGAACAAGATCAAGATCAATACAGTGTAATTGTCCTTGGCAATGAGACAGGCGACCTTTCATCTCATCCATGAGTGAAGGAGGAGATTGTAGAGAGGGATAGCAGAAGGACTTGACATATAGAAAAGGGAAGAAGAGACAGCTCTCAGCAGATATGCTCATTTAAAAGCAAAACAAGTTGTAAGGATTAGTAGGATCATGGAATGCTTGAGAGAAGAGATCTGAAATAACCAGTGTGGTAAGTAGGATGGCAGATCAATGAGAAGAGAACAGAAAAATTATCTATCTGCAATGAGGACCCTGTTGAGATGATATAATAGGTTTACAGTGTACCCAGTCAATGTGATTTTGTGACTTCTTTAATCACTGTTCAACAGCCTGTGAATTGGTTCAGTTGGTTCAAAGGAGACAGATGATGGAAGTAATCCAAGGCACAATGGGTAACACAATGAGGGCTCAAGTAGTATAGGAGAGGGTACGCAATTGCACCCCTTCATCAATGAGTCAAGACTGAAAAGGTAGAAAAATACAGTGAAAGCAAGAATGCTGGATGAAAAGGAAATGGAGTTTCTCCTGAGAACAGATGTTAAGGTTAGGGGTCAAATTGCATAGGAACAAGGATGAAATAATAAAAGATTACAATTAGATACAGGAATTTGGTGTTTATTATCTATAATTTGGCATCATAGAAAGAAACCGTTTGTGAGTGATGGCCGGGTCAGGGGGGATAATCATTTATTTGTAGATAAGTGGGTTGAAGGAGAAATCATGGGAAATGAACAAATCAGTATGTGTATGGGGGCAAGAACTGGGGAGAAGAGAAAAATAGAAAGCTAGACATTGAATTCATTGAGAAAGGAGAGAGAATAATGTAATAGTCATTAGAGACCAGCTGTCAGAATCTGGATTAAATGATGAATTTATATACCATTGGCCTTAAAAAAAAAAGGCCAGCTTGTTGAATGAGACAGTTTTGGTTTGAGTGACAATCTCAGAATCTCAGATTGCAGTGGATTTTAATATAACATATTTAATGGATTTAATTTGGTGGATTTAATATAAACTAACAATAGGGAGCAAAACGTATTCAGGATCTGCCACCATGAGCAGGAAGTAAGAGGTGGGGAGGTGATCGTGACTTATAGTCAGACTTGTACTGGAAAATTTGACCAAAGAAGCTATGTTGACAAAAGGAAGTCAAGACATAGGGGAAGCCAGAAAATGGAAAGAATGAAAGAGGAAGATGCTTGGAATGAAAGAAAATTTGTCAATGATGAAGTAGAAGATTCAGAGGGCATAGTGGAAGGGTCAGGTGGATTTAGAGAAGATATTGCACAGTGGGGTTGTGGTTTGACTTGGTACTTGGGACTGTTGAATCCTTTGTATTCTAAGAGATTTCTCAAATTTGCTGGATGCAAAAATTTTAAATATTGTGGGAGCAACCATAGGAAACACAACAGGACCTGGAATTTTCACCTCTTTCGTATTAGATAAGCCTTCTGGAGAAAATTAATGAAAGTTAGGAGTGAAATTTGCACAGGATGGGCAGGCATGGGTGGGTTGCAATTTTCATCATTAAAAACAATCACTATAATGAAGTGATTACATTTTTACATTAGTATGTGAGTATTATTTCTGTGGTTATTTTCATTGTACTATAGAGACAGTAGCTTGCCACACCAATGCACAGGACCAATTAAAATGTTTTTTTAGGTTTTTGTAAGGCAAATGGGGTTAAGTGGCTTGCCCAAGGCCGCACAGCTAGGTAAGTCTTAAGTGTCTGAGACTGGATTTGAACCCAGGTACTCCTGACTCCAGGGCCAGTGCTTTATCCACTATGCCACCTAGCTGCCCCAAAAACATTTTTCAAGAGTGTACTATCTTTTAAAATTGCTAGTAGTAGTAGTAGTAGTAGTAGTAGTAGTAGTAGTAGTAGTAGTACAAGTGGTATGAAAAGATGGAATCAATCTAATTTATTTTTTTCCAACTCTTTCTAATTCTCACTATGTAAGGGGGCAATAAAAAGCTATTAACTGTCTAAAAAAGAGTTATAAAAATAAGTTTAGTGTCTTAAAAAATTGAATTAAATTAATGTATATAACACATATCAGCAAATTGATATATATGATTATGAATTATATGGTTCCATGACACTAAAATTGGTCATATTTAGTAACAGTTGAAAGCATTACCGATGCATTCTGCTAGTGAGTAATGTCAAGTTCTTCCCAGAAAGACTGCAGTGATTTTTCGACTAGAAATATCCAGTCTCCTCCTTTTACAAAACCCCTCTGTTATCTTGTGTCCCTTATTAGAATGCACTGCAGACTTTTACCTACTTGAGAAATTTAGTCTCCTAATGAAAAACACTGTTGTCAGGGCAGACCCATCCATTTGTATTTTGCCATTTGGGTCTTTCTTCCTGTTTCCATGGAAACATAGACAATTATGACAATAGAGAGAAAGGGAAAGATGACATTTATTGAAAGATAGAAATGATCTCAGAACTGAATAGTCAAGATTATATAGCAGTGAACAGATACCACAGAATTAACACTGGGGCATTAGAAGTTTTGAAAGAAAGCATTAAATTAAACCTCGGAGAGGTGTTTCTGCCCCCTTCCCTCGATATCCAATGTTGATTTAATCTAATGTTGGCAATAGATGGTGAAGGTCAGTGCGATATTTATTAACAGAATAACAGGAGTACCTGGAGAAACCAAAAATAATGAGCAATTAAACCATTGCATCTTCCTGCAGGTTAACAGGGCAACAGGTTCACCAAATTATCCTGTGTTTTTCCTCCAAAATGGGTAGACCTATTAACAATGTTTCATCCTTTCAAAATGGACGACAGTCAGTTAAGGCCATTTTTATTTTTAAAAGAATAATTTGGGGAGCAGAATTTAGTTCTGTAGATGGATCAAGATAAGCAAAGTAAAACCTTCTTCTAACTGAGCTAATTAATGTGAAATAATTGGAAATGTCTCCTGAGGGCACCTCTTACAGTGACACTTGATGTAATGAGTCCCTGTGGGTCATTTCAACTCCAAATTGAACTGGGGATAAGTAGTCCTAATTTAGCATTTTAAGTGTCCTAGAAATTCGTGACATAAATGAATGTTTATTGCGACAGACAAATGGAGTGTTTTATCATCATCACTCAGCAGATTGGCATGTATGATAATATAAACAGGTATCAGGGAAGGAAGGGGTAGAAGGGAGAAAATGAGAGAGAGAGAGAGAGGGTGAGAGAAGGAGAGTGGAAAGGATAGAGAAGGGGAGAGGAGCACATTTGAGAACAAGTGAAGCAATCGATCTAGAAAGAACTAAAATTGAGGTGACAATTTACTATTGTAATAATAATATCAGCATTTCTGTATTACTCCTGTGCTGAGGCATTTGACAATTATTATCTCGTTTGATTTTCACAGTAAATTCTGTGATTGTCCCCATTTTACAGTTGAGGAAACTGAGGCAAACAATTAAGTGATTTGTCCAGGGTCACATAGCTAGGAAATGTCTGAAGTTGAGCCTTACACTGAATATTTATGACTCCAGGTCCAGTTTCATCATTCCGCTTCAGCACCAGGACAGTGGAGGTAACTGTCCTGCTGAACTCAATCTCAGAAAAGCGTGGGTGGGCAAAATCAGACCGTATCTGGAGAATTGTCTTCCCTTGGACTGTCATTTATTGGTAATAAGGAGTGTCTACAGAAGAGGGACAAAGATGATGAAGGGTCCTAAGTTTGTGCCATATAAGAATAAGTTGGAGGAATTGAGAGCACTGAGTCTGGAGAAGAAAAGACTGAGGGCAAAGGTGATCCTTTGTGGAGTATTTCATCAGGATTCAATTCACCATGTTTAGCCTGAGAAGAAAGAAGTAGAAGCATGGGGTGGAAAATGCAGAGCAGGAAATGTGGGTTTAATGGTGGGCAAAATTTAATAAAGAAAGGGATTTAAAATGGTTGCAGTTGATTAGGAAGGTGGTGGATATCACATGGTGGCTATTGGATAGTAGAATTTTTGTTCAGGGATGAATTTTCTTTGACAACCAACTCTCTGATTCTTTGATTATTAGATTCTATTCTTCCTTCTTCATTTCTGAAAGAAAATTATTTCTTAATGAGACCTGAAGATACATATTACAGTTAATCAATAAACATCTATGAAGCATCTCATGCATCGTGTTAGACCAGGCACTAGAGATAATTACAATAATTTTAAAATAATGATAAAAGTGATCATTTATCTAGCACCATGAGCGTGGTAAAATGTTTAAATAAATTATCTCATTTGTCACTCACAATAACTCTGTAAGGTAAAGACTACTAGCATCCCATTTTACAGATGAGTAAATTTGAGAAATCAAATTATTTGTCACAGAGCTACTAAGGGTTTGGGTAAGGATTTGAACTCAAGTTTTGGGGCTGAAAAATCCAATACTCTCTCCAATGTGCCTTGGAGCCACCTATAAAGACAAAAAGTGAACAGATCTTGCCCCCAAAAGCTTACCCTGTTTTGAGGGAGACAACTTATGTATATAAAGGCATGTATAATGTATAAGGTGACTTTGAAGGGAGGCACTAGCATTTGGGGATGGGCTTCGTGTAGAAATTCCAAATATTAAGGTTTGAAATTGGAGCATCAAAGCCCTACAAGGACAGCTAGATGTGCCACTGTGTAAGAAACTCCAAACTTGCAATCGGAAAGTCCTGAGTTCAAATTCTTCCTCAGACACTAACTGTGTGACCCTTGCTAAGTCATTTAACAGCCACCTGCCTCAGTTTCTCTAAAATGGGGATGATAATAACAGCTACTTACAAGGGTTGTTGTAAGCATCAAATTAGATCATTGTAACGTGCATAGTACGGGGTCTGGCACATTACAAGACTTCTATAAATGTTCATTATTAATTATCATCATCATCATCATCCAAGATTGGCATCACTAAAGTTAAAATGCTCTTTTTCATAGAATTTTTTTCTACTAAGGTTATGCTCCCCAATCAAAAGTAATGGAAGATAACAATTATTTAGCAGCATTTCACCTGTGCCAAAAATTAATGTAGGTAATTCAGTGAAGCTGAATATTTGAGAATGAATTTGGGAAGACTGCTTATTTGCCATTTAAATTTGCAATCCTCTATTTATTTTTTGGCCCAGAAGACTTGGCCTCTGTTTATAAAATAGTAAGGTTTCAATCTAGGATTAAGGAATTTGAGGCATTTTATAAAAAAATTCACATATACTATATTTTAGTCATTGTTTAAAATTAAAGTTGAAAACCATCCAGAAGGAAATGGAGAGATGGTCAGTGATTGTGAATACAATACATCATCACAAAATAATGTGGGGGCAGCTAGGGTGGCGCAGTGGATAGAGCACCAGCCCTGGAGTCAGGAGGACCTGAGTTCAAATACGCCCTCAGACACTTAATAATGACCTAGCTGTGTGGCCTTGGGCAAACCACTTAACCCTATTTGCCTTGCAAAAACCTAAAAACAAAATAAATAAAATTTAAAAATAATGTGAAAGAAAAGGTAGCTCATCAGGTCTCATCCAAGAAAATATAGGAACAGAAAATGAAGTATTCTGAGATCAAGGAAAGAACCATGAGTAACCTATTTGTTCTATCAGTATCTATGCAAAATTAAGAAATCTGAAGCAAGGTTCTACTCATTATGGACGGACCTTTGGGAGAAACTGTGTGGGAGGATCTGGACAGAGTTATATAGACAGACAACCAAGATGGCATTCTGCACCAATGACAAACCATTTCAATTAGAGCAAAGATCTGTTAAAGTAGCAAACGTCACCTGGATGAGAAACAAGAACATGATTATGAGTTCATTTTTTTCCTCTTTCAATTCTAAAGATTTTGTCTTATGAAGTATTTGTTTCATCTTATAAAATATGTAAATATTCTTTGCATGCTGCTTTTCTATTTTCATTGGTATATTTTTAACCAATAGTTTTTTAAAAGATGATATTCATATTTACTTTTTATTCTGATGCCATACTTTCTAAATCTATAGCCATATTAATTTAGACAATTTCATTAAGAATGTAGAGTTCCTGAGAACTTTCTATTTAACACAATGAATATAGATAACATAATATGTGTTTTTTTCACACACATGTATATTTATATGTATAAATGAACTTATCTACAATATCATAGCTAATTACATGATTCAGGAGGAATGAACAACAGCCTGTGAATGGACATATTTAGGTATTAGTGGTAGATTTAATTGGGGGGGGGGGGTAGCTGGAGTTAGTTGTCCAAAGAATCCTAGCTAAGTATAGACCTTTTAAAGATCCTAATTATCTGAAAAGCAAATCTGTCAGTTAGTTCTTAGATGTTATTGGCTGAGAAGTATTGTAAACCTGTGAGAAGCATAAAAAAATACATAGGTAGAAAGGAAATTAATTAAAATACAAATTAGAGGACTAATCCAGTTATTTAAAAAAGCAAATGAAACTCAGATATTTACAAGAAAAAGAGATTACTTTTGCTTTTGCTCTGAATGAAAACAAATTCTCTAAAGACTCTCAAGGATGTTGGTAATTTAATAATTAGACATGAAGCTGCTAATGCATTATTTATACCATAAACAACCTTCCCTTCCCTAAAAGTAGCGACTTATTTGGTTCCATGTAAAATTCTTCTGACAGAATTAGATATGAATAATAGGAATAAAATCCTTGTAAAGAAAGCATCTTAAAAACGTGCTATAACATCTGGTTAATGTTTGGAAAATTCTTAAAGTAATAACGACTGAATATATTAGCTATATTTGGAACAACTGTCATTATAATAATGAAAGCTGATCTTTCTATTGCACTTTAAGGTCTGAAAAGCATTATACATACATTAGCTTTTATTAGCCACCCAGCAGGACTGGAAGGTGAGCCCTTCAGATTCTATTAATGAAGGGGAAGACTTTTAAAAGTTTCAAAGGTGTTTAACAGTAAAATCCTACAAAACTGCGTTGTGTGTCTGTGTGTGTGTGTGTGTGTGTGTGTGTGTGTGTGTTCTTGAACACAAAGGTCTAGTTTGCAATATTTTTGCTTACTAGTTCTGGAGAAATGAATGGTCAAACCAGAAAATATTGATTTCCACTTAAAAATAATTTTGCCCTTTGAGCAATGTTGTTATTTTCTCAAAAATATTTACTAGAGTAGACTTTTATATATAAAATCTTTGAAATATATATAATTATATATAATTCAAGTTGTCTTCCAATTTATATATATATATATATTTCAAAGATTTTCTCCCAATCCACCTCTTTTTCTAAATCTTGCTACATTGATTTTATTGTTGCAGAAACTTAAAATTTTATGTATTTGTGGATCTGCATTGACAAATACATCCATTTTATAACTCTACTTAGACTTGAAGGAGAAATCATTATTACTAATGGCTAATAGTCATAAAGTTAGCACTGCCTTTTGTGCCAATTAGTTCATTTAAGATTCACAGCAACCCTGGGAGGTAAATGTTAATATTCTTGTTTTATATATAACAAAATGAAGAAAAGATAGATGAATTGCCCATAGTCACATGAGTAATCCACTACTATTCACCAGACCACCCAGCCTCCCAAGGTGAAGCATTTTGCCCCATGGAAGTACCAGTTCTTGAGAACTACCTTTTGACTTCACATCTATCATTAATTTTTAATCATATTTTAGGAAATTGTTCAGATAATATACAGAATTATTTGTGCCCCTTCTAGATAATTTGGTAAATCAAAAGAATTAGATTAGTTTGATGATTCTTGGTGTCAAGGGGATCTAGACAAAGATGCTGAAAAGTTTATAAACCACAAACAACCCAAAAGAGGACCAACTGTTTCCTCTAGTCTATGGATCCCAAAGTGAAGTGGTATAAGTGAGCAGAGAGAACCCCTCAATAAATGGAATATGGAACCAAGAATCCTTTTGATCCATTAGAAGAGATGTAAAATGCCCAGAAATTGAATCTCTCCTGGGGAAGAGATTCCATTCAATTTAACAACCATTTATAAAATGTCTACTAAGGACAAAGGACTGTCCTGGTTGTTTTGGATAGAACGTCCCTGCCCTCAAGAATTGTACCTTTAATTAGAAACCACTAAAGTTTCTTTTCCATGTATCTAGGGAAGGAAACACAAATTGGAAGACAACTTGAATTAAGTGATTACTCTTTAGCTCTATGCGTCTTTGGTTGTTCTTTTGTACTTTCTTAGTTGATTCTTCCTCTCAAATTGCTGGGGAAGGAGTTTTCTTAGGAAGGAGCAAAGAAACTCCAGTGGCAAGAATCACATTAGCTTATTGAGTTGATCAAACATCTCACCACTATACAATTCTTTTTTACCACTATTCATTGTGAAGACAGCCCTAGTTTCTAGATTAAAATCATGGTAACAACTCACTTGCTCTATGAAGACAGAAGGCATTGAGCATAGAAAGACGCCACTGAAGTTGGAATTAGGAAGCCAGTAGCCCAAGTCTATGTTCTGCCAAATACTTCACCTGCCTCCCCAAACTTGTTTTATCCTATGTAAAATGGGAATAATCCTATTAGTAGTAGCTACTTTCCAAAGTCATGATTCGCAAAGGAAATAAAATGTGTAAAATATTCACAGTGGGAAAGATTACATAAAGCAATTGATAAGAAATATGAATTGGACCTACGAAGTGACTCCAGGATGGGGAAACTCCCTCCACCAATATAAGTGAGAATCTTTTCTTCACTAAGTGCAAGGCCCAGGGTCATAGAGCCAATAGGTGTCAGGGAAGGTAATCGAACTCAGATCTTCCTGATTCTGAGACTAGCTCTCAATATATTGACTGTAACATATTCTCCGTCTTAAGTCTATAACACTGCATAAATTGGAATAGAAATAGAAAAGCGATGAGAGGTTAGTGCAGTAGCAAGAGAGATGATTTTACAGTCAGATTTCTGGGCTTAGAATTGTATGACTTTGGGCAAGTCACTTAACTTATGTAACTTAACATATGTAAAATGAGGTAGTTCTAAGGTCTTAATGGCTCCTTTCCCTTCAAGTATTCTTCCTATGACACTGTTTCAAGCCCCTGCCCCATACTCCTCAGGGTATGTTCCAGCTTGTTAATGACCCAGCGCAATACAATGCTCCCTAAATGATCTATTGAGGGCCAAGTACAATGATGACTTCTAAAGTTCCTTCCTACTAGTGCCATTGATTCTTTCTGGCTACCAGGACAGATGTGTTATTTTAATGCATCAAAATAGCCCATTATTCAATGGGACATACACGTGGAAATGGCCTCCCCATGGTACCTCATACTAACTTTGGGTTCTTAAAGGCTCTGCCAGTGAAATGTAAAATGTGACTTGTCCTACACAAGCTCTCCCAGGATGGTTGAACAAACTGTGTGTTTGTGCATATGCATGTGTGCATATTCCAGTGTATGTGTGGGTTTTGTGTGAAGGTACCTGTATGTCCATGTTTCTGTGGATGAGCTAAGCTCAGAGGTGTTCCATCCCAGAGGGTTGAATCCAGAGGATGGACACTGTTCCATGATAGCAGCTCCCAAAATCCATGGACCCCAGCCTCTGTGCTCTGGGACTAACAAGAGCACCCCTATATATGACATTACATGACCTTTGAAGCCAGGCTCACAAACCCAGGATCTTCCTGAGGTGCCCTGATTCCCTGCAAGCAATGGGGAGTTTAGCGTCGTTCCATTTCTAAGTTCAATCTGACTTAGTCTCTCAGCTCTCTGACTGAAGACCAAAAAAAAACCAATAGCGCCATAATATTATAAATATTCAGACTCTCATTTTACCTTGCTTAATATCTTTGTGCATCTCAGCTGTCAGCCAGCATCCTGGATAGATGAGATAGACCAAATGTGGACATCTGCTGTATACAGTTTTGAGATAGCAAATGGGGAAATAGCATTACTTAAGGGTATAATTACTTGATTAAATTGGCTTACATTCTGATAAATATTTGTTGTACAAAGGGAAATAATTTGTTTGAGAACTTCATTGGTGAAGAATGACTGTGATTTTGGACTCACTGTTTTGAATCAAGCCAAAGAGGATTTACAATAGCAATGTTGCAGTCTAACTGAATAGGAAAGGAAATGATAATAATTTGGGAAATAATCTGAGAAGACATATAAGACATAACACAGCATGATAGGCTAATTACAGGAGACACTATGATTGAGGACCCAAGAAAACAGAATGTGAGTGTAGAGAGAGTAGGAATAACTGCAGCACAGCAATGTAAAGCACTGTCATATAGCTCAAAAAAGGGCAAGGTCTGGAAACTGGAAATCCCAGATTCACCCCAAGTCACTGTGTGGCTGCAAACAAGGATGTGAAGTGGGGTGGAATGAGCAGTCTCTGGCCAGTTGATTCTCTGATCCTTGCTTTCTGAAGTTAAATTTACTGTCAGAATTGGTCAAAATCCAACTACCCCCTTCATACAGTTGTGGTGGGGGAACTCTGTCTAAAATGAGGGAGGTCTCCCAGCCTCCTTCCAGCTTGAGCATTCCAGAATGGAACATTTTTAAAAACAGTTCCACTGCAAAAACTGCATGGAAGAATGTTGCCATTGGATCTCCCACCATAGCACCAAAGCAGGACCATCATGTTACAGGAAATTTGTTTATCTTAAATAGCAGTCCTGGGATTTTTGTAGGTGGCTCCAAGTTTCAATAACTGGTTCTGCCCTATCCAAGCATTTCCAAATGGGCCTCTGAACTTCTGGCGCAAGTTCAAAACCACTCAAGGCAGATACCAGGAAACTTAGCCACCATTCAAGGTCTCCAGGGAGAATCAAGTAGAAATGTTCTCATTACTGGAGAGGAAACTGAAGAAGGATGAGCACTGGGAGAACATACAGATAGCATGTTCCACAGCTCCTGTATCAAAACCAGGAGTTTGACCATTGCATGAGATGGGTTGTGGATCACTATAGAATCTCTATCCCAAGACCAGGTTGACGAGGGATCTTTGACATGACCAAGGTCTTAAAACTCACAATGCAAAGGGCTCTGGGTGAAAGCCACACTTTCAGATCTCATCCCCTCCCCAAGGACTCAAAGAAGCTCTCTCCTATTCACAAAGTTGATTTATCTAACTAGTTCCCAGCTCAAGGAAGTGTGATGTTTCACTAACCTCAACAGCCCCATTTAAGCAGAGATTTAGGACCTTAGAAGTTACCACAATATAGGATTATAAATGGAACGATGGAGAAGATATCATGGGTCATCAAGTACAACTTCATTTTACAGGTGAGGAGCTGAGGCTCAGAAGGGGGGACTGAGTTCCCTAGAGTCATACAGGATATAAGTAAGATTCAGAATTTGAACCCTGATCCAAATCCAGGATTCTGTCTCTTCTACAACACCAAATCATGCAAATTAGTTCATTTAGGGAATATATTTGCAGCACTCATAGGATCATAATTTTAATGCTGAGAAGGACTTCGGAGATGATCTGGTCCAAAATCCTTATTTTATAAATGAGGAAATTAAGACCAATAGAAGTAACTTGTTCAAGGTCACCCAGATAGGAAGTGACTGAGACAGAATTCACACTCATATCCTGGGACTTCGAGTCTGGCATTATACCACACTATTGTCTTTGAGGGATGGAAGGAGGAAGGAATCACAAGAGAAAGGTGCATATGACTGATAGGCCCTGAGTAATACTGAGTAAAATGGCCAAGCTCTCAGTTGGGCTACAGGATCTCTAAGACCTATTCTCTCTGTATGTCTGAGACTTTATTCCCATGTATTCTTTTTTTTTAGGGTTTTTTTTTGCAAGGCAAATGGGGTTAAGTGGCTTACCCAAGGCCACACAACTAGGTAATTATTAAGTGTCTGAGGTTGGCTTTGAACCCAGGTACTCCTGACTCCAGGGCCAGTGCTTTATCCACTACACCACCTAGCTGCCCCAATTCCCATGTATTCTTAACAGGTAATAAAATTATATGGCATATAATATCAATTATAGTTCTAGATGGATAACAATAGAGATATATGATAAATCAACAGAAAGAGGGATAATCGATAGAGCTAGCGAAACAGAAATTATATAGATTAAGAGAGATAATAGAAAGAGATTAAAAATAGAGAGGTAATAGAAATAAAGCAAATTAGATAGCGAGATCTAGGGAGCACAAGGAAAATGGGAGATGTATCTATATGTGATGAGATGGATAGATAGACAGATAGACAGAGAGACAGATAGAGCCCCTTACTCATCTCCCCTCTACTTTCCTTTTTCAATGTAATTCAGAACCACTCCTAAGAGATCAACCTGACAAGCCCCAAGGAGGAGAGAATATCTTCTAAGAACAAAAACTGCCCCAATTGTGTCATGGTGTCATTCACTAAGTAAAGGACCTGGGTATTGGTAATGCATTCCTCCTTAAGGGAAAGTAGTAAAAGAACTTAAAATTCATACTATGTTGGGGATTCGTGAACTGTGTTTTTCATGGGATTAACTCCATTCATCATATTCTATTATATTTTGGGGTCATAAATCAAAGGATCACAGACTTAGAACTCAAAGAAACCACAAAAGTCATCTAGTCCAACTCTCTTATTTTACAGTTGAGGAAACTGAGGCCTACAGGAGTGAAGTGACTTACCCAAGACCATGTTGGTTTATAGGAAAATAGATAGGAAGGAAACTTGGAAATTATTCAAGCCTGACTTTATTTTACATATAGGAAAATTGAGTCTCCCAGGAGTGCAGTGATTTAAGCAAGAACATAGAGGTTTAATTGAAAGAGTCAGGATTCCTCTTGACTTCAAATCCAGAAATCTATCTGGTCCATCTACTTTCTTTGTTGCTATTGTGATCCAGCAATAACCGCTGTCCAGATGGATGCTCAGAGACCCTACAAGCTCTTGAGTCTTCTGGGAAAGGCCTTCCACTGCTGACAACAGTCAAGGTTTGGAGAGAGGCAGGTTACAGCCCCCACAACAAACATCCCAGTATTGGAAGAATATGAAGGAAAAGGGTCACATTGTTCTACTGCCCGAATCCTCTTGCTCCCCAGTCACTTCATTTAATTGAAGTCTTAATGTGTATGGCTGGGACAACACTGGTTTAGATCCGTTAGATCTGGGTTGCCTTTTTAATGGACTCAGGATCCAAACAACCAGGTTTCCTACATCAAAGTTGACAATTTGAAACTCCATTGTTGCTGTTCTTGCCATTGTGGTAGTTTTTGTTCCATTGTTCTTTTAAAAACCAAATACAATTCAATTCTTTATTAAAATAACTCAATACGGGGCTGCTAGGTAGTGCATTGAATAGAGCACTGGCCCTGGAGTCAGGAAGACCTGAGTTCAAATCCAGCCTCAGACACTTAAAGACCTAGCTTTGTGGCCTTGGGCAAATCACTTAATCCCATTGCCTTGCAAAAACTCAAATAAAGATAAAAATAAATAAAATAGCTCAACACCAACAAAACAAATGGTTCTGACGGGCAAATTTTTCAGTATTACAATAATAGTTTATACTTCCAGAGTACTCTAAACTTTGCAAAACACTCGACTTACAGTATATCATTTGATTTGAACCTCACAACAAGGAGGTAGGTGCCATTATTATCCCCATTTTAGACATGAGGAACCTGAGCAGCCAGAGGTTGTGACGTGGCCAGTGTTACGCAACTAGTAAATGTTGGATGCCAGACATGAGCTCAGGACTTCTTGCCTACAAGTCTAGGGTTCTACCTATTCCGCCACCTTCATGCCAAGCGTGAACTTGGGTCTTCTTGCCTCCAAGTCCAGTGCTCTGTTCACTCTACCATGCTGTTTCCCAGAAAAATGTGATAACAGAAAAGACCAGTTACAACTGAGACAGTGTGTTGTAGTGAAGAGTACTAGGCCACTTGGAGCCCATCTCTGGATTTTCCATTATCTGTGGGCCCTTAGGCAAGTTGGTGAAACTCTCTGGGACTCAGCTTCTTTGTAAAATGGAGTGTAGAGGGGCAGCTAGGTAGCACAGTGGATAAAGCACCGGCCCTGGAGTCAGGAGGACCTGAGTTGTTCAAATCCGGTCTCACACACTTAATCAATTACCTAGCTGTGTGGCCTTGCGCAAGCCACTTAACCCCATTTGCCTTGCAAAAACCTAAAAAAAAATTTTTTTAAAAAAATACAGTGTAGAAAGTTTGACTTGAATCTTAGCTAAGTCACATCATTTCAGGATGAAATTGGGAGAGGGCAGCAAATAGACATAATGATGTGAAAATATATGAGAATAACCAAACCAGAGCTATGTTCATTGCCTCTTTCTCAGCCCATTATCAGCTCATTTTACTAGGCTGTGACTAAAGTGTATATATTTTCAGGTATAGAAAATGCATATTGAAAGAATCTCCTTACACTGAAATTTGGAGAATTTGGATGTTTTCTGACTGAACCTCTGCTTAGAGGTCCCTGTATGTGAATTCTCTCCTTAATACAAATTGGCTATTTATTCAGAGAATCCTAGAGTTGTCTGGCTCACTGAGAAATGAAGTGACATAGCAAGTATATGTCAGAGATAGATTTTCAGTCCAAATTGCCCTGATTCTAAGACCAATTAGTTCTATCCAGCTGGTAGTATGTTTTCATGTTATTTGATAACTTTGCAAATATAGGGAAAACTAATGAAACAGGAAGACCTGGGTTCAAATCTAACCTCAGATATTGATGAATTGTGACAAGTTCCTTAACCTCTATTTACCTTAGTTTCCTCATCTGTAACATGCAAAGAATAAGAGTTTGTACCCTAGTTTATTATGCTCCCAAGTTTATTATGAAGATAATATGGATATATATCATAGGTATAAGATATGGAAATCTTATATATCAAAAGATTTAGAAACCCTAAAAGGTTTGATAAATGCTAGAAGCATTTTATGCATACATAGACACACACAACCACCCACACATATTCATGTGTGTATATAGATACATATATACACTCCTAGACATATATATATACAAACATAGACACACATACAACTGGATCCTTATCTCTTCATCTATAAAATGATCTGGTTGGGCCAGATAATCTCCAAGGACCTTTCCAGCTATAAATCTATAAATCCATAATTATATTCATATATAAATTTATATAAAAATAGTATATAAATAAAAATACATGAATTTATGAATTTGTTTATATATAAATTTATGTATAAATATTATATAAATAAAAGTATATGAATTTTTAAAGATATAAATATGAGAATGCATTCTTCTATGTTTTATAATTTTAGATAGATAGACCACTACACAATTATGCTACAGATGCATATATACATGGATATGTATGTGGTAAGAAATGTAAATTAAGGACCCAGTTAACCATATGATACAGAGGGAAAATTCAAAAACTTACTGAATTTGGGTCAGAAGCTATATCTACAAACTCTAGGCTAGGAAGCATGAGTAAAACCCTTAACTCTCCAGGTCTCAGTTTCATTATTTGTGAAATTTAGCAGTTAGATCAGATGCTATCCTGAAGTCTTTCAAGTTATAAATCAATGACCCCGACTCACATCAGTAAATACATGTTTATCATACAAGACATTTGGAATTGTAAAGTTGACTTCATTTCAAAGTATAAGGTTTCCATTAAATTTCAATCACCATATTAGTTTAATGATTTAATTAAATCACTATATATATATATATGACTGTGCATGTATATGTATGAGCTGGGATATATTTTTAACAAAAGCAACAAAAGCACCTGGTCTCATAAAAGGAAACTCTCCTGGAGGATTTGCAACCTAATCCAAATTGGAGATTATTGGAGTAAACAGTCCCTGTTCTAGTGTTCCAGATCTGATACATTTGTGCCCCCCAGTGGATATTTTTAAAAATTACTTGACCCAAGTTTCAGAGAAATTGCCATACTACTGGGGGAGGGACCATTGTCCTCTAATATCTCCCAGGATTGCTTCACACAAGAAGCTGTTCTATATTTTGAAACTGGTGAGACAACTTCACAGAAATTGGCCTCTGCAGATTGGCTGTGATGGCTTTCCTGGTGTCGTTCTTGAATGCTCATCTATAAATGAAAGAGTTGGACTAGACGTGGAAAGTCTAGGATTCTGACTATGCTCTCTGCAGGCTTCCCTAATGATTCTTTACATCCCATAAGAGAAACTCTATTGGAACTGAAATACAAAAAGTTCTCCTCAACTCAGCCTATGGAAATGTTTGTTCCTCTAGAGATGCTCCAATCAGAAAAAGCTGGAAACCCAACTTTGAGATGAAAAAATAGAATTCTCATCAATGCTGAATCCATAACCATGTAGACTGCTCTTGGTCTGAATGAAGTGGTCAGGGATTACAGAAACAAAAATAAAGAGAATTTTCTCATATTCACCTCTTAGATTTCCTCCTTCTCTTCAAAATTTAGCTAAAATATCATCTTCTACTAAGGGGAAGCTAGGTGGCACAATAGATAACATGCCAGCCCTGAGGTCAAAAAGATCTGAATTCAGACTTTTAACCCTATTTGACTCACTTTCTTTAACTGTAAAATGAATTGGAGAAATAAATAGCAAAGCACTCCAGCATCTTTGCCAAGAAAATTCCAAATGGGGTCCCAGAGAGCCAGAGCCAACTGAAAAGACTGAACAACAACACATTACCTTCTGTGTTAAACCTTGCTGGTTTCCCCCAACTCTAGTGTGTCTCTCTACGCCCTTATGTTTTGCATATACATATTTGGGAGTGTGCCCATATTGTCTCCCTCGTAAGCTTCGAGCTCTCTGAGGGCATGAACTGTTTTCTTTTTTTTTCCATTATAACTGAATTGTAGTCCATGTATGCATGTGTCACCCATATAGTTCACACATGTTCTGTGTATGTTAACTTGGGGGGCAGGGACAATATTATTTTTGTAAAAAAACTAGAAACCCAGAGCAGCTACTTTTGCATGATGTTTGGCCCTGGAGACAATCTTATTTAAAGGGCTCAGACTGCAAAGGCCTTGCTTTGGCTTATTAGGACTTCTTTTCTTATTAATTTAATGCCTCAGTTCTCTCATATGTGTGCGTGTGTGTGTTCCTCTTACTCTAGCCTTCCAAATGAACATGACTATGAGGAATACAAATGACTCACACTGCATTTGGTGCTTTTTTCCCACATTTTGTAAATGATCAGCCAGAAAAAAAAACTGCTTATTTGTCTCTGGGCAAGTGGATTTTATGACTATTTAACATGGGTGTAGATGATCAGTCACGCTGCCATCTTAATTTAGAGAATTAGAGTCCCTTCAGTTCTCAATTAAAATTCACAATTAAGTGAATGAGCATGCTTCTGTAATGTTGAATTGTATTGGTTAAATCCAGTCACTGGGAAAGCGTATTTATTCATGGTGTTTCCATACACCAGTGGCTATTCCATCTTCTTCCTGGCCCCTACGATCGACTCCTTTATAGGCTTTATTCTTATTCCAACTCCTCATTTAGCTGAACTCTCTACTGTGTAACCTAATCTACAATTAGATTGTGACTTTCTTGGGAACAAGGACCGTCTCACTTTTTTCTATTTATCTCCAATGCTAGGCCCATCATAAATGTTTTTGACAACAGAAAGGGGGGCAAGTCTAGAACCAGGAAGACTCTTCATCCTGAGTTCAAATCCAGTCTCAAATGCTTACTAGCTGTGTGAGCCTGGTGGATAAATGACTTCACACGTTTACCTCAGTTTCCTCATCTGTAAAGTGAGCTGAAGAAGGAAATGGCCAACTACTCTAGTTTCCCTGCTAAGAAAACCCCCAAATGGGGTCACATACAGTTGGACATGACTGAAATGAATGAACAACAATTCATTCATTCAGTAAAACAGATGTTAATACATTTGTACCTGTTCATCCTGTTGGTCTTCTCATGAATGTCCTCCCTTAAACTTAGCATTTAAAATAGCAGGAAGCTTCATCTTGATTTGTCCTGATTGTGAGGGCTGGGAAACTCCATGGTTGTTTGATGCCTTAAAAACTCATAGAATTCATAAGTCTTAGACTCAATAGGAAACAAATTTAGAAGTCAGCTTTTAAAAATAAATTATATTGATATTATTCTTCCTAATTCCCTCCCTCTTCTCCAAGGGATCCAATGAAGAAGGCAGAGGTGTTTAACTACCTCATCATGAAAAAGACCGGTAATCCTATTTCACTTTCTAAAATGAGGAGAAAAATCATGAAAATGTCAGAAGATTAGCCACTGTGCTTCCTGTCTCAATGGCCCATGGTCCAGGGGTGCAGCTGTTGTGTGGGAATCTCTGTCAACTGCAGTTCTCAAAGCCCAGACCAGGGGGAGGGTGGTGGTGGGCAGGCTGCTCTCCTTCCCTTTCCAGCAGTCCCCAAGGCCCCTGACCCGTCCCCCTCAAAGGAGCAGAGCTGCTTTCCACTAAATCTCCTTCCTTTTTCTTTTGGGGGAAGAAGAGAAGGGGACAATATGGCAAGATCTGAATTATTCAGAGTAAGAGTTCTCTTCAAGAAAAAGAGAGTGCTAAAATGATGACGTTTATAAGGAAACAGATGATGGATTAATTAAGTCAGTTTTGTAGTTTCTTTCCCAGTACTGCAGCAGCCCACCTTTTATAGGAAGTCTTTCTGGATTCACCCCCCCAATTCTTCACCTCTCTTGTTCTTGAAATGCCTTTGGATTACCCTATTTACACTCAGTATGGAGTCCAGATCATAGAGGTAGAGCTAAAAGCATATTTAGGGGTCTTCTATTCCTACATCTTTGTTTTACAGAGAAGGAAACTGAGTGACAGGAGCAGTTGAGCAACTCACCCAAAGTCACACAGGCCACGTGAGTGGGAGAGTTGAAAATCTGACCCAAGAGTTTCTGACTACAAATCCCTCTTGTACCCTTTGCATATATTATAACCTCCCAAGGGATGGGGTTGTTTTTGTTTCTGCTATTGTTTGTGGGGGTGGGTTGGTCTATCTCTCTCCAGCTCCTAGAACTGTAGATTTTTGTTCAGTCGTTTCAGGCCTTTTGACTCTTTGTGACCCCATTTGGGGTTTTCTTGGCAAAGATACTGGACTGGTTTTCCATTTCCTTCTCCATTTCCTTTTACAGATGAGGAAACTGAGGCAAACAGGGTAAAGTGACTTGCCTAGAATCATCCAACTACTAAGTGCCTGAGTATGAATTTGAACTCAGAAATAGTAAGCATCTAATCAGTGTTCTTTGAATTGAATTAAGTAGAATATTTAAATGAAGCAACTGAATTGGATTGTGATGTTTCCATCTTGTTTTAGGTGAGTTCCAATGGATGCCACCCCTCCCCAAACAGATTATAATTCTTCTCGGCTTGAAGTAAGCCTGATTAAGACAGGTGAAGGCTGCATTTCTGATTCTAAACATGTCCTAGGCTAGTTCTCAGCCCACAGACTCATGGCCAGGCCACAGTCAGACACACACACTTGAAGCCATCCATTCCTGCTTAATAGCAAAGCTGACCATCACATTATCCTAATGGCTTAACCAACATTACCTTTCATAGGGCAAAGTAGAGGAATCTTTATATGCTTACAGATGAACACTCTTTCTTCTGGTTCTTGGGAATGCAGCCAGGAAGAGCTGGGTTCAAGTCTTACTCCAAATGCTTACTAGCTGTGTGGCATTAAGCAAGCCACAAGCTCCCTGGGCAGCTCACTCTAATCAAATCTCCGATCAATATTCATCATGTATTGAAGACCAAGGGACGGGGCCTCTGGAGTCTCCCCTTGCCACACCCTCCCTTCCCCAGGGCTCTAGATATAAGATCCTAAGATATAAATTCCTCAAAATTCCTGTGTGCTGAAGAAGAAGTGCAACAGAGAGTAGAGACAAGAACCACCATGGGTGGATGTAGTCTCTAAAATCAAGCTAGCTGTTTGCCCATGGGCAAGTCACTTAAGGTCTGTAAGGTATGTGTCCTCATCTATAAAATGAATTTATGATGGGTAGGAGACATCTAGGTAGAGCAAAAGACCTGGAGTGAGGAAGGGTTGACTCAGCCACTAACTATGTGACCTCAAATTAGTCATTTAACCACTGTCTGCCTCAGTTTCCTCAATTGTAAAGTGGGAATAAGAGGAGCATCTACCTTCTAGGACCATTGTAAGTATGACATGAGGCGGTATTTGTAATGTGCTTGGCAAATCTCAAAATATTCTATAAATACTAGCTTTTACTCTGCTTTTGCCTGTGGTGAGCACTTTGTGATAGTGGATATACTTTCATTCTTGTACTTAGAGGATCATAAATTTAAAATTTGGATAGACCTTAAAGTTGATTGAATACAACAACCTTCTTTTACAGATGAGGAAATTAAGGTGATTGGTGGTTAAGTCACGCATCCAGTAAGTGTCTGAGGCAGGATTTGAAGTCAGACCTTTCTGACTCTAGACCTAGTCCTTTTCCCACTAGCACTGTCATTTTCCTGCCTAATATATTGTCTGGTCCATAATTGCTGCTTAATATACACTTGTTGATTGAAAATGCAGTGAAGCCATATAACAACATCAGCTAAAATTACCATTCCTTCATGTCTATGGATTTTAGGATCTTTATCTCAAGGAATTGGACCCGTTTCCTCCTTCCAACCTTTGAACTCCAAATTCCATGGGGCTCCAAATTCCATGGGCCAGCGAGGTCTCCAAGACAACAAGTTTCAGAGACATCAATGTAGTATTGGGGGGGGGGGGCGGAGAAGTCTTAGCTTTTACAGTAGTCTGGAGGTAGTGCGCATTACACTAGGAAATGGTGGTCTCCCCTTACTTGGGGTCTCTAAGTAGAGGTTAGCGGATCTCTTCCCAGGGATTGTAGAAAGGAGATGATTCTCAAGTCTGGGGTGACTCCATGGTTCTTCTAACTGAGATTCTTGCTATTTTTCCATTGAAAATATCCACATCTGATCATCCTAATCGTGGCAAGTCTTAAGAAAGCAATGTGTCAAGTTACGTTTTCTCTTCTTGATGTGAGGTTTCTCTTCACTGAATGAAATTTTTGTTACGCAGTATTTGACTTTTTCATACTGAATTTTTAAATTTCAATTCAGAATGCAACAACTGTCTTCATTTGAAAATAAATCATGGTGACTATTCTTTTGTATTTTGGGAGGATGTGCTTTCCCTCTGTAGGAGATGCCACAGTTTGATCAATGAACTTTCTCATAAATTCATTAGAAATCTTTGGTTCATTGCTTTTTTTCTGATGTAAAACCAAACTGTGTTTGCATCTTAGGCTTCGCAGTGCTCATAATCAACGTCTTAATGAAAAACCAATAGAATGGTCTTCCTCAGAGTTCAAGGTTCAATAACAATGTTTGTTCAATAATGTCAATAATGTCAATTTGGAAGGAGGTCTCCAATAGGAAATCTCAGGGATTTGTGATTGGTTCTGCCCTACTGATCACTTTAAACAGTAACTTAAATAAAAGCATAGATGTTCTTAGAGAATTTACACATGACACAAAAGTAGCAAGAGTAGCTCCTGAATCCTATTTCTGAATTATAGAATCAGGATTCTGAAAAGCAAAGGTCTGAGCCAAAACTAATATAAACTTCTTGGTTAGCATTTAAATCTCTTCTCAGCCTGACCCTTTCCTATCTTTCCAGTCTTCCTATATCTTATCTGCCTTTGGACACACTACAGTATTGGCCCGCTCATTTTCCTCACTCATCTCCGACCTTCTGGAGATGGGCACTAGTTGGTCCTTGCCTGGTATGTTATTTCTCCTCAAATCAGCTTCTTGGAAACTCCTACCTCCTTTCAAGGATCATGTCCACTGACACTTTCTGCAAGAAGCCATTTCCCAGGTCCTCCATCTACCTTTTGCTTTCCCTCTGAGGTTACTTTCCAGGTAATTCTGAATATAACAACCAGGTACCTATTTATACGCAAGTTGTTCCTTCATTCGAATATGAGGGCTCTGAGTGGCAGCATGCCAGCCTTGGTTGTAAAACCTCTATTAGCCTTCATTTAACATGAAGAGGAACTTAGTAAGAACAAAAAAGAAATGATGACTATTAAAAGACCCCAAACAAAAAGTAACTCATGCCAGGTCATCTTTATTTTTCTTTCTTCCTGAGAGAAAGAGCAAGAGAGGAGGGGAATCTAGGTGGCACAGTGGATGGAGCACCAGCCCTGGAGTCAGGAGGACCTGATTTCAAATCCAGCCTCAGACATTTATTAATTGACGATCTGTGTGGCCTTGGGCAAGTCACTTAATCCCATTGCCTTAAATAAATAATTTTTTTAAAAGAGCAAGAGAAGATAAGAGGAAGAGGAAGAAATAAAGGGAATGGGAAAGAATAGTAGAGAAAAAGGAGGGAAAGGGGAGATAGAGGAAGTAAGAGAAAGATAATGGGGAAAAAGTAGGAGAGGGAAAAGTGAAGAAGGAAAGAAAGAGTGAAACTTAGAGGGGGAAGGGGAGAGAGAGAGAGAGAGAGAGGAGTGGATGAATTATATGGTGTGTTATTTCTGTGGTTTAAAAAATTATTCAGAGAGTTGAAAGGAAATATAAGGGATGAGGTGGGGAAAAGTTAGACCTCCAACTGGATACTTGAATGATGAGTAATCAGCCTGGAGGCTTTAATTAGAGGTTTATGGTACATTTATAAACTCATAATAATTTGAAAAACCATGAAGAAGGAAAAGAAGAAAGAAGGGAAGGAAAGCATTAACTGAAAAAGCTTATAATGATTTGACTATGTAGAAGACAGACCTAAATGTTTTTCCACCAGATCCCAAATTACTAGCTCAGATATTCACTAATACTTTGAGATTAATGTACCCTAAGCTTAATTAATTAATTAAACTAAACTAATTAAATTAAAATTGACTATTACAAACTTCAGCAAGGAAAATGGTGATAATAATAATAATGATTGACAATGGTATCAACTATAATTTACACATGAATAGCAATTTAGGTAGCAAGGTGGCAAAATGGAATAGAGTACCTGGCCTCTAGTCAGGAAGATTGGCCTTTGAAACTTTCTAACTGTGTGTGATCCTGAACATTTTACTCCGTTTGCCTCAGTTTCCTCATCTGAAAATGAGCTGGAGAAGGAAATGGCCAACCACTCCAATATCTTTACCATGCAAATTCCAAATGAGATCATGAAAGTCAGAAACAACCAAAAAACAACTCAACATCAAAGTAACATTCTGAGATATGCAAAGCACTTTCCTGTACTCTGTAACCCCATTTTATAAATGAGCAAACTGAGGCTGAATAATCTTAAGTGACTTGTCGGTTTGCATCTGTGAATCTAGGATCTGAACTCTAATCTCTTGACTTCAATATCATCATTTCCTTTTGAAACACAGATAAACTATCGAGCATTGATAAAATTGGGGAAATGATTGAGGAAAATATGTGAATCTAAAGAAAAAATGTAAATGAAAAATATAGTCACAATACTTAGAACTGACAACATAGGCTGTAAATCTAGACCTGAATAGAACCTTAGAAGACATTATATTTATTTATACATGTTTACATAGGAGAAAACAGCCCCATTTGGCTAAAAAAGCTGGCCCGAGATATTAGAGGGAACAGAACCAGAACTTGGTCACAGGGCATCAAGTTCCAAATCCAAAGACTTCCTCATCCCACTTTAAAGTTGACAAAGCTTTACAGTGATCAGCCCCATCTCTTGTTTCTGGCGTTCATTCTCTCTTCCTCCCAGATTCACTAACAGGAAACAAAAGTGACTTCTTCCCCTGCCAATGGGCAATGAAATGAGCCTCAAGGGTGATCAGTGGGATAAAAGAGGGAGTGGATCTGGGGGACCTGGAATATCCACTGACTGCCTAATAAGCTTTGGAATGATCAGAATTTGGCTGAATCCCTCATTCTCTCATTTGTTACAACCTGTCACCAATTCAAGTAAATTTACATGTGAATATTAAGGGCAGAAGAAAGAATAATTTTTTGATACTTCCTGTTATAAAAGACTGGGCATATTTACAGATTACTGTGCCAATAAATAACTCTGCCATATGTCTTAAAATGTAACAAATGGAAGAAAAAAATGAAAACCATGAAATCAACCACTCAATATTCCAAAACCCCTAAGAGGCAAGTTGAGGACCCCATCAAAGAGGAAAGTTTGGGGAGGAAATTAAATCTGGGATACATCACCCCTCCTGTTTATTGATGGCCTGGAAATCTCATTAAAAAAACTGGCCATACTGAACGATGGGCAGGGATATTACTGCCAAAAAAAAGAGTTACTCAGAGCAACCAAGAACAAAAGGTTATAAATCTAGAATTGGACAAAACCCCAGAGGCTACCTAGTTCAATCGCCTCTTTTTACAGATGAAAAAACTGAGGCCAAGATAAGTTGAGAGACTTGGCTAATGCCACACAAATAATAAGAATAAGAGGCAAGATCTGAAAACAGCTCCTCTCATTCTGGGACCAGTTCTTTTGGGGGAAGCTGGCAATAATATCTGAATAAATATGATTTGTCACAATATTTTTAATATAACACTAATGGAGACTACAAATTAATTTCTGTGATTTGGGTGGTCTGTGCTGTGATCCTAACAGTATTGATCATACATAGTCTCCATTGCTACATAGAGTGCTAACAGGCTACCTAATATTTACAGACAAAATGTTTCACCAAAAGATGTGGATATCCATCATATCTATAAATATTTAAGCAAAGTACTCTATTCAAGATCCAGTTAGAAAATGGAATTCTTATGGATGCTGCAGTTCTATTGATGTTCCCTTTTGAAAATGATATTATGTGGATTGCACCAGATCCCAGGATATTGCAGGGTCCTCTGTGAGAACCTTGGTTTCTCCAAAGAAATTGGTCTAGTCATCCATATAGGAAAAACTAAATGGATGAAAAATGCCCACTAAACAAACTGCAATTGTCATTGGGACTCCACTTTATTAAGTTAGTATTACAAAACATTCATTTATGACAACTACTGAAATGAGCAAAGAGTTAGCCCACCATTGAATAGAAGTATAATGCACTGGAATGCATTGGAGAAATTGTATAATGCTGTGACAATCACAGGATTCTACCATGTACTAACATTTATCTTTGTAATGAAAATTTTCTTCTAATGATTTAGTGTTATTGGGAATCTTAAAATACAAAAATCATGGAGCAATCAAATAAGAAAGTAATAGAGAGTTTTATGGTTGATATAAATAGAATAAAATATTATTCCTTTGCTGACCCTGTAGTCTAAGGAACAGGATGATGTCTTCATGAAAAGATGTAGTCAGAAAAGGAAATGATACAGTCATGGAATTAGAGTGAAGGGCCCAGGGCATCATGCACTCCACCATTTTCTCTTTCCTTCCCTTCTCTCTCTCTCTCTCTCTCTCTCTCTCTCTCTCTCTCTCTCTCTCTCTCTCTCTCTCTCTCTCTCTCTCTCCCTCCCCCTCTCCCCCCTTTCCCCTCAAGCACTCTCAAAACAAAACAAAAATAGACAGCTGGAGGGATTCTTATCCTGAGATCCATGGATCCCCTGAATCTCAGAGAGTTCATGAATTGAGCACAAGAAAAAAATTAATATCTTTGTTTTCACTAACCTTTGGTTTTCTTTGTGATTATTTGCATATATACAAATATAACTATTTATATATTTATTTATTTTTATTTTATTTTATAGAATGGTATTCTCAGAAGCATCTATGGGCAGTTCCAGACTGACAAAAGGGGCTATGACAAAAAAATTTCAGAAGCTCAAATCTAAAGGAAGGAATCTATTATCTTGGGTAGCTTGTATGAGAATATATTGGGTGGGTGGGGGAGCAAGGTCAAGAGTAGCATAGGAGGTAAAAGTGTGTATGTATTACGATCTTTAATGTATCTGGAAGTAATATTCATGTCCATGGGATCACAATTCCTTCAAAGCAACTATACACTAAATTAAACTAATATAGGAACATTGACTCTTCATAGGACACAGAGAAAGTCCCCCCCCAAAAAAATGACTTCCTGTTTCTCTTTCCTTCTCTAAGCATAGATATAATCACAGCTTTGAGATATCAAGTCCTTTTTGAGATCAGGAAAAGAGGAAATAGAAAGACAACTGTGTTTCTAATTTCATTTGAAAGGACGTAATCAATTTTCCATTCATTCAGCTTGTTGACATTCTGATTACAAGAAAGGGCATTCTAAGTAAAGAGCCAAGAGTTTGTTTCATCATGACTGTCTCTAGACATGCCTCTATGGCATGCTGATTTTTGTAATTAAATAAAATCTTTTCTATTAGTTCAGTAGTTATTTCCTTATTATTAAATTAAAAATTAGAAATAAATGCTTATATCATGAAATTTTAGGGTTTCAGAATGTTTTAATTATCATATCCTCAAAATATCATATGCCAAAGAAAAGAAATTATAAGGAAGGAGGAAAAAAGAAGAAATGAGGATGATTTCAACTATGATCACCCTCTAGAACTTTATTCACTTGTATAAAGGAAGAAAATTGAGAAAAATTCAATGACCTTACTTTTCCCTCTTATTTACTTTACTATCGCATCCTAATTAAATGTTTTGACATTGTAATTATGGGTTCTATATGATAAATCAATTGAGTAGGCACTGGGTGGGAGACTGGGCTATATATTAACCCAATATTGAACCCTAGGCAGCTAGGTAGTATCTCCATGAATAGAGTTCCATGCTGAAATCATGAAGATTCATCATCATGAGCTCAAATCTGGCCTCAAATACTTAGAAATTGTGTGATCCTGGCCAAGTCACTTAACCCTACTTGCCTTAGTTCCTCATTTGTAAAAAGAGCTAGAGAAGGAACTGCCAAGAAAACTCCAAATGTGACCCAATGAGGTCACAAAGAGCTGGACCTGATTGAAGCAACCAAGCAACAGCAATATTGAAACCAGAAATCAGAATTCCAGAGTGAATAAAACACAAGTTTTATAATTAATTAAAAGTTATTAGAATGCAAAAAAATCTAGGAAAAGACAAAATATTTTGTTTGTGTTCACCTTAAATATACCTGCACAATGTATTAGGACTGTAATATTTTATAAACCACAGGCTAGGAATTAAACTGAGTTCAATCAAACAAACATTTACTAAACACTTTTTATCTGCAAAGTATTGTGAAGAAAGCTGAGGATACAAACACCTAAAGGAACCTTTGCCTTGCTTCAGTACTGATAGTTGACCAAAACAGAGAGGTTGATGCAAAAATTAATATACTTATTAGAATGAAAAAAGCACTTTGGGAAGGTCAAACAGTGAGGCGGGAGAGATAACAATAGAAAAGAATATCTCCTAACTAGTATAATGAGGGAAGGCTAAAGGAGAGTGACAACAATTGATTTGGACTTTGAAAAAAGAAGAGAAGTTCCCATGGAGATGTGGAGGGACTGTATCCAAAGATGGCAGACTAGTATCTATAACCGCGTGGAGGCAGAAGAGAACATGACCGGAACTGGCCAATGCAGCAGGATCACAGAATGCAGAAGAGAAAATGGTTTCATTTTGGTTGAAAAGTTCCTATGCTTGTGAAGGAAGTTACATTTATTAGTTTTGTCTTTTATAAGAGAAAATGGAGATAAACTTGATTTTTATCACCAATCAAAAACAGGATAAGCTATAATTTAGATATGATGGACTAACCAAAGTTCATTTTTTTCTGAATATGTGAATGGCTAAAAGGTTTCCCCCCCCTTTTCTAATGGTCAGATTATTAAAATGTGGAATGTATACTTAAAATAGATACCAGCAGAAACCATCATTTTTGTGAATACTGAACATAAGCAAACTTATTTTTTTGACTTTGCTTCTAAAAAGACTTTTTTTAAAAAAAGAAAAATTTAAGGAAACCTATATCTATGTCATGGATTATATCTGCATTGTGAACCTTAAAACTGTAAAAACTTTAAAATAGAGGGCTAAAATAAAATGACAGAAAAATATAGGTTAGACATTTAAGGTTTTGTTCTCTAAGATCTTACCTCTAACGTTTAGGTGGAGGCCATGAAGGTAATGACCACCCCAAACTGGGAAAGAAGGGAAATATTTATGCAAAAACAAAGAATAAGGAAAATTATTAACCTCCTTTGTGACCTGACAATGTGACCCTGCACACTTGAGTTGCCCAAATGTTCCTCAAAGACTATCATCCTTAGGGGCCACTAGGTAGAACAGTGGATAGAGCTCCGGCCCTGTAGTCAGGAGTACCTGGGTTCAAATCTGACCTCAGACACTTAATAATGACCTAGCTGTGTGGCCTTGGGCAAGCCACTTAACTCCATTGCCTTGCAAAAAAATCAAACAAACAAAGACTATCATCCTTGTACAATACTATCTGATGAAATGTTGTCTCTCCCTGGCAGAAAGAGTCTTCCAACATCCGGATCATTGTCCACCTGAGTTTTTAATTAACATAGGGAGAGATCCCCAGGAGTCTTGACTTCTTTCCTAAGTGCAAGGTGACTGTAAAGGGATGGTATTAACTTGGGGACTAAGAATAGCTGGTTTATTGTGGGTCTGTACAGTAAATCTTCTGTTTTTAATGCCAAGAACTGATTCCCTACTCCAGTCTTCCAGTGCAGCAAGCATTAAGAACTTCCATTCATCCCTTCTATTGCTAAAACATTAGTCAAATAGTGAGACATATGTGTGGTTAAAAATTAAGTTCAGGGATGGCCAGGTGGCACAGTGGATAAAGCACTGGCCCTGGAGTCAGGAGTACCGGGGTTCAAATCCGGTCTCACACATTTAATAATTACCTACCTGTGTGGCCTTGGGCAAGCCACTTAACCCCATTTGCCTTGCAAAAAAAATTAAGTTGAAAACAATATAATGCCATATTTGAAACCTGACTACAAGTCTTTTGGGAGAAGTTATTCTGGGCTAAATTAAATGCTCCAGTTCCACTGCTATTAATAATTTGGAACCAGAAAACTATTCCAGGTAGTTTAGCTGCTAACAACACTGACTCCTAGTTGTTGTGTGAGTTTGGTAAGATCTCCAGCTCTTCCTTCCTGGGCCTCTGGGCACCACTCCTCTCTCTCCCCAGTGCTCCTTCTTAGTAAAAAAAAACACAGTAAAGCATAGAAATAGAGTTTTACTTAAAAGAAGGAGTATCCATCTAAAATCACCAGCAAGCATTATTTATAATGGAAATGAGCTAGAAGCCCTTCCAGTAAAATCAAAGGTAAAGGAAAGATTCCCATTATCACCACTAGCTGAAGACCATAACATCAGGGAGGTAATGCCATATCAAGCAAATGAATTGGATTTGAATGATGGGGGTGTTGTGCTAAGTCACCAGCCTCGCTTTCTCATCCAGAGCCATCTCTGGGTCCAGTGGCCAGATGTGAATCAGGACAATTGGAGATGGCCCTAGATGCAAGGCAGTGACTTAGCCCCCAGCTAGTAAGGGTCAAAGATCTGAGGTTGGATTCAAACTCTCATCCTTCTGACTCCAAGGTCAATGTTCTATCCACTGCACCAGCTCTAGAGGAGAAAGGGAGGCTAGTGATTTAGCCCAGAACCCCTCACTCAAAATCCAGTTCATTTGCTTGTCATGGCATCACTTCCCTGTTGTCATGTCTTCTTTGAGAACAAAGGACAAACATCCTCATCAGATATACTAGCTGTAGCAGTTAGAGAAGAAAAAGAAATTAAAGGAATTAGTATAGGCAATGAGGAAACAAACTATCACACTTTGCAGATAATACGAGGATATAGTTAAAACATCCTAGAGAATCAACTAAAAATTCATTGAAATTATTATCAACTTCATCAAGGTGGTGGGATATAAAATAAACTCACATAAATATCAGCATTTCTATATATTGCCAATATAGTCCATAGAAAGGAAAAATTCCATTTAAAATATCTGTAGACAATATAAAATACTTGGGGGTTAAGCTGCCAACACAAACCCAGGACCCAGATGAACACAATTATAAAACACTCCTCATATAAATAAAATCAAATCTAAACAATTGTAAAAATATTAATTGCACATGGGCAGACCAAACCAATAAATATATAAATGACAATTCTATCTATATTGGTTTACCTCAGGACCATACCAATCAAACTACCAAAAATGTATTTTATGGAGCTAGAAAAAAAATTTTTAATTCATCTGGAAGAACAAAGATAAAGAATATCATGAAAGTAAATGGAAAAAGTAAAGAAAGATAACCTAGCAGGACCAGTTCTCAAACTTTGTTATAAAGTGGTGATCATTACCACAATCTGGCACTAGCTACTAAATAGAGTGGTAGATCAGAAGAATGGATTAGAATAGTAAATGATCGTGGTAATCTTAATAGAATAAGAACCCATTATTTAAAAAAAAATTGCTAGGAAAAAATAGAAAGTAGTTTGGCAAAAATTAGGTATAGACCAACATCTCACACCATATATCGAGATGAGATCAAATGGGTACCTGATTTAGACACAAAAGGTGAGATTCCAAGCAAATTAGGGGAGCATAGACTATTATACCTGTCAGATCTAATTTGACAAAATCGGAGATAAGGAGCATTACAGGTAGTAATGATTTCATTAAATTAAAAAGCTTTTGCACAGATCCAATACAGCCAAGATGAGAAGGATAACAGAAAGATGGGAAACAAATTTTGCAGCAAGTATTTCTGAAAAATGGCTCATTTCTCAAATATAGAGAGAACTGAGTCAAATTTATATGAATAGAAGTCATTCCTGCATTGATGAAATGCAGGATTTGATATGAACAAGGCTATAAACAAGCAGTTTTCAGAAGAAGAAAACAAAGCTATCTATAATCACATAAAAAAAATACTCTAAATCAGGGCAGCTAGGTTGTGCAGTGGATAGAGCACGGGCCCTGGAGTCAGGAGGACCTGAGTTCAAATCCAGCCTCAGACACTTAATAATTACCTAGCTGTGTGGCCTTGGGCAAGTCACTTAACCCCATTTGCCTTGCAAAAAATAAAAAAAATTAAAAAAATACTTTAAATCACTATTGATTAGAGAAATGCACATTAGAACAACTCAGAAATACTACCTCACAGTAATCAGAATGGCAAGTATCACTGAAAAGTAAAATGACAAATATTGGAAGGGATGTGGAAAAGTCACTAATGCACTGATTGAGGAGGTAAAAATAGATCCAGCCATTTTGGAGAGAAATTCAAAACTATACCCAAGAGACAATAAAATTAAGCATAATCTTTGACCAAGAAACATCATTACTAAATTTGTGTCCCAAAGAGTTCCAAAAGAAAAAAGAAAAAGTATGTATTTGTACAAAATTATTTGTAGCCATTCTTTGTGTGGTGGCAAATGGATTGGAAATTGATTGAGGAATGGCAGAATAAGTTGTGGGATAGGATTGTGATCAAATAATATTGTGCTATAAGAAATGACAAGCAGTATGGGTTCCAAAAAACTAGAAAAGACTATAAAAGTGATCTGAGCAGAACCAGGAAAACAATTAATAGCTATATGTGTGAATGACCCAGCTATTCTCGCTATTACAATGATATAAAAGAATTCTGAAGGACTTTTGCTATCTACTTTCAGAGAAAGAACTTAGAACAAAGCACACTTTTGCAGTATTTTTCTTGTTTTGTTTTGCTTTGGTCTGTTTTCTTTCACTATATGATTAATATGGAAATATGGTTTACATAACTGTATGAATAATTTATATCAAATTGCTTGCTTTCTCAAGGAGGAGAGAGAGAGGGAGAAAAATTGAAATTCAAAATTAAGAAAAAAATATTAAAATTTATTTTTACATGTAATTGGAAAAAATAAACATAAAATTTGATTACAAAAAAAGATAGATCATGAAGAATGAAAAAAGACTTTCAAGACTTGTCAAAGGCAAATATGGTCCAAACTTTTTTTAAAAAGGTTGATGGGAAGGGAACAGAGTTTGCAAACCTAAAGCCAGAGAGTTCTATTCCAATTTCTGGAAAGCATCTCAAACAATACGTACATACTCATAAATGCATCATGTACTTAGTAAATCTAGAAAAGGAATGACTAAAAAAGTTAACGTGGCTAGAATATCTCATATTAAATTTACCAGTTTTTTTCTTTCTTCTTGTTTTCTTTCTTTTTTCTTTTATTTTCTTTTTCTCTTATCTTGAGGTAGCTAGGTAGTATTGTGGCTAGAGCATGGGATTTGGTCTCATGAAGACTAGTGTTTAAGGCCTGCTCCATATGCAAAATAGTTGTATGAACCTGGAAAAAATCACTTAATACTTATTTGCCTCAGTTTCCTTAGCTTTAAAATGAGGATAATGATAACATCTACCTCATAGGCTTGCTGTGAAAACCAGTTAAGATAACATATGATGTGCTTTGCAATCCTTAAAGATTTAAAGATGTTAGTGATGGTGATGATAACAATATGGTAATCCAATTGGTAGATCCAGGGAAAGCAATAGTTTGCCTAGATTTGAGAAAATGGCTTAATAAACTCTCTGTGTTGTTCTCATGAAAAAGATGGAGAGACATAAACTAGGTAATATTGCAGTTTCGCAGATCCAGAACTGTTTGAATGATTGGATTATAATGGATAATAATTGCTAATTTGATACTAAATTGGAAGGAAGTCTATAGTGGAGTGTCCCAGGGATCTGTTCTTGGTCCCAGGAACTTTAACATTTGTATCAGTGACTTGAAGACACAGATTGTATACTATTAAACTTTCCAGGTGATAGAATTTCAGAAAGAATAATTGTCATATTGCATTACAAGTTAGGACACAAGGGAATTTTGATACAGTCTAGAACATTGGGCTAAATTAACAAAGATGAAATAAAAGAGGGAATAAAAAATAGATATTTGGGTTCAGAAAACAGGTTTAAAGATGCAAGATTATGAAAATATAAGTAGACAGCAAAAGAAATGATAGTTTGGGTAGACTGTAAACTCGGGGTTCACAGTGTGATTTGACAACCCCAAAAATTCATTTAATTTTAAACTTCTTTAAAAAGAAGTCTAGTATCTAGTCCTTGAGAAGAGACAGTTATTGCACTCTGCCCAGATCAGTCCAAATCTGAAGTGGTGTTCAATTCCACATACCATCTGTTAGAAGCATCATTGAAAAGTCAGAGAGCACCCAGAGAAATGTAGGTGGCATGGTGGGGACCTTGAGTCTATGTGATATGAGATTTTGTTGAAAAAAACTGATGTTTTAGCACCAGCCCTGAAGTCAGGAGTCCCTGAGTTCAAATCCGACCTCAGACACTTAATAATTACCTAGATGGATGGCCTTAGGCAAGTCACTCAACCCCATTACCTTGCAAACAAACAAAAGAAAAGAAAAAACTGGTGTTTAACCTAAATGACAAGACTCAGGGATAGAGGTGCTTGGTGGGGGGAAGACAATTGTTTGAAGGGTTGTCCAACAGAAGAGGGATCTGAATCAGTTTGGTCCTTGCTTAAGGGCAAAAATAGGAATGATGAGCAGAAGTTGTAGAGATAGATTTAGGTTTGATCACCTTATTATGACTACTGCTCCAAAGCAGACTGGGAAGACTCAAAAGACTGTTGGGTATAGACTCCCTCAAAAACTCTTTTAGCATTTATATTTAACATAACATTAACAAAAGATCATTTAACATATATATTGAAGGGAAGGGTCATCTTTCTTCAGGGATGTGTCCTGAATGACCTCAGAGGAAACTTCCAACTAAAATGCAATTATATTGAATACCAGAGGAGAGATTTTAGACTTTCTCTTGTAGGTAATAGGGAGACACTGGAGAGAATGGAGCAAGAAGCCAGAGGTTTATCAAAACGGTAAACACCTTCAAGAGCTTGCTCCACCATAGCTAGCTAAAGGAGCTGGGATGCTTAACTTGGAGAACATAAGAAGCAGCTTCAAGCATGTGTAGGACCACCAGTTAGAAATGGATCTAGATTTGTTTGGTTCAGCCCCAGAGGAGAGAACTAGGAACAGTGAGTAGCATCTATAGCTATTTCTCTAAGGTTAATAGCAATTTTCTAACAATGAAAGTTGTTCCAAAGTTGAGTGGACTTCTTTGAGAGATTTGTTACTCAGTAGCATCAGATAACATGGCTAGAACATGTCATATTAAATTTACCAGTTTTTTCTTCCTTCTTGTTTTTTTTTTCTTTCATTTTTCTTTTCCTTTTTCTCTTAAGGTGAGGCAGCTAGGGTAGTATTGTGGCTAGAGCATGGGATTTGGTCTCATGAAGACTTGGGTGTAAGTCCTGCTCTTTGGAGGTATTCAAGTAAAGGTTGAATGATCCCCTGCCAAGCACCTTGTAGAGCTCATTCTTAACTTTGTGTGTGATGGATTTCTGGGTGAAAGAGCTCCCTTCCAATTCTAGAATTCTCTGATTCTCTTATATGTCTTTATAAAGTCCCTATATGGTGGTTTGGGTTTGTTTTGTTTTGATGGATTTTTTTAACCCTTTGTTTTATAAAATAATTGAAAACCAGTACTAAGGACAAGAAATAGTCAGGTCTAGATTCGAAGTATGATACATGTGAGGAGAGGTTGTGGCATAATTCATCCTAGATAGAAACCGTTTACAATGATGACAATAGATCTTTCCCAGCCAGAACTGCTGATAGTCCATAGACAGGACCATGAACTAAAAAATATTTGCAGGAAAAATCTTAATTGTATCAAAATGTAAATATACATCATAGTCCACTATTGGTTTGTGGATTAGAAAACAGAAGTATGAAAATTAACGTGGAATATTTCCCTTGAAAGTTCAACTTACTTGTCTTTTTCATATAGTTTGACTTTCTGGGACTTCAATGAAATGAAAGAAGATTTTGTACAAAGAGCTTTTATTTTAGAAATTATCTTCCTTCTCTGACACATTAAAAGCGGGACTCTGATACATTAAATGAGAATGTTTCATAGGAAATAGAATTTTGGACTCAAGAAGACCCAAGTTCAAGTTATCACTTGCTAGCTGCATAATCCTGTTCAAACCTCAGTTCCTTCATCTATAAAAATTGAGATAATAAAGGCACCTACTTATAGGATCATTGTGAAAATGAAATAAATAAATCTATATACATATGATCATATGTATTTATATCCATATACATCATGTAAGTGTGTATGTGTGCATATGTGTATGTATAAATATTTTTATATTGCTTTCCAAATTATGACATGAGTTGTAAAGTTGCATTCAGTGTTTAAAGAAAGATGAGGAAAAAGGTAAATCAGCAATATCAAAATGTGACCTTATTTGCCTATGTTTGCCCTGTGAATCTGGTGGAGATCAGTATTCCTAATGTTTCATTTAAAAGTAATTTATCCTCTTTTTCCTCTGGTGAAGTGATAGTCAATTTGAATTCCAAATGATTAAAATACACAGGCTTCTTAAAATATGCTAATCTAAGATTTATTTTCCAATTCCACTTCAGACTTTCCAAATTCATTTGTCTTAATCTATCAAATGCTCCCAAGCAAAACTGAATTTACTACTCAGTTTTTCACATAATAAAGACATGAGCATAGAAAAGTAATAATGCAACTCTAACATTGAAAGAGAATAGAATTTTTAACAATTCCATTCAATTCAGCATGTATTTATTAAAAACACAAAAATAAAACTGTCCTGTCTTCAAGAAATGTTCATTCTGCTGAGGTATAGCATTTAATTTGACAAGGTTTGTTTTGTTTTGTTTTGTTTTGTTTTGTTTTAATAATGGTAATGGATTAGATCACAAGAGTGCATAGAAAACTGGTCTCATAATCAAGATGATCTAACCTCTTCCATGTGCTGATTATAGGATCCTGGACAAGTTTTTTCATCTCTCTCATTTCCTCATGTGACTCTCTAGCAATAAAAATTACACACAAGTTGATCATCTTCATTGGTGCAGGGATTTCCATGTGGGCCTAGATTTTCTGTTTTGTTTTTATTTTTTTAGGTTTTTGCAAGGCAAAGGGGGTTAAGTGGCTTGCCCAAGACCACACAGCTAGGTAATTATTAAGTGTCTGAGACTGGATTTGAACTCAGGTACTCCTGACTCCAGGGCTGGTGCTCTATCCACTGCACCCCCTAGCTGCCCCCCCAAAAAAATTTTCAAGAAAGTATTTTTCACTCCTACTGAATTGCAGGAGAAAAATGCTATAGTTCATGAGCTTTGGACTTTACTCAAGATAATATATATCTCAATGACTTCTATTTGACCTCTTGTCATAATATTTTTTAAAAATATTAGAAAAAATAATCATTGGGAAATGTTTCAAGATGGTAGACTGAGGCACATTGAAAAGCACCTTGATACTACTGAATAACAAATCAAATTTCCAAAGCACTCAATTCTTGAAAAAGTTGACATGAAAGGGAAAAATGATGCAATGTGCTATCATAGAATTATCTCTGGATTTGGTGTCATAAGACTTGGATTAACATCCAAAATTCCCTTTCTTATTTATATGACTGTAGGTCAGTCAGTTGATCAACCTATATCTTGGCCTCCAATCTGTAAAATAAAGAAGTTGAATTTGATGGTTTATAAAATACCTTCAAGCTTCAGAATGTGTGAAATGCAGAATACTAATTATTCAAATTGAAAGAGATATCAGGATTCTTTTCTCTCAAAAAAATCCATGTTCATTAGTGGTATAGATATTTAGCTGCAGAGTTTATAACACGTTTCTCAGAACAAGCAATTTGATTTGAAATTATGACAATTTTTAAAAAACAATTTTATAAAAAGAATAGTCAATAAAAGGTATGACATGAAACTAACAAAGAGATGTAAATTGTTCCATCATCTCATTTTGGAGGATTTTAAATCCATGTAACAAATAATACAGATTTAAAAATCCCCCCAAATGGATATCTATTTCTATTATTTAACTTATACTTAGTCACAAAAAATAAGATTCTCTTTGAGGTAATCCATTTAATGAAGTACTGCTGTTATTGTAACTGGGATACATCAGTCAGTTCAGAAGTGAGATTGTAAGAACTCCTAAGATAGAGAAGGAACTGGGAAAAGGGACCCAATGCATGGAAGGAAATTTGAGGAGCCATCATAATTTTCAGTAGAATTGTCCATGGTGGTGCAAAGAGGTCTCAAATTTTGACTATGTGTGCATTTCTTCAGAATGAGGCAAGTTCTAAAAGTCAGATGAACTGGTTCAGTAGGGAGTAGAATCCCCTCATTGGATATCATTGAGCAGAGGATGAAAGACAACTTGCTAAGTATGTTAGAAAGGGAACGGGATGCAGGTTGGGTTAAATGGCAGTGGACTGAGATGCCATGATTCTGCTCAAAGAATAGCAATCTTTTTACAAAGAATCCATCCTTTGGAACTTCATAACAGATATGTGATGTTGACTCCTAGGCAAAAGAGTATTATGCAAGACAACATTTCTATTTGTCTTATTCTGTAAGTGATAAATTCAAAGCTAATTTATGAAGCAGAGAAAAATCCACATTTCAGCATTGCTTTCTAACTTTATGTTCTTGATTTCAGGTCTCCTTCCCCTTCCAGAGGAAGTTAGTGATGCCATAGCTTTAATGTCTGTTTTAGCTGCAGCCGAAATGCTCCCTTTCTGTTAGAAAATCTAAACCAGGTGATATACAATTTCTCATGATTTAGAATTCTTTAAAGGCAAGTAACTTTTCAGTTCCAGTGCTGGTAGGTTGGACAAATTCATCGTGCCAGTGACACCTCCCAAAAGAATAGACGGCTTTTCATTTTCATGCAATTGTCCCTGAAGCCACTGTTCCCAATTGCATTGGGGCCATAGCTGTTCCAATCTCATTTCTCATCAATGCTTGTCTCAAGTACAACTGTAATATTTTTTCTTCTGATTTGGATTTTCAAATGCCAAAAAAAGAAGGGATAGCAGCTAAACCAGGAATCAAAGCCACTACATCGCTGCCCTCAGAAGCATCCTGGACTGGGAGGAGACCTAAACCAATGAAAAACTTTAGATGCTCATTCTCCTAGAAGACAGTTTTTAAAGAGAATTCTCCCTTTGTGTATATTTGGGTATGTGTGTGTGTGTGTGTGTGTGTGTGTTGCTTTCATTTTTAGCATGGATAAAAAGACTAAAACAAAAGACCAATGGGATGATTGCTTCCCTGCCAATTCCTGATGCTTTGGGGTATATTGTTAATTCCTCATTGTGTCTAGTCTCTTTATTCAAATGATTCCATTGATGGTCTTGAAACTTGGAGAACAATTAAGATCAAAAGTGTAATTAAAATAATGTTCCTGGGCCATGTCACACTTATTGTGCTAAATATGTCTGTTTAAAGGAGACCAAGGACCATAGTCAGAATCCCAGAGATACTGGCTATATCCTTCTGCCTCAGTAGCACTGTATTGAAATGAACCTTCTAATAAATCTGCTATAGTCAAGATGGCTAAATAATTTGACTATAGCAGGGGACCAACAAACTCTGTCATGTCTGCCATTTTCCCTTTCTAACAAGATTCATGTTTGTTTTGTCTTTCATTGATGTAGAAAATCCCAGTATGTTGATAATTGTATGATATTTCAATTACACCACTACCATGTGATGTTTGGGATGTGGTGGAACATTGCGAGTGTATTTTGTCAGAGTCATAAACAAGAAAGCAATAGGTTCTTTGTGTATTCCTCTTTTCTCTTCTCTTCGTTAATCATAACATGACTGTGAATAGACTTTCCAATTTTTTTAATTTCTTTTTTATTTCCATCTGGGGGAATGTTTCTGGGCAAAGAATTATTGAGTAGAAAAAATATTTTATATTGCAAAAGAATGTTCACCATGGGATGTTTGTAATGGGCTTTCGAGAGTTGTGAAAAAGAAGCTTTCAAAAATAGGCAATTGTTTTCCTCAAGGTCAAATCTCAGTTACTTTGGTTGCATTGGGAATCATTAACCCAGGTGCTTCTGATCCTGGTCATTAACTTGGGACATAGGGCTGTTTCCATCCCCTCTATCTGTGGGTCTAGCTCTATTTGATGACTTCCCCGAACACCAATACATAGTGGCTGTGGAAACCTAAGTGTCTGCCCCAAAAATGTATTAAGACCTCCTTACATAGCTCTTTAACCAAGAGATTTCCTGAGAGTCCATCTGCTTATTACAAGACTTTCACCACAAAGAAAACATGACAAGCAGTAGGGCATAGTGCCTCTTGAGTTAGTCTCAAGTAAGGAAAATTTGGGTTCAAGCCTTGCCTTTGACATATCCTAGCTATGTGACCCTGGACAAGTCATATAACCTCTTAGTTTTCCAAGTGAATGTCCAAGACCAAAGCTTACATTTTAAGTCTTAGGACAGTATAGTTAATGAAGTTCTGACCTTGGTTCCAATCCTATGTCAGAGACTTACCTACTCTGTGTCTCCAGAGAAGGCCTTTACTTCCCCTTGGCGTTTTGTAATTATCTTCATACATAGAAGGTAGCTCATATTAACTAGTTATTTGTTGTTGTTCAGCCATTTTCAGTTGTGTCCAAATCTTCATGAGTCATTTTGAGGTTTGGGGAGGAGGTTTCTTAGAAGGTACCTAATAAATGCTTACTGATTGACTGCTTGCCTTCATGCAGAAACCTAGAAAAGTTTCATCCTTTCCCTTTGCCACTCTACGAACTCATCAATTTCATAGTATCTAAAGGTGACACAGGGTTTGAATGATTGAAATTATGTTGAATTGGAGCTTTAAAGAAATAACCTCATCTCCTTTCATTTAGAAGAAATAGGATTTTATCAGTAGAGAATATGGAAGGAATTGAATGCCTCATTCATCACCTAGTCTTCTTGCTTAGATTTCATTACTTCCAATTTCAGTCATCTTTGTTGTTAATCATGAATGGATAACAGAACACTGCTAGAAAGCCAGGAAATCCTATTGTAAAAAGTTGTGGTGAATGGCAAAGCTTCAAGTGGAGTAGTTTTTAACAGACATAGCAGAGATTGTCTGAAAAAAAATAGCTAGATGATAGGAATGAATAAAATTCAAATTACATTTCAGTATAGTTCCAAACTACACATTACTGACTAATTATATACATAATCATCTTTGTCAGTTTAAGTTTGACCTTAGATGATTACTAACTGTGTGACTCTTGGGCAAATCACTCTTACCTGGTTTGCCTTAGTTTCCCCATCTGTAAAATGAGTTGGAGAAGGAAATGGCAAACCACCCCGGTATCTCTGCCAATAAAAAAGAACCTCAAAATGAGTCATGCAGATTTGAATGCCATCTCTAGAAAGTCATATCTAATCACTCCCCTAGCCAGAATGCTAGACTGAGTCCTATAGAAAGGGGGAAAATGTCAATGGAAAAAAACCAAAGCATGAAACAAAGTCCCAATTTTAAAGAAGATAAGTCACTCACAGAATAATCCTTACTAGCCTTCCTTGGTGCTGATTCCAGATGAAATTCAAACAAATTTGGCTAGGTGGTTTCTCAGGGGGACACAATTGGGAATTGGAGAAGTAGTAAAAAGGACAGTGAAAAAATAAGGCTGCTGCCAATCGCTCACAGAGGGAGAGCCACATGGAGACTCCTAATAACCTGACAGCAAAGGAGAGACAAAAATGATCAGAGTCCAGTGGCCTGGGACTTGGTGCCTTATCCATCTCAGAAGTTTCTGAAGTTCTAACTCTATTAGTGACTGGAGTCTGAAAACAGGCTGCTGTCATTTTCCCCCCCCTCTCTGGACATTGGTCTCTTTACCTGTTTATTGAAGGGCTTGGGCCAGTCTCTTTAACCCCTTTCATTTCTAAAATGAAATCTACAAATCCCAAAATCATACTGATGTCCTGAAATCAGGAATTCTTAACTTTAACACTCCTCTGGGGAAGGCTGTGAACCCCTCCTCTGAATCATGTTTTGAAATTCATGCATAGGATTCCAAAGCAGACCAATTACATTGAAATGCAGTTATCAACATCTTTTTTCCTTCAGTTCATGAACCCCAGGTCCTTCAGGAAAACATTAAATTTTCTTCTTTATATTCTTTTTATGAAGATAATCAAGTGTATTATACATCTTAAAAAGATTTCTATTAAGCTGTTTTGTTCATGGTGGCCCTTCAAGGGGTAAGTTTCAGTTTCTTGAATGGGATACCACAGTGGGCAGAATAATGAAATATCACTGTCTTTCATGAAGGCATTTTGACTATTGGTGCCAATACAGTTCAACTCAATAAACATTTATTAACTCCAAATATGCCGAAGGTTTTTTGTGAGGTACTAAGGAGAGAAAATATGAATAGTTTCTTTGCTAGTCTACTGGGAGGTTGGCTTGATCATTTATATATGTAGAAAGAGGTATTAATACAGGATAGACAAAGGAGGCAAAGGAAGGGCTTCCTGTAGGACCATGACTCTTGAGCAGTGCCAGAAGCTTGGACTCTAGAAAATAGTGACTGAAAGGGCTAAGAGAATAATATTTAAATGTCTGAATTGTGGTTTATACAATGAGAAGCGTAAATCATACTCCCTTTTGTCTTCTGTCCATCTGCACTCCACATCTCTCCCCAAACAGTATCAATTATCCCTGTAAAAGTAGAAGTGTGTCCACAGTCAAGAATATTGGCTTTGGAAGCAGAGTACCTGAGTTCAGATCCCATGCAAAACCCAAGCTTGAGGAACTCTAAATGACCTCCCTGGGTCTCACTGACTTCATTTCTAAAATAAGGGGATTGGAGGAGATGTCTATTGAGGTTTCTTTTAACTCAAAATCAAAGATTTCATGATTCCTCTCCAATAGCAGTGTTGATAGATGTCTGTCATATCACTTTCCAGGGTATCCCCATCATTGGGAGTCCATATTCTTTAATCCAGTTAATTCATTCTATGCTTAGATGAGAAAGAAGCTGAAAATTAGGGGTGGGAACAAAGGGAGGGTCCTCTATCCTCTGGAGGGCTGCTCTTTGCCTGTGTTCTTCAAAACTGGTGGCACAGTGGATAAAGCACCAGCTCTGGAGTCAGGAGGACCAAATCCGACTTCAGACACTTAATAATTACCTAGCTGTGTGACCTTGGGCAAGTCACTTAACCCTGTTGCCTTAAATAAGTTTTAAAAAAACTGGAAGGGTAGTCAGGAGTATTACTAAACTTTCAGTGCCATGCTAGATCCAAGGATCCAAGGTGTTGAGACTGACTGCATTGGATGTTGAGAAATCACAGATAGGAATGGAAAGGTAACTTAGGGCTCCTATCCCATGTCCAGTTCCAGGCTTGCCAAAACCACAGTCCTGGTGCCTGTGAATTTGAGATGGTTAGAGCTAAGAAGCATCAAGGTTTCAGGGATGGGAAATAGCCCCATCTGACCTTAAACAATGCCTGCCATCAGAATGGGAAAGGAAGCTGTATGGAAGAGAGGCTGCTGTTATCAAACAGCATGAGGAATATACAGAAGGGGCCAAACTTATGCCCCCAATAAATATTCCATTCTGGCTTTGTTTGCATATTTAACTCTTGTTACTGGAGCAGCTGGTAGACATTAGAAGGAGGAACAAAGCCATTTAGTGTTTTGTACATAGGAGGAAAAAAATCCACCCAAGGCAGTTTGAAAAGCTTTGTAAACCGGATTTAGCTTCAATCTTACCCAAAACAAGCTGAGAGAGGAGAACCATTTTATCTCCCAAAGAGGCAGGGTGGAAATGACCAGGCTTGTAGTTTTTTCTCTGAAACTTGATAGTTATATCATTCTGAGATTAACCAGTGTATACAATAGGCACTTAATAAAAGTTTGATTGACTGATTCTAACTTCTCCAAGTCCCAGTTTCCCCATCTCTGAAATGGGGCTAACAATGCCTATAAGCATCTGCCTCATGAAGTTGTTTTGAGGCTTAAATGAGATCATTTCTATAAAATTCTTTGCCTACAAATGCTACAGAAATACCCATGGTTTTTAGCCTTGGAGGACTATCGATTTTGTGGGTTAGAGTCTGGCCTCCTGGAAATATTAGGCTGAACCTGTGCAGCCTCAAGGCAAAATCCCACCTGTGCCCCAAAGTCACACAGAGCAGCCAGAGCTGAGGCCACTGGGTCAAGAGCTCTGTCAGACAACAGAAAGAAATAAAATTAATTGCCTTAATCTTATCCCCACAACAACCCATTTTAGAAAGCTCTTGGTGAAAGCACAGGAAAATGAGTGGTGCGGTTGCCCAGAGATGAAGGTCAAAGCCAATTTACCCATCTACTTGCAATGTTCCCATTGAAATCTTAAAATATAATTGGATCGCAAATTAGTCACAAAATCTTACGACTACTGAATTGAGCCTTAGAATTAGTTCAATTAGTGTACTCTTTGCCCTCACTGGGGGTTGAGAGGTAGAGGGAAGCTAAGGGGAGAAAGTAAGCAGATTAAGAAAGGGAAGTTTGATTTATTTGTAGTCTCACTTTCATGATTTTCGCAGAAAAATGATGAAACTTGTCAATATTGCAACTCTCCCTACTCAACCAAGATGGTTCATCCCTGTTGCTGTTGAGTCTTTTTTGTTCATTCTAGCATGACTCTTGGGGTTTTCTTGGCAAAGATACTGGAGTAGTTTTGCCATTTCCTTCTCCTGTTCATTATACAGATGAGGAAACTGAGGCAGTTGCCCTGGGTCACACAGCTAATAGATGCCTGGGGCTGGATTTGAATGCAAGAGGAAGAGTCTTCCTGACTCCTGGTCTTGTACTCTATCCACTGAGCCACCTAGCTTTCTTTTTCATCCCTAGATCCACTTGAATTTGACAACAGGACACAAGTTCCTTGAGATCAAGGACTATTTTTGTTTCTGTCTTTGCGTCCCCAGCCTTTAGGGTAATCTTGGCCAAGAACAGGTGCTTAATATATGTGGGTTGCATTGACTTGAGCAAGACATCTTATTGATATACCTGAGTGGAGTAGTTGAATAATGGGGCTAAATTCCAGCCTTTTGATTTTATTTCTGACATCATCTAGCAGAGCTTAGACTCCAACAGAGGCCTACTTTTTTTCTAAGTCACTGTTTACTATGAGTATTCAAATAGTTAGCAAACTGCCATCAAGGACCCACCCATACATGGAAAACTTCCAGAGACATAGCGTGAATTTCAGAATGCCTTTGCAGGTCTACCAAAGAACATACTCCAATTGTTCTTGAGTGGGTCAGAACCCCTGTCTATGAGGCAGTGTGGCAAAAGGAAACATCTGGAGGTCCGGGTCAAAGATGGTGGCAGATTCTCTCATGGATGCCAAAGCTATTTGGCTATTGTAGACAGCCAACAAGAGATAGCAAGAAAGAGAAGCAGGGCCAAAGAGGATCCGGCCTTTCCTTCTTGGTTCTGCTTTGCTTGTTGACTATTAAAAAGTCTAGAATGGGTTGTGTTCCAAACATTTTTATCTAAGACACTGGTTTGGAACTTGGAATGTGGTTTCCCATAGAAACATTGGTATAGAAGCCTGGTGATGAGGTTCTGGACCAGTCCAAGAAATCTTATCAAACCCATAAATGATCTAGGGTTAGAGTACCATGCTAAAATTGTTACAAAGCCTGACTATCAAGGGAAATGATGCTTCCATTAAGAAGTGCAATCAAAGCACAAAATTGGGATGGCCAGAGCAACTCTCCTCAGATGCTGCTTTCCTGGTTGGATGGGGCACTGCCCTCTCCCTCAGTCTCCTCCTGCCTCACAGTGGATTTGGGGATTCCTTGATCAATTCTCTAAGGTAGGGGGCCTGGCAGGACAGGAGGTGGAGCTGGCATGGCAGTCGCCCAGTGGGTTAGCTCATGTGAAGGAGATGGGGGAGTGAACCTGATCTGAGAACCTGAAGTCTCTTACTGGTGTAAATGAACCCCTTGGAAATAGAGGAGGCCTGGGTCATCCATCTGATCACTCTCGTCTTTTGGTTTTGTCAAGAAGTCATTTGATGTAGTAAATAGAGTGCTGGACATGAAGTCAGAAAGAAGTGAATTCAAAGACTACCCTCACATACTGTGTGACCGGGCAAGTCCCCTGAGCTCTCTTCAATGTTTTCGTCTATTAAAAAAAAGGAGGAGGGGGTTTGCACTGATTTTTGAGTTCCCTTCAAACTCTCTCTGATTCTACTGACCTATATGTTAAGTCTTTAGGAGTGATTCATTGGTTTTCCTTTCCTGTACCACAAACTCTAATTTCTGACTGGGGTTTTCTATATTCTTTTAAGTCCAATCCCCAGGCTTAGGGCTTCAGCTCAATCCAATTCAACATACATTTATGAAAAGTGTATTGTATAATAAGACTCTAAGCTAGAAAATGGGGGGGGAACAGACTCTATTCTTGAGGAATTTATATACTACTAGGGGAATATAATATCAACCAGCATTTATTAATTTCCTGATTGGTGCTACCCCTGCCTTCAAGGAGCTAATATTCTATCAAGGAAGACTACACATTTGTGTATAGGCAAAGACAAGCTATATTCTAAATAGATACAGGAGTTCTAAGGAAGGCTGAGAGAACTGAGAAAGGCTTCCCCTTGGGGATTCTTGGACAGAATCTTGAGGGAATATGGGCATTCTTGGAGGTAGAAGTGAGGAAGAAGAACATCGCAAAGGGAGGCCCTGTAAAGATGTAGATGTCATCATGGAGATGAAGCAGTCATAATTCATGTGGAGCCATGGGGAGGTCAGTTGACTGGACTTTTCAGTAATGAAGATGGCTCAGAGCCATATTATGAAGGGTTTAAATGCTGGAAGAATTTGTATTCAATCAGGGAAGAGGAAGCCACTGTATCTTATTGAGTAGGGAAGTGACTTTGAAATATCATTTTGACTGACATAGGAAGCAAGAAAACCAATTGGAATATTATTCCAATAGATCCTACAAGAGGAAATAGGCTAGGGTGGTGGCCATGTGGGTGAAGAGAAGGGGGATACATATGAGACAATGTGGAAAAAGAAATAACATCCAGCAATTGTTTTGCTATGGGGGGGGGGGGGGAGTGAAAAGAAAAGGATGACTCCTTCTATAGTAATTAGGGAAAATGGAAAGAAGGGAGAGTTTCAGGAAAAGAAAATGAGCGTCCTTTTGAGTATGTTGAATTGAACATGCCACAGAGAGATGTAATGTGAAATGCCCAATAGACACACAAATAACTAAACAGAAGGCATTTTAAACAAGGGAGGGTATTAACAACTGAGAAAGTCAAGGGAGTAAGTGGCACCAGCTAAGGATTCTGAGAAGTGGAGATGGGGAGGGATGAGTAGGAAAACAAAAGCTATCATTTATATAATACTTTAAAGTTTCCAAAGAAAATATCTTATTTGATCCTCACATTAACACTGGGGGCTAGAGGCTATCATTCATTCCCTTTTACAGGTGAAGAAATTGAGGCACATAGGTTAAATAGCTTGCCCAGGCTCTCACGGCTAATCACTTTCTGAGACCGATTTGAACTGCACTCTTCTTGACTGCAGGTCAACCTTACCTGCCTCATAGAGAAGACGTTCCATCTCTCCAGACCAGAAATGGAATATGGAGACTAGGGCAAGACTAGATTGTCTGGAAGGAAAGGACATAGTCAAGATACTTAAGGGATAAACTGAGATAGTTAATCCTAGAGACATCAAAAGTAACATGATCAGAATTGGGATTTAAGAGATTTATACTGGAAACTTTGTGGAATGAGCTAGTTAGGTTTTTCCCTAGTTTGTTGTCACTGAACATTTTTAAGCTCTGTGTTTTTTTTGCAAGTAGATGAGGAAAAAATAGGCAATTAAAAAAATCAAAAAGAGGAAAATTTTCAAGAAATCTAAAATTTTACAAATGAATGGAGATGGAAATGTTGTCAGATCTTTCTCCAATGCCAATTTTATTTTAAAAGATCAGGGGGTGTGAGATGATGAATGGATGGATTCGTGACTTATCGAAAGTTTAGACTCCAATCGTATTTCTTCATTAAGGTGAAATTGGGATGCAATCAATGGTGAAGGACCTCAGGGATCTGTGCTTAGCCCTTCACTATTTAATATTTTCTTAATGACTTGGATAAAGGCACAAATGGCATGCTTGTCAAATTTGCAACACAAGGTATATTAGAAAACAGAATTCAATTCACTAAGCCTTCATTAAGCAGATTTGTGTATGATGATGGGCCGTGAAGATAAGAAAAAAAGAATCAAAAGAAAAGACTATCTGGATCTAAACAAATCTCTATAAACTAGAACATTGGACTGAGTCTAAGAAGATGAAATTTAAGAGAGAAATGTCATCCTCATAGCTTTAGATCTTTCCACCTAGCAGCTAGCTATAATTGAGTTGATGTGGGTCCTACCTCTACCTGGGACAGATATTCCAGGAAATATGGCTATATCCAAAAATCAGTCACCCAATGACAAACATGGGTCTGGACCTGGCCTCAGTAGACTGGTCTCAGTACCCCTAGTTTGTGTTCAGAGATATTTATTTTGCTCAGGTTGTGACTTATGAGACACCCCAGGACTCCTCCAGGGACCCAGTGAAGTATTGGAGAAGGGGTCTTTAGGAGAGGTTGAAAAATACCACACAGAGTGAGGATTTACAAATATACATGTAGGAAAGAAGGAAATGAAAAGTGTGCGTTTGTCTTCATCAGTTTTCAGAATGCATTGGTGAAGGGAATGATTCTCTTCCTATGCATCTCAGTACCTTCTCTGAAACTTAAGTTTTTACAGTTATCTGGGGACAGTAAGAAAGGGAGACTTGACCAGAGTTATGAAGTCGGTATATGTCTGAGGCAGGATTTAAGCCCAGATCTTCCCGGTTCCCAAATGATACTGTGCAGGTTTATCACTATTTGGCTGCAGGGCAGGAAGTTTTGATTGATGTTGCTTTCCATTCATTTCTGAAGTTCAGAAATGGGGAAAAATTGCCATGTTTGAAAAACATTGTAGTGTTGGTTCATCGGGTGATCTCATTAATCTGCTAAGTGACCTTGGCTGATTCCAGGCCTTCCATCTTTTGCTGGTGGTTGTGTTTTGTATTCTGTTGACTTCACTGAGGTAAAGAATTCTTGATATGGATAATTGTTCCAACAAAGTGTGTGTTGGCATCTTCCATGGTCAGAGAGTTGCTTAGAGCTCTAAGAGTTTGCAACTTGGGGTGGGAGAGGGATATATCACATAGTGAGAAAGGGACAGGAAAAGAACTTCAATGTGGGACTTCCTGGATCCAAGGCTGCCTCTCTAGCCATAGCAGCACATTGCCTCTCAGTTTTCACATCTGTAAAATCGGGGACTTGCCAATGAATGAGGTATAAAACAAGTTATTGAGGGAAGGAATAGCTGGTTGGGTCAAAGCAGACTCCAGTTGGGACAGCACACCTTTTATAGAGTGAGTGCTGTAGGAAAATAGGGATTTGTGGTTTCTCTCAGGGCTGAATCATATAGGGATTCCATGGGAGGTTAAGATTCATTTTCTCAGCTAATCTTCATTTCTTCTAGAATGGGTGCTCAACCAGACTCAACTACAAGAGTGAAACTCAGGCCCGGATTCAACATTCCAGCCTTTTGTTTTAAATTTTTACAAAGGGGGATTGCGATTGAAGGTTGGTTCTTCTAGAGCTGCTTCTAGCTGAGGCCAGGTGGTGACATCATCATAAATAGTGAAGGGTAATGGATGGAACTGTGGATCCTTGGACCTGAAGAATATCATGGATTTGGTCATTTGAGATATTGTATTGTTCCCAGTCTTATGTTTGAATGTTGTGGGCATCCAAAACAAAGGAAGACTTAAGAGGAGTGCCAAAAGAGCATGGGGAGTGGGATTAATATGGGGAAGAACCAGGAGAGTATATGAGCAGACTAAAACCAACTGGACCAGGTATCAGCCAATATTTCCCTGATGCGTGGGGCTGTCAGCCAATTTTTTCTTGCAGCTTCCAGACCAGTCCCAAGTGGTTCACATAGAATCAACACTATTCATCAGAGAATAAGCAAAACCTGGCCTTTTCAATTGACAATAGATACAGGCCCTGCCAGTTCTGCAAAGTAATAGCAGCCAGAGTCCAGTTGGTCTTCTATCTGAAAAAGGCTCTCCTGGAGGTCTTCTGATAGCTGCTGAAAGTAATATAGAGAGGTCAAAAGACCCCCCCCAACCCAAGTTCCCACTCCAGAGAGGATTCCTAAGGCGATCAAAAGAGGGCCCTTTGATTTCTAGTGTGTGTTTTAAGGAACATAGGAAGTGTCTGATTGTTAGTGATCACTTCAATATGTAGTGATATTTAGATAAGGAAGCAGATACCAGTGTAATTAATGGGAAGGCATAGGTAGACAGTTGCAAGGTCTTCAACTCGTGGTCTTTTCCATGATACACTCAGTCTAGAATTCAGTTGGAATTTGATAAATATGCATTCACCCATGTCTTTCACTGGCTACCTACTCTCATTGTGAAGTAAAGAGAGGAAAAGCTGGGATATAATTAAAACAAAGTCATATTCATCAAAACATATATAGCAGGATCAAACATTCTTTGGTCAATTTGAGTTTAGGTAGGTGTCACAGTTAGGAGTCAACCATGTAGTCATGGCTGAGGAATAACCAGGTGGAAAACACTACTTTTCAAGGAGCACTGTAGAGAAATTGAGCCAGAAGGACTCTGTCTGGGACTGAGACCAAAGATTGTCCTTTCAGCCTGTTTCCAGACACCTCCATCTGTAACAGTTTAGGTTCACATTTCCTCTGAATAACTTGTGACCTTAACCTAAATTCTTCAAATGGTGATTACTTATTTAAGGATCCATCAGATTATACTTAAAGTCAAACTTTACATTAAAATTCATTGTTGCCCCAAAGTCTTTTACCCCACATAGCAAACTCTTACCAGTTACAGTTTTATGACTAGGTTGTTTCTCTCATGGGTTGCTATAAGCAATTGAAGTTTACTAGTTCAAACATATATAAGTTGGCCAATACATCTGAGACTTTTATGAATTGCCAATGCTTACCATAGTGATAGACACAAAGTAAGCATTTAAAAATGCTCATTTTATCTATCTACTTATATTTCCATCTATCATCCATCTATCTATTCATCTGTCCATTCATCCATCCATATATCTATTGATCTATTCATGTATTTATCTTATCTATTTAACTGTTTATCCAGTTGTCCATTCATCTACCTATCCATCTGTATATCTATCTGTCTGCTATACATCTACCTATCCATCTATCCATCCATCCATATATCTATTGACCTGTTCATCTATGTATTCATATACATACCAATATCTGTCCATCCAAACTTCGTGAACTCGAGGCCAGCTGCCTAACTATGTGACACTACCACTCATCCATAAGTGTTTCATTAAACTAAATGAGAAAATGAATGCATGAAAATAAGTAAAGAAGAAATTCTAAAAAGGCCTGGTGTGAGGAAGAGGCAGTCTCTGCCCTTGGTGACTAGGAAGACCAAATATGATTCTGTATCTTTTAATCACACATTGCTGTATGTTTTAGTTTCCTTGATTATAAAATTCTTATTCTCACAGGGAATCTAAAAGAATAAATTGGATGTCAGAAAAGCTTTGAGCCCTTGGAATAAAGGCATATTCTAAATTCAAAAAGTTAGTCTTCTTAGTATTCAGTCAAAGAGAGAAATTCAGATTTTTTTTTCTGAGTTTTCCTTTCGGCTGCATCTCCTTCAGGGAAGGTATTTGAAAAATAAATGGAATTATTCCAACACCAGGATGCTTTTAAAAAAATGGTCAATTTCTCCAAAAACTAAAATAGGATTTAAGAAATCAGGTTATCTTCAATCCCTAAAAAATGATTTCATGGTCTGGAAAATTTGACAAAACAGTCCAGGCTCTTGTTCTATTATCTTCTCTTAAACTTAAATATTTCTTATGTTACTGCTAGGACTGACAAGGGATAGGTTGGGCAGCACCAATCTGTTTTTATTTGCTGTTATCAGAAATAGCAATATCCCCACTTCTTTTTTTTTAATTGAGGTCCTCTTGAATGGGAGGGTTTTGTTGTTGCTGCTGCTGTCATTGTTTTGTTTCCTTGTTGGCTAGGTATTTGAGCACAATTTTAATTTTGGAAAATAGAATCATTTCCACATGAAATCACTCACTTCCAAAAAATATAAAATCTAAGCTATTTAATCATCATTGATTCTAAATAAAATAAAGGACTTGTATTGACTGTGTTTAAGAAAAAATAACTTCATTGATTGACTTCAGCTAATTTAGACCATTTCAATATAAATGCAGTTTGATTTGAATCAACAAATATTAATCAGTTCCCTACTGACAGCAACAAGAACAAAATGAAAAATATGGTCCCTATCCTCAAGGAGTTTATATTTTCCTGGGGAAAAGTTAGAATATAATTTGAACACAAATGAATAAATATAAAATATATACAAAGTATTTTCAACAGAGAGAGAATACTAATAACTAAGGGCTGGGGATGGAATCTGGAAAAGTCTCCTTTGGGCTGTAGCAGCTGAACCTTTTAGGTTTTAAACTTTTAAAGGAGATCAGGGAATCTGAGAGGGAGAGGTGAAGAGACACGGAATTGTAATGATGGGGAAATCACCTGTAGTGGAAGATATAAAATGGAACACCTAGGGGACCAGTTTGACCAGAATAGAGAGAGTGCAATAGAAGTATCAAATAAAAAACTGTAGAGATGTGTGGAATACAGACCGATGTGGACTTTGTGTCATAACAAGGAGTCATAGGGAGCCCCTGAAGATTTCTCAGAAGGTAACATAAGTAAATTTGTATTTAAGAATATCAGTTTAGGGGTCAGCTAGATGGTGTAGTGGATAGAGCACTGACCCTGGAGTCCAGAAGACCTAAATTCAAATCCTACCTCAGACATTTAATAATCACCTAGCTGTGTGACCTTGGACCAGTCAGTTAACCTTATTGCCTTGCAAATAAATGAATGAATAAATAAATAATTTTAATAAGATATCAATTTGGCAGTTTTAGGAGAGATTGCTGGAAAGGGCAGAGAATTTGAAGACTATATTGTTGTTCTGGTGAGCGGTGATGAGAACTTGAGCTATAAGTAGAGGCCAGATGAGTTAAGAGAAAGGAGTTTATTGAGGTAGAATTGAGAAGGTTTAGCAAATTATTGGTTGGGCAGAGGGCAAAAAAGAGGGGAAGGAGTGCTGATGTGTCAAGAAGCACACAGAGGTTGCAAAGCCGGGGATCATAGCAATAGGGAAGTTTAGAGGAAGGACAGATATTGGAGAAAGGGTTCCATTTCAAAGATTAATCTAGAATGAAGTCACACTTAGAGGGCTGTTAAACTGTGCCTAGCAGACAGATGATCACTGATTGCATCCACAAACCAGATCTTCATGCCCTATCCAAGCTATGGTCACCCCTACACCCCCAGTTGTCCAGTTTATCCTCTTTGTGTGTTGTCTCCCCTCTATTATTTCCTTGAGGGAGGAACGTTCTGGCTTGTTTGGTTTCATTCCCAGTGCTTAGCACAGTGCCCAACGCATATTAATCACTTAATTAATGTCCTATCTATCTATCTATCTATCATCTCTCCAACCATCATCTATCTGTCCATCCATCCATACACACATCCATATGTACATACATACATACATCTTTCTATTCTGTCAATCTATCTTGTCTATATATCCTTTCTAGCTATCCATCTTCCCTATCTATCAGTCATTCTACCTATCTGGCCATCCATCCATCTTTCTATCCATTCATTTATCTATCCTGCCAACTGATCTCATCTATCTAGCCTCTCTATCTATGCATTCTAGCTATCAATATATCCGCCCACCCATCTACCCATGCATCCTTTCTATCCTGTCAATCCCTCTTCTCCATCTATCTTATCTATCCATCTATCCACCCATCCATCCATCCATCTTTCTATCTTTTCTATCGGTCCTTTCTATCTATCCACCTTATCTATCCATCTATCCACTCATCCATCTATCTATCTAGCCTGTTACTCTATCTTGTCTGTCTATTCTATCCATCTTCTCTATCCTATCATCTATCTATCCTGTCTATCTATCCTACTGAAGTCAAATTTTCAAAGTCAAACAGAACACTTTATTTCTGATTATGACAATGATGATGATGAAGAAGGCATTCGTCCTTTGTTCTTGAAGATGTGAGTGAGGGGATGCTGTGCTAAGTCCCCAGCCTCACTTTCTCCTCCAGAACCATCTGGCTCTAGTGGCCAGATATGAATCAGAATGACCAGAGATGGCCCTGGATGTAAGGCAGTCAGGGTGAAGTGACTTCCCCAAGTTCATACAGCTAGTAAGTGTCAAGTGTATGAGACTGGATTTGAACTCGGGCCCTCCTGAACCCAAGGCCAGTATTGTATCCACTTTACCCACCTAGCTGCCCTTCTGATTATAAAGGAACTTGGGAGCTACAATGGAGATTATTGTTTTAGGACCTAAGATAGACAGACCTATAATTTAGGGAAATCATTTTGGATTCCATATGGAAGATGGATGGGAGTTCTTTGAGGTTAAGAGGCTATTTAATGGGCCAGGAGAGAAAAAAGGATGAGTGCCTGAAATGGGGTGATAGTCATGTGGTTGCAAAGAAGAGGATGAGTGTGAGAAATGTCTTAAAGGTCGACATAATATTTGGTAACTCACCGGATGTGTAGGGAGAAGGAAAGTGGGGAGGACAGAAGGTGCTGAAGTTGTATATGTGGAAGATGAGAAGGGGATGGTGTCATTGATAGCAATCATGAAGTTTAGATGATTCTGTGTTTTGGGAAAAGCCAATGATCTCTGTGTTGAACACGTTGGTTTTGAACTCCTTAGAGATACCCAGTTTTAAATGTCTAATCAGAAGTAGGCATTGTATATCTGGAGCTCAGAGAGTAGAACTGGGACTGGGAATCAAATGCATAAAGATTATAATTAAACCCAGTGGAGCTTGATGAGATCTCTAAGTGAAAAAGCTTAGAGAGAGAGAAAAGAAGGAAATTCAGGATGGAATAATTAGAGACACCCCCATTAAGGGAAGAACTATAGAAGAGGATTCCAGAAAGGAAACTGAGAAGTAGTTGGAAATGGTGAAGAACCAGGAAAGAGCAGCAAATCATTGTGTTCCTCTCTTTATTACATAATTTCTTCAGAGTTGAAATTGGCCAGGTAGCTGAAAATCACCATGTACCATTGGTTAATGATCAAAAGCTAAACTTTGACCCATTAAGTACAGCTCACAATGACAAAGTATTTTAAGGATAACAAAGCATTTTACATATATTAGCTTCCTTTGACCCTCTGAGGTAGATGCTATTATTCTCCCCATTTTACAGATGGTAAAACTGTGCTCAAAGAAGTGACTTAATCAGCGTCATAGACTTAGTTAAGTGTCAGGTACAGAACTTCTACCCTGTTTTTCCTGACTCCATCCATGATGCCTGATTCCTCTCCTAGATGGAATTTGAGGTACAAATTTATAATCCTATTATGATTTTCCCCCACACCTTAGGAAACATTACAACATTGTTTTGGTGAGAGACATGACTATTTCCAAGAACAGATGAGCCCCAAAGTAACACATGGCAAGGACCTTTAGATGTTGATAATAGAACAAAGTTCAGCTACCTGATGTCTCTAGAAGACTATTGGAACAGAACTCTTAAGTGACTGCATAAGATTAAAGAGTGAGACTAGTGGCACAATTCTCTTTTGCCCTATTTTTCCTTAATTGTAACTTTTTAACAGAGGAGAGCTGGAATGCAAGAACTAGTATTTATTTTATTATAAAAACATTTGTGGTCCTGAGCCACCTTTAATACTTCGGGGTCCATGATCTCACCAAAAGGAGGTCCCTCCTAAGGAGGTAGATTATGAAGAAATGGGAATAGAGGAGGGGATGAGTGTGGATGGATATTCAGCTGGAAAAAACTTAGCATTTGATAGAGGGGGTGGAAGTGGGGAGGTCGTTTGTTTTCTTCAAGAGTTTGAGGGGTTATCACATGGAAAAGATGGAAGAGTCAGGTTTGTTCTTGTTGGATCTAGAATCTAGAGCAAGGTTGGGGAACCTCCAGCCTACAGGTCGAGCATTGCCAAGACAACCACAGATGGGACTCAAAATTCAATAAATCTAGGAGCTTTTTAAACTAATTGTTTGACCAAACATAGCCCTCAAATGATGTTATAAATATATCCAATTGTCTTGGCAGAAAAAAAGGCTCCCCACCCTTGGTCTAGAGGGGTGTTGAGTATAAGGTGCAAAGAATTAAGTCTACGTTTGCTACCAGGTGGAGGGGCTGAGAAGGGACAATACTTTCTAACCACTGGCCATCTCCAGAAGTGACATGGACTGTACCAGGAGGGAGTGACCACCTCAGGTGACAGGACTTTCTCTCATTGGATGTCTTCAGACAAAGTTTGGTGGGCACTAGTGGACTGACTTGCTTTGGAATTTATTAAATAAGAAAGGTTGTACTCTATGGGGTCTCTGAGAAACCCTCTGACCCAAATGTTGTGACTGAATACAAATCGATAAGAGTCTTATTTCCTGAAGTCAATCAAGGAGATATTTAAGAGGCTGGATATCCTTTGGTTCTCTGTAGAAGTTATGATCCAACACTATATAATTATTTTAGGGACAAAGAGACAGTCCTATGCAGGTCCCCTCTTCTGATGCACATTAGAAATTTGTCTATGACTTGTATTATCATAGAGGTTCCTGGACCAATGATAGTTAAAAGTGACTTATCCAAGGTCACATAGCTACTGTGTTTTAAAAGTAAGTCATGTACCTGACCTCAAAGCCAGCCTTCTATCCACTGGCCTTCTTGATTGCCATGAACTTGTTACCCTGTTGATGGATTACTCAGGAATTCTTATGGGTTCTAGCACTTGGCACAAGGACTGACTCATAATTAACCCTTGGCAAATGTTTATTGACTGATAGACCATGTGGAAAGTGGGATGGATTTGGAATCAGCAGAACTGGATCCAAAAGTCAACTCTGCCCTTCATTAGTCAGGTGATCTTGGGCAAGTCACTCAACTTTTCTAAAAAATGAAAAAGATGGAATTGAGGTCCCTCCCTACCCTAAGTGGAGTCAATAGCTGGTAGGGATCTAGCCCTTTATATTAAAGATGAGGTAGTCAAATCACAGAGAAACTGTGGGATTTGATGAAGACTACATGTCTAGGAGGTGGCCAGTGGTCCATATCACATAAAGTAAGCAAAAAAAAAAAAAAGAGGATCTAAAAATCTGGGAGGGGGAAGCTGAGCTCCATTTTAAGGAAGTTGAGTTTAAAAACCCTCCAAACAGGGAAAGACTGACTCCAAATTATAATAATAATAGCTAATATTTCTAGAACACTTTGAGATTTGCAAAACACTTTAAATACATTAACTCATTTAATCCTCCCAAATTATTTTATAATTTTTTTATCTATTTTATATATTAAGAAACTGAGGCTTAAATGAGGTTACAATTTTATCTCTCTTCTCTCCAGCATTTCCCTCATACATCCCCCTTCCTCTTATAGATAATGGAGAAAAGAATGTAACATTTATTGGTGATTATACTTAGCGAGGGTGTTTTAGTCTCCCTCAAACGGTTCAGCTCAAGGGCCATCTTTTCCTTGAAATCTTCCATGATATCCCCAGCTGGCAGTGATCCCTCCCTCCTAAAAAAGTGCCCTAGGACCCACTTTGTGTTACATTCTAAATTGCTTTGCAAACCTACACAAGGGGGAAGAAAATAAGACAATAACCATTTATATGGTGCCTACTATCTTCCAGACACTGTACTAGCCACTTTTTACAGACATTATTTCATTGGAACCTCACAAAACCCCGTGTGGTCAGTGGTATTGTTGTCCCTATTTTAGAGTTGAGAAAACTGAGGCAAAGAGAAGTTAAGTGACTTGCCCAGATTTACATGGCTAGTAAGCACTAGAGGCTGGATTTGAACTCAGGTCTTCCTGACTTCAGACCCAGTGATCTATCCGTTATACTGCTTAGTTGTTTCCATTCTTATCATTTCTCTCTAATAGTAGTACGTTGACATTAAGCCACTTTTGTGGCTCAGCCTACTGTCCCAGTGAATGCATTCCTTCTCGTCAGAGTTAGTATCACATTCAAGGCAGGAAACACCCCAGTAAACATATAGCACCACTATTCAACACCACTGCCAATGAGGATTTATGTCTCCAATCATCCAGGAAATTCCTGGGTGTGTGCATGCTGTCCGGGGCAGGGGGAGTCTTTGAATGTCCACAGCTTGTGAGCAAATGCATCTGTTTGGTTGAAGGCTGCCATTTTTTTCCTTTGAAAGTGAGAGAGCCTGCCATTTTCCAAAAATACAGAGTCAGTTGGAATTCCAGAAATGTCCATTTGTTACTTAGATTCCATCACTTCAAAGTAATCCCATCTTATTACCAGTGTCCAGATATTACTGTCCAAGTAAGGATGTAAGTCTGTGAACCTTGCTGTCAAGAGGAGAGGCCAAGTCATTGCCCAGGCCAAAGCCAAAGCTGTCCATATGGGTATTAGGCACTTTCCCTTTTGGACTTCCGTTTCCCTTTCTGTAAAATGAAGGGGTTGACATGCAAAGAACAAGTTACTGCCAACATTCCCAAGTTATTCTGCATTGTGGGATGCCCTCCCTTAGCCCACATATTTGACTTCATCACAAAGGGAGCTGAACAGACTGTTGAAAATGTGCTTTTATACATGTTCCTGGTAATAACCAGGCCTGGAGGGAGGAGAAGGAGGAGAGACCCAGGCTCAAGCACTGGTTATGTGACCCTGGACAGGTCCCCTGATGCCTAGCCTTCCTTTCATCCTCTGTTCAATGGCAATAATAATAGCTATTCCACCTATCTTCCTCCCCCATTGAACTAAATGCAGCCATTTTATACTTTTGAAATAAGAAAGTTCTTGATTTCCAAAAAGCTAGAAGCCAGTTACAGGAATATTGCAAGGATCAAACATTGGAATAATCTATATAAATGTGAAATAATAGGACTTAGAAACTGAAAAAGCCAACTGAATCTTCTTAGGACTCTCTCTCTCTCTCTCTCTCTCTATCTCTCTTTCTCTCTCTCTCTCTCTATCTATCTGTCTGTCTGTCTGTCTGTCTATCTATCTATCTCCTTCTCTCCCTCTCTCTCTCCAAATGCTCCTTCTTGGTATTTTTTCAGGGTCATCCAAAAGGAACTCAAGTCAAGATTTTAATCCTAGTCTTAACCTTAAAAAAGTTCCTTCTACTCTCAATTTCCTCATCTGTAAAATGGGCACAGTTGTATATATGTATATATATATATATATATATATATATATATATATATATATATATATATATATATATATCCCCTTTCTCATGGAGGCACAAGAAAGGAAGATCTTCAGAAACCCTACCAATCCTCTAGAAATGTGAGCTCTCAGTGGTCCCTTCAAGGTCTGTACAGTAATAAGGCCTCCAGGGACTGAAGGGCATGGGTTACACTGGACTTTGAAAGGCCATCTGTCTTATGAGATGGCTAAATGCCTCCCTTCCCTGGCTTCAGTAAGTGGGAGGATCCCCTCCATCCATATGCCTTCCTATCCTTTCTAAAAATACCAGGGCCTCCAGCAAGCAGATATTTTGGGAAGCTCACATTCACTAGTAAGACCATAGGAAGCTTTTTTGGTCATTTCCATGAGCTGAGATGCATGTTTAATGAGGCAAGCTTTGGAGCCATGAGGCCATGCAGCATCTAGAAAAGAAGCTAGCTGAGTTCACTTGCTAGAAGCATCTCTAAGCAAGCATTAAAACCAGAGAGCAGAAAAGAGAGTTGGTTTTTATTTCTTTTTTATTTTTATTTGGGAGAATCCTAATATGCTTTGTACCTCAACCCACAACTTTCAGAGAATCTGTCAATGATTTCTCTTTAGAGACCTCAGGGATTTTACAGTTTATAGAAACTATTACCAACCTGTGGATAAAGGGACCTCCTGAAAGGACTCTATCATCCAAAATACTGAAAGGCAAGGGGGGAAAAGAGAAGAACAAGACTGAAAAAAATGTGGAATTGTAACTTTTCCTTGAGACCTGGAGGTGAGGATGCATTGGGGGTGCTTTATATTATACTACTGTGAAAAGCCAATAAAGGCCATTCTTCCTAAAGGGGACCAAAGAAGCAATGAGTATGAGAAAAGGTGGGCTCTAAAGAGACAAGATGGAATTGAAGCAGGTAAATCCTGTCCTCCAGGCAGGACATACAGGTACTTCTGTCCGGGGTACTCTTGTTTGCACCTCTAAGAAATTTCCATTTTTTCGCATCAAAAAATCCAGATATGAAGCCGAAGGGGCATTCTTCGCCAATCTGAAGCTGTCCGATTTCAACATCATCGACACACTGGGAGTCGGAGGTTTTGGACGAGTTGAGCTGGTAGGTGACTCATTGCTCTTTGTTTTCTGACTTTTTGCTGGGGATTGGGGGTTGGGGGGGCTGTTTCAGGTTTTTATCTTCTGATTGATTTTACTTCAATAAAAACTCTCCTCTGACTACCTTGCCCAGGGTCATGCCAGCTTAATCCAGTAAATTTGCAAATAACTCAAAGCAGGCAGATTTAGATTAGAAATGTTTAAAATAAAAAGAACACCTAAGTACCTTGTCAGGACTTCCTATCTCTTAAGGAAAGGTGAAACAAGGTGCTTGAAAAGGGGACTCATCTAGGGTTTTTTTAATTTTGTTTTTTAACACTTTCCTTTGCTTAGGGGTCCCTAAGAGTCTTAACAAAACTAGATGGTCAGTGAATAGAACACTGGATCTGGAGTCAGAAATTCCAGGCTGATGTCAAGCACCTACTTGGGCTAGTCAATGAGATTCTATTTGCCTTAGTTTCTTCTTCTACTAAGTAGAAGAGATATAAATTGGTGAGAAAATGAGATAATATTGATAAAGCTCAGTACAAATCTTCAAATGCTCTATGAATGATAATTTATTAAAATGCTTTGTCATCTGAATGTGCCATTTGAATGTTGGCCATTGTTTTCATAATGAGAACTAGGAGGTTTATATAGCAATCACTCTGAGCTAATTGTTTGCAATTATTATCTCATCAAATGATGAAATAAGCTTTGCCAAATATAAAATCCAGGGTCATTGTCACCTCAAGAAGGATACACGTGCTACAGGTTGTATTTGTTTTAAAGAGTCACTTGATGGACTTGAGGTCCAGTTCAATCTGGGATTTGTCAGCTACAAAAATGCAAGATTGGCGTATTCATGGTAGATTGGCTGCACTGGGAATCACACAAGTGGCATGATTTAGGATATGCTCACCTTCACCACCAGCTACTTGTCTGACCTGGAGCAATTCTCTTGTCCTCTTTGCATCTCAGCTTCCTCCCCTAGAAAAGTTGAAACTTTGGCTAGATGATCTCCAGTGGGCCTTTCTGATTCTTAAAAAAAAAAAAAAAAAATAGATTCCTCCTCTTTCCTCATCACCATCAGATGACCTTTTAATGATGAAAGAGCTTTCCTTTTGGAGTTGGCAGACCTGTACTAGTTTCCCAGCTCTGCTACCCATTACTTTTGTGACTGTAGACAAGTCATTTTTCCTCCCTGGACTTTTATTACTTATTTAAAAGTAACAGACTCAGATGAGAATATCATCATCCCCATCAATTATAGTGTCAATTATTTCATGATCTTGAAGGGTGACAGTTTTCACTTATGTGGATCTTGGTGTTTATAAGAAAAATATTTATATATTTACAGCTGCCATGTCACCATGAATAAATTATTTATCACTGTGATGATAAAAAAAAAGATTTTTTTTTTTTAGTTTTTGCAAGGCAGAGGTTAAGTGGCTTGCCCAAGGCCACACAGCTAGGTCATTATTAAGTGTCTGAAGTTGGATTTGAACTCAGGTACTCCTCACTCCAGGTCTGGTGCTCTATCCACTGTGCCACCTAGCTGCCCCGAAAAGATTTTTTTAATGGAAAGAAAGACATGAATGGACTCTAAGCTACAAGAGAGTATAAATGATGATATATTTCAAATTTCTCAGGCTGTGATCTAAATAGCTGACAAATATTACCTTCGCTAAAGCAAAAATAAAATTCTAGGAGTCACCCATCATCCCAGAGTCATGAAAGCTACTAGACTCCAGCTGAAAGCAGAGATTAGTTTTCCTCTCTCTGCTGAGCCCAGAAGAACTGACATTTGACACCAATACAGTGTGCAGGACCCTCCGGTGACTTGTATACAATTCAGTAAACAAAGTTCCCGTTGCTATCGGAAGAATGGAGGAACCCCTTTCCCTCAAAGCTAGGAGGTCATTAGCTATTTCGAGCCTTGGTCCCTGAAGGTAGCATTGGCCACAAGCTGTTCATCTCTCTTAGGGTCCAGCAGCAAAGGCTCCAAATCCTAACAGAAACATTCTATTCAACCACCATTAAAAGGCATAAATTAAAAACTGTAAAGGGACCTCAGAGACTGTCCACTCCAGCCTTCTTGTTTAACAGAGGAGACAACTGAGGCTCAGAGAAAAGAATCATCAAGCTCATTTGGTTAAGTAGTTAGAATCAGAGGTGGGATTGAAATCCAGTTGGTCCAGTTCCAAATACTGTGTTTGTGTGTGTCTTTCTGTCTTTGTCTGTGTGTGTGTATATGTGTGTGTGTGTGTGTGTGTTCACTTCCAAACACTCTCTCAGCTCTAGCAAAATGTTTAACAATTCTCCTGTAACATTTCCAGCTTCAACTTTGGTCTCACGAATCTAAGCAGATTCAATGAAGGCATGTTAGTGGCTTCAGTGGTGGCTTTTGAATTCTGCCAACTTCTCAAGTTTGATTTTTTGTTTGAATTGTGTGGAGAAGGCCTTCAGAGGGGGAGTGTACTCAGGAGAGGATTAGAGTGAGAGACAGTTTGAATCCCACCTCTGACTCTCCTTAGCCATGTAATCAGGGTGTGCCACCTATTCTCCCCGAGAGATGTGGATAATCATCATCAACATCATTGTAGTGCCTCCTTCGAGAGACATCATGCCTCATCAATATAGAAAGGGACCTGGAAGACTGGTCTCTATTCCCTCCTCTCACTTTTTCTTTTTCTGAAGCTTGGTTTCCTTATCTGTAAAATGAGTTGTTACCAACCTCAAATAAGATTATCTCTGTCAAACTCTTGGCAACACTTTACAGACTAAACGGTAGTTCTTATTTAGAGAAGATTTATTGTCTTGGGTGTATTTTTCAAAAGTTGAACTTAGGGGCAGCAAGGTGGCGCAGTGGATAGAGCACTAGCCCTGGAGTCAGGAGTCCCTGAGTTCAAATCCAGCCTCAGACACTTAAAAATGACTTAGCTGTGAGCCCTTGGGCAAGCCACTTAACCCCATTGCCTTGCCAAAAAAAAACTAAAAAAAAAAAAGTTCAGCTTCTTTTTTAAGCTCTAAATGTTCATCCATTCCAGAAGTAAATATTAAGAGGAAATTGTCTGATCAATAAAGCACAAACATCTTTTGAAGTCAGATACTTAACGCATGAGGTGGCTAGGTAGTTCAATGGATAGAACCAGGAAGGCAGGAGTTCTAATTAAGTGACCCTGATTAAGTCACTTAACCCTGTGGCCTCAATTTTCTCATCTGTAAATTGAGCTAGAGAAGGAAAAGGCAATCCACTACACTATCTTTGCCAAGAAAACACAAAGAGTCAGTCGTGACTGACCAGCAAGCAACAGCAATACAGTACATGGTACTGGGGACAGAATGGCAAAAGTGAAACATTGCCTTCCATCAAGGAGTTTATATTTTAATTTAGGAGAAAACACCCATAGGAAAATGGTGATCAGGGAAAGGCACTTAAGTCCACCAAGTTATAGGGATGGCGAAAGGGGACATCAGGGAGTCAAGAGACACATCCCACCCAATGACAAGGGCAGAATATTGGTTCATCACTTCAAAACTGAGGAAGGAAGAGGAGGGAAGGGTTTATAGCTATAAAGATTATGAAGGAGAAGTCTGGAGAGTGGGGAGTGAAGCAAAGTATGATGGCCAGGGTTTTCTTCAAATAGAGGTCTCTTAAAAAACAATCACCAATCAGAGCAGTAGAAAAAAGTCTCTCCATGGTAAAGCGATTCATTTGGCAAGGAGGAGATAGCCAGAGAGTAGAGAACAAAGTAAATTAAGTGGCTAGAACTCTCCTGAAATAATGATCTGGGAGAGGCAGTGATCAGTCCCTGGGGCCCAGGACAGAAGCAGGAAAGTGAAAGAGATGTCCACAGAGAAGAAAGGGGCTAAAAATACTAAATAGAACATTTCGTATTTTGTCCAAAGAGCAATGGAAGCCAGAGAAATGTCTTCCAAGTTGGCAGTGATATGGTCATATGGCTTTGGTGATAACAATATGGCAGCTTTCTGAAGGAGGAATTGGAGAGAGACTAGATGAAGGGAGACCAAGGAGGAGCCCCTTAGAACAGATTAGATTGGGGGTGATGAGAAGCTGTATAAGGTTGTTTGTGGTGTGAATGAATAGAAAAGAATAAATACAAGAAATGGTTATAAGATGGAATCAAATCAATTTATTGGATACTTGGAATACTTGGTGGTGCCCTTGACATAAATAGATAAATTAGGAAGAAGGGAGATTTAGGGAGAAACATGATGAATTATGCATTGAACCTGTTGTGTTTGAGATAACATAGATGCTTATTTCCAACATCCAGTTGGAAATGGTTAGTAGGCAAATGATGATTTGGGCCTAAAGTTCAGAGGAGAGACTGAAGATAGATCTATAGCTAGAACAAGAGATAGATACACATATGGTATGTATATACTTATAAACCCTATCGATACATAAATAAACATATTTACGAATATATATATATATATTTATCCTCTCTATACCTATATCGTTGAACTCATAGGAGCTGATGGTATGACCAAGAGGGAATAGAAAGACAAGAGCAGAAGACACACAAAAACAACCTTGTCTATAACTACATAGAGAGATTAGGGGGTAGATGATAAAAACTAAAGGGGAGAATGAGTCAGAACCGAACAATATACAGGAAGAAGGCCACTCAAAAGAAGTTTCACAAAAACTCACTAAGGAGAAACCACCCTGAAGGAGAGGATGACCAAAATGCTAGATTCTGCAGAGTCCTCAAGAAGAATGAGGACTGGGGAAAAGCCAGTGACTTTATCAGTTGAGAGATCATTGGTGTCTTTGGAAAAAGCAATTTCATTAGAATAGTGGTAATAGAAACCAGATTGCAAGAGGGGGAGAAATAAATGGTATATTTTGAGATAAAATGGAGATCAGGGTAACAACACTTTTTCTTAGGAGTTTGCTTTGAAAGGGAGGAGATACAATTTAAAAAGATGAAAAAGAAACAATTTTAAGGCTACAGGCAATCTTGTGTGTACTACTAGTGAGCAGGGAAAGAGCCAGTGTATACAGAAAGATTGAAAATTAAGGAATGAGGGGAATGATCAAAGGAATAAGCTCTTGGAGGAAATGGGAATAGATGGGATCAAGGGCACAAGTAGGATTGGCCTTGGCAAAGATAACAGCCCTGTTATCCTCTAAGTCTAATGCAAAGGAAGATTTTGCTTTCTATCCATCCAGTCTAAGGCAGACATGATATAAAGGCACATTTTATAGTTATCTGCGTTAATGGAAATTCTATGATGGCACAAGTCATGATTTATCTACATTTTATATTTCCCCCAATAGCCAACACAGGATTCTGCATGCAGCTGGTGATAAATAAATGTTTATTGCATTATAAAGGTTCCTCCCATTCAACACAATTCAATTCCACAAGATTTTAAGCATCTTCAAATGTGCAAGAAATAGTACTAGACACCAAATACAAAGATAAACACAAAACAATTTTTGCCATCAGAAAGCTTACAATTCTGTTAGGAAGATAAGTCACATACACTGGTGAGTAGACACAGAGTAATATTAAATACTAAATATTTGGGAAAGACAACAGTACAGAAAATACTGCTGGGAGAGAGATTAGGAAATACAAACAGGGAAGAAACTGGAATCCAAATCCATAAGAATTTCATATCTAGTGCATTTACTTAATGTCTGAGGATGATGGTAAACTGAGTTCTAAAGGAATCACTCCTAGAGCTTATCTTGAGAATTTAATAAATTTCTTATGAGTCACAGAATGTAGAATGGAAGTTGATTTATCAAACAAACATTTATTTAGCACTAATTATATAGTAGATACTTGGCTAAGTGCAAGGGATTCCAAGAAAGACACAATCAACAAGAAATGCAAAGAAATACACCCTGCCCTCAAGGAGATTACATTTAAAAATAATTTACAATTAAAAATAATTTTAAAAAATCCAATACCACTAAGTTCTCAGTTCAGAAAGAGTCATCCTTCTAGCTTATCAAAAAAGCACCTTAAGCTATTTTTTTTAAATCTCCACCCTCAAACTAAAACTTTATTTTCTTTGGATTCTGAACTTTTCCCTGCCTTTAACCCCATCCCCGAAAAGTCACACTTTGAACCCTGTGATCACACAGAATCTCTAAGAAACCTCCAAGATCTGAAACTCAAAAATTCTCTTTCACCAAGATGTTTTCCCCTTCCACTTGCCCTCTCCCCTCGTTCCAATCTAATTCATTATTCACCCACTTTGGGACTTTGGAGTTTGCAAAAGAATTTACATACATTACCCCCTCTGAGTTGCACAAAACCTCATGAGCATGGCTCTATAGGGATTGTAAAATCTATGATATGAAGAAATATGAAGAAACTGAGTCACAGAACAGAGCAGTGAGTCATCCTGGGTCAATTAGTATATATCAGTAGCTGAATTCTAATCTCTCTCTCCCTCTCTCTCTCCTGTCTCTCTCTCTCTGTCTCTCTGTCTGTCTCTGTCTTTCCTCTCTCCTCTTTCTCTCTGTCTCTCTGTCTCTGTCTCCCTGACTGTCTCTGTCTCTGTCTTTCTCTGTCTCTTTGTGTCTCTGTCTATCTCTCTGTCTCTCTGTCTCTCTCTCTCTATCTCTCTATCTCACACACACACACACACACACACACACACACACACACACACACACACACATATACACATCCTGGATTATCATCCCCATTTATTCATATAATGTAACCACCAAGCAAGGAAAAGATGCTAAAGTCACTTTATATAATGCCTGTACCCTCTTCACTGACAATTCAATAAAAACTCGGAAAGTATAAGCATCTCTATGTTTCCAAAGAAAAGCAGATCTTAAAATAAGCCTCAAGGGCAGTTTTTAATAAATTATTTTGCTAATAAAACCCTTTGTCTCTTAATTTATCATTTGAATGTAGAATTTAAGTACCTTGAGGAGAAAGCCTGCTTCATTTTTGACTTTATATTTCTAGAACCTAGGTTAGGGTCTGGCATATAGATAGATGACAGAGAGAGAAAGGGAGAGAGACAGAGACAGAGAGGAGAGGGGGGAGGGAGGAGGGAGAGGATAGAGAGAGAGAAATATAGGTAGTATCTAGATAGAGGTAGGTGGAGAGATAAATATAGATGATAGAGATATATGAATAAATGAGAAAGATACAAAGGTTGATAGAGAGATACACAAATGAGAAAGAGAACTGATAGAGATAGGTAGGTAGAAGGAAAAATAGAGGTACATGGATACGTAGGTAGATGAGAAAGAATTTATTATGTTTACTGTATTCTAGACACTGTGTGAAGGCCTCAGGATACAAATAAAAGCCAAGCAGACAGTCCCTGCCCTCACGGAGCTTACATTCTAATGGCAGAGGAATCTGAAAATAGGAGGGGGGGGCTAGAGTTGGAGATGTTCTTGGTGTGCTCTGGAGGCCCAGAACTGAGGGAGATATGGTCAACAGTGGTCCATCAGTGTCCAGGATGCTTTCAGGAATGGAGCAGACCTTACTGTTGGGAAAGAAATGGCCGGAGTGGAGAGAGCAGGGCTAACAATATCCGGAGAGTGACAAAGTAGGTGCTAAAAATCTGACTGGTGAATGATGGATTGATTGGTACTTCCTAAGTTCATGTGTCTTGACTCCATTTCAGCTTACTGTAGGCTAAATCTCTCTCTCTTTGAAAGCACTCAGGTCCTCTATTAGACAAGTCTTCCTTAAGATAGATGACCTGACGTTAGGACTTTCCAGAGGTAATCCTTTCCTCTGAATCAGATCCAGTTGCTCCAGTGCTTTCCTATACTATAAGCCCCAACAAAGCACAAGGAGCAAATTGTCTTTCATTCACAGGCCACTAGCTAGTCCTTCATCTAAGATCATAGTCCCCAAACTGGAACTATCCTGGTGGTTTTGAAAAATTCTGTTGTATAGACTGTTGTTTTTAGGCAGAGGAAGAAGACATCTCCCATGGCTAAGGGTATTCCACAAATCTGCCTATTCATAGGGTATCTTTTGGGCAGTCATGATAGACCATGTAAACAAGGAAGGAAAAAAAAATAGAACAGGACCAAGAAAAGCATCCTGCCAATAACTAGGTGCTAACTTTAGTGTTCAAGGCACTTGGGTTTCCTTGTTATGTAACAGAAGGGACTTCCCAGGAGGAGACACTCCATGCAAGGAAGCAACATGTCAGGGACACTGGCTGCCAGGAGTTCTGGGCCCTGAAATGCAATCTCCACAGGGTCACCACTCAGGCCACATGAAGCAAATGACTGATGAATGCCAAAGGTAGAAAGGCCCAGCAGACATCCTGAGCCCCTGCCCTCCAGCCAGAACCAGACACCCCAAGGAGACTCCAAGAATATTCTGACTCCAAATGTCACCTTTTCTTCAATTTAATCTTGTTTGGTTTAGTACTAAAATGAAGGAAATGGACACTTCCACAAGAGTTAAAAGGGATGTGGAAGTGTCCATTTGACCTTAGTCTTCAACAGAAATCAGAACGAATCCCAACAATTGAGAGTTTTAATTTCCTAAAGATCCAATGTAATGTCAAACGGTAGTGTTTGCTAAATTTGGAAGTATGCTGGAATCCAAGTTCTGACCCTATTTGTGTGACTTCAGGAAACTATCCTCAGTTTCCTCACTTGTTTTGTTGTTGATTTTTAATTAGAGAAATTGGGCAAGATTGTGGAGAAGTAGCATGGTAGAATGAAGAGAAGGTTGGATCTGGACTCAGGAGGACCTGGCTCTGATAGGCAAACCTTTGGCACATCATTTAACATCTATGGACCGATTTAATCAGCACACAATAAAAGAGTAATAAAAGGGTTTTCATCCATCAGTCTTTCAAACCCGAAATTAAATAAGATTCTAGAGAGATAGTGTGGTGTAGAGGGAATTGTGTTGGGTTTGGAGACAGGAGGACCTGAGTACAAATGCTGGCTCAGCTAGAGGAGGCTGGGAAGCTCAGTTGACCTTTCTGAGTTGCAGTTATATGTAGAATAAATATAACAATGGTATGTGTGCTCTCCCAAAGTTGTGGGGAGAAACAAATGAAGTCACGTGAGTGAGGTGCATTGAAAGCCTAATAGTGTTGTTAAACGTGAGCCATTATTATTGATGGTGTTTGGTGTGTTGGTGATGATGATGCTTGCCCTTCATTCTTGTCAAAGACCATGACATCAGGGAGGTGATGCCATGACAAGCAAGTGACCTGAAATGAAGTGAAGGGGTGCTGTGCCGAGTCACCAGCCTCATTTACCCCTTTCAGAACCATCTGGGTCAAATGGTCAATCTGAATTAGGGTGACTGGAGATGACCCTGGATGCAAGGTAATCAGAGTTAAGTGACTTGCCCAAGGTCACACAGCTAGACCTTGTCAAATGTCTGAGGTTGGATTTGAACTCAGGTCCTCTTGACTCCAGGTCTAGGGCTCCACCCACCAAACCACCTAGTTGGCTTTGTTGGATAATCTCTAAACTTACTTTCAATTCTAATCCAGTTACCTATGAGCTGCTACTGACATTGATCGTATTCCATTCTTTTCAAACCCAAGTCAGCAAAAGTTTGTTAAAACTACTCATTTTGTTCCAGGATCACAAAATTCATTTTTCATGTAGTCTATGAAGGTTGTTGAAATACCCCAAAGCATTGCTAATCAGATACTAATAAACAGTGGTCATGTGTAGGGTAGGTATAGGTACTAGACTTATTATTTTATTGATATAGGGACCTCTAGGCTGAAGAAACCTGGCTGGTGATGAGGGGCACCTTCTCTGCAACCATAGCCTTAAGGTGTTGCCTGGGGCTCTAGGAAGTTGTGACTTATCCAAGATTATACATTGTCAGCAGAGGTCAGAGGCAGTATTGCAACTCAGGTGATCCTGACTTTGAGGCCTCTCATGTCTATCTAGAAAAAGGTCAAGAGCTCCTCCAATGCTTCACTCTCAGTTCAGGAGGCAGCCCTGGCTTCTTGCTGCTGGTGATCTTGGTCCGAGCTCTGGGTGGTCCTTCTGTGCCAGAAAATACTCAAATGCAGATTTATCAGTCATTTTTTCTTTTTTCATAAACCAGCCTAAGTTTGGAAGAATTCATTATTGAATAAGTCAGATTATCCATGCTCATTAAATTATGAATTTATATAATCTATACAAATAAAGTCAGATATGACTTTATCTCACCCACCTCTTTATATTCTTTAGTATCATAGAACCAAGCTTTAGAGCAATGGGAAACCACAAAGGTGGCCTAGTAAGACCACATAGTTTTCCAGATGGTATAACTGAGGCCCAGAGTGGAAGAATGATTACATCTTAGGTCTAGATCAAGAAAAGACATCCAAGCCCATCTAGTCCAATTGACAATTGAGAAAACAGACTCCAGGAATGTGAAAGGGTTTGCTACCACTCATAAAGGTTGGACATGACTAGAATGCCTCAAAATGAGTGTTCTACCCACCAAGCCACACTGAAACTAGAATTCTCACTCAATAGTATATATTAAATATGCTAAATATATTCTGAACTCCCTACAGCTAACTTAGGGAAAAAACTTAGGAATTAGCCATTTTGCACACTGAGGTGGTCCTCTATGTGGTCTTAGAGTATTTGTGACTCCATTCCACATCTTCTCTCCCCAACTAAACTGTGAACCACCAGGAGTGGGGACCACCTCTGGTGCTTCTCCTTTCAAAGAGGCATTGCTTCATTCTTTGTACTTCTATCCCTGGAATCCAAAGATGCCTAATAAATTCTAATGGGTGGATAGGTAGCTAGTGGATAGAATGCTAGACCAGAAAGATTCATCTTCCTAAATTCAAATCTGCCTCAGAAACTTATAAGTTGTGTGTTCCATGGCAAGTCATTTAGCCCTATTTTTGCCTCATCTGTAAAATGAACTGGAGAAGGAAAGGGCAAACCACTCCAGTATCTTTGACCCACCCCCCAAAAGAAAAAAACCCAACAAAGTCACAAAGACTCAGACCAACTGAAAAATGCCAAAACAACAACAATTAAAGGATAGCTATTGTAACCTCATTTTACAGAAGATATAAAGACATAAAATAACTTTTTCACAGTCCTCCTCCACAAAAATGAAGAGTTTGGTTGGCATATTTCATTTAATTAGACAATAAAATTTCCCAAAATTAATTAAATGAAGGGAAAGAAGAACAATCAATGGATTTCGTGACATGTCCATGATGTTGAACACTAGATTCAAATCAATCAAAATCATTGGTATTTAACTTCAAAACTACATGAAAGAGATCTTTCAAGAAGCAAAGGAAGAGAGAAAAATCTCATATATATCAAAAACCCAAAAGAACATAAATCTGAATTCCACAAGATTTGTCAACCAAGATAAGTAATGACAGAAAGAGCTGCAATTTGGCCTATAGAAAATCAAAAGAAATTAAAGGACCACAAAATCATCTACCCAGAAAAATTAAACCAACTTTATGAAGGGAGTAAATGACTATAAGTCCATAGACTTGTGGCAGGAATAGACTTTGTATGTCATCTAGTCCCAAAGAAGTAAAATGATTTGTTAAAAGTCATTCAATAAATGACAGTCAGGATTTGAACTGTATTCCCCCTTTCACAATGACTGTAATTTCCCCTCATCATACTCTACCTTTAAAGATAACATAATAATTTCAGTAAATTGCAAATACATAGCCCATCCTCTGTAAAGTTTATTAGATTGCAAGTTTACCCAGAATGAAGTAAATCACCAAGGTAAACTCAAAGCAATCTTTTTGCCATGAATGACTAATCACCAACTCAATTTAAATTTTATAGAAAGATAGAAAAATAACAGTAATGTTGTTTTGATCCATAACGATCTCATTTTAAACACCTTCGGGAGGAAAACAAAGCTGCAGAGATGTCTGTTGGCTTGATAAACAACCACCTTAATGAAATCACCACAGGAGGACGTCAAGAGAATAAAGCATTGATTGGATTAACTCCAACTCCAGGGTGAGCCTCATAAGGGAAAATAAAGTCAGTGATAGAATTGTTGGGTTAAAAATCAATGGACACAAATGAACTTCAGGACTGTGAAGTTAGGCAAATAATGAGTATATCTATTTCTATGCAGATGGATGGGGAGGGGGCTGGATCTCTGTTCAGGGGTTGATGTTTAAGGACTTCTCAGCAAGGGAAATTACAAGAAAGAAACTCCTGCCAGTGTAAAGGTCATCCGCACTTCCACCTAGACTCATAGACAATCCCTGGTGGATAGTGAGAGGTTAATGACTTACCCAAAGTCATATGGACCTGATTGTTAGGAGCAGGACTAGAACCCAGGACTCCCTGATTCTGCTCTGATGGTTGCTCTCTAACTACCACCCTTCTACTCTGTCCCTCACCATCTCTGTCTCTGTCTGTCTGTCTCTCTTTATACAGAGATATATAGTTATATATGCATATATACATATGGATATATGGATATATTTATATAATTTATATATTTCTCTATAAATGCCATCAATATTTCCTTATATGATGTAAATAATAAAAATATGAAATACATAAATGATATATACCTACACATATTTATATACATGCATCAATATGAAGATAAGAAATGTTATGCACTGAAGCCAAACATTTGCTACCGTGTAAGCACCATATAAATATTAACTATTATTATTATTTACAAAAACAATAATAATGGTTGTCCTTCATTCTCAAAGAAGACCATGACATCAGGGAGCTGATGCCATGACAAGTAGATGAATTGGATTGGAGTGAGGGGGGTGCTGTGCTGGGTCCCCAGCCTCACTTGCTCCTCCAGAACTATCTGATTCGAATCAGGATGATTGGAGATGGCCCTGGATGTGAGGCAGTCAGGATGAAGTGACTTGTCCAAGGTCACAAAGCTAGCAGGTGGCACGTGTCTAAGGTTGAATTTAACTCCCCTCCTCCTGATTCCAGGGCTGGTGCTCTATCCTTGCTGCCCTATTTACAGAAATATAGAGGAGAAAAGAGAGGAATAATTTTATTTTGATCATAGGATCATAGGATCTTTTAGTTGGAGTTAGAATGTCATTACATCTATACCGCTCTATATACATAGAATGAAACAGGTACAAGAAGGCCAATGACTTGCTCAAGATTACCAAGGAAATAAGAGTGAGGTGACATTCAAAAATCAAGTAACAGGAAGAGAGAGAGAGAGAGAGAGAGAGAGAGAGAGAGAGAGAGAGAGAGAGAGAGAGGAGAGTGGGTGATTAATGAGAGAGTATTAGGAAATAGAATTCCGTTTAAAAATTCATATTTTTAAGAGGGGGAAATTTATGGTATTGTGTTTAGTGCTCTGTGTGTGTATGCTAAAATTTGGAAATAATTAGTACTAATGAAGTGGGCTAGTTTAAGGCTAAGTCTAGGAGTTTAGAATTGTGTTTTGAAGAGAAAGTATCAAAATAAAAGTTCAATAGATTTTTGAATTGTAAAAGTTCTGCGTAGATTATATTTAATTAAATTCAAGTCTTCAGACTTTTCTTCAGAAGGATATTTGTATTCATTTTTTGAGTCTACTCAACTCTAGCTTTCATTTCATGTTTCATTATACTTTATTAATAATAATCATCCTAGATAATTTAAAAGAGTTGCATTGCCTAGATTCTAACTACTAAGTCCTGAAAAAAATAATATTAGAGTGTATTTAATTTAAATTTTATTTAAAAATCTGACCTTGAATATAGGTGGATTTAATTCTCTTAAAGAGTATTACAGGGGCTGCTAGGTGGCATAGTGGATGAATCACCGGCCCTGGAGTCAGGAGTACCTGGGTTCAAATAGGTCTCATACACTTAATAATTACCTAGCTGTGTGGCCTTGGGCAAGCCACTTAACCCTGTTTGCCTTGAAAAAAAAAAACCAAAAAAAAGAGTATTACAGAATAAAAGAAAAATACAACCCAGTGATACATAACCTACAGGAAATATATCTTAAAAAGCTAAAATTTTCCAGGCTTTAACTGACTCCAAGGAATCATGCATTTCAGTCATTGTTTAAGACAAAGCTAAATTCATATTAAAGGAGATTTAAATAAAATTAGGGACTATATCATAGTTAACAGTGAAGATTTTTTTCACTGATAGTGAAAGAAGATTATTATTAAATATATAGAAAGATACCTGCTATTATAGCAACTAAAATTTTAAAAGAAAAACTAACTGATTTGAAAACAAATTGAGAGGGAGGAATAATAGCATTGCCTGTCAATAAAGTAAATGAAATGAAACAAAAAGATAAAAAAAAGACTTGATGAAACCTTGAAAAAAATCCTATATTTTATAGGTATTTTGAAAAATAAAAGGAAAATATGGAATTTTTTTACTTAAAAAATAGGACACAAAAAAGTACAAATAGATTCAGAAAAACATAAATATTAAAGACTTTATGCAACATAATGATGCAATAAAAATAGAAATTTATAAGAAGAATATGATAAATGATAAACAGGATAATTTTGTTTTTGTTTTTGTGCATAGTATCTCCCCCACCCCAGGAGCAAACAAACCCTTTAGGCTGATGACTATTTTTGCCTTTTCTTTGTATCATAGTACTTAGCAAAATATGTGGAGCATGTCAAAAGTTTGAGAACAAAAAATGTTGTTAAATAATATTTGATTCAAAGAACATATAGAAACAAAACACAAGATTTGGAGTGGAGATGGATCTATAATTTTATTGGCAAAGAGAGCTTTCATCCTTGGAACAATAACATAGAAAGTTTCATGATGGAATTATATTGGAAAATAAGGCTGATTCATCTGTATGTGGCCATATTTTGTAACCTACAGTAGAGAAGGTTCAAGAATGATATGAGAGGTGGCTAGGTGGCACACTGGATGGAGCACCAGCCCTGGAGTCAGGAGGACCTGATTCAAATCTGGCCTCAGACACTTAATAATTACCTAGCTGTTGTGGCCTTGGGCAAGCCACTTAACCCCAGTACCTTGGGGAAAAAAACCTTAAAAAAAAATGATATGAAAGCTCAACTGACATGGGGAAGAGAGTGACCCCCAAAGGAGTGAACTCAGAACTATGACTGTGTCAGGGAAGCAGATTAAGGTTGAATATAAGAGGGAAAGCTTGCTAAAACTTGGAAAGAACTCAAAAGTGGAGTGAACTGTTTCAGGAGATGACATTCATGGACATTTTAGAAATCTAGTGGGTATCCAATCCAACCCATATTCAGAAGACAATCTCCACTATGATGCACTCAAAAGAATGCTCACCGCCTCTAAAGAAGCTCCTTCCAACTTTAAACAACTTGAAATTCTGGCAAGGTTTTCTGACATTGAACCCAAAGTTTCCCTTTGCATTTTCCATTGCTTACCCCTGGTCCTTCCCTCTCTCCATCTTAGTACCCCACCTCTCTTGGTCAGTGTGTGACAGATGGGCTACTATCAAAAACCTTTTTTTTGCCTTAAAGGTGCCAGACACATATCAGTGATGATGATGATGATGATGATGATGATGATTATCAATTATGCCATCTGAATCCTATACCCATCCATAAATGGGCATATTTTATAGAGATGCAGGTGGCATCTGAATGTACTCTGCAAAGAATCGTGTCAGCTGTTTTCCTCGGTGTAAGCCAATGTCATAGAAGTCTCTCAGAAGGATGCCCACCTGGAGACTCCAGAACTTGCTCTGGAAGGAAACTGTCTCACACCTCCCCCTTACCCCCCATGCCTCAGTATCCCCAGAGGAGCATGGTTCTCAACAAGAGGCATGGCACATAGTAGGGACTAAGGGGCATCCGGAAGAAATTCACTCTGTTTGAAGGGCCCAGAAGAGCCTCAAAGAAATGACAGAATTGTTGCCAGTGTTCTTGTCTGTCCTTCATTCTCCAAGAGAACCATGACATCAGGGAAGTGATATCATGACATGCAAGTGAACTAGGTTGAAGTAAGGGAAGGCTGTGCAAAGTCCCCAGCCTCTCTTTCTTCTCTGATCATAGACTAGTTCTGGGAGAGGTCAAGATCCAGGAGATGAGTGCCCAAAGTTTCCTTGGCTTAACAGCACCAGACCAGGAGTCAGGAGGGTCTGGGCTCAAATCTGACGTCAGACACTTGACCTCACCTCCAGGGTCATCTCCAGTCTTCCTGATCCACATCTGACCACTGGATGGGATGACTCCAGAGGAGAAAAGGAGGCTGGTGACTTAGCACAACCCCCTCTACTCAAATCCAGTTCATACCTTTGTCATGGCATCACCTCCCTGACATCATGATCTTCCAGAGCGAAGGACAGTGGGCAGCTAGGTGGCATAGTGGATAGAGCATAGTGGAGTCAGGAGGACCAGAGTTCAAATCTGGTCTCAGACACATAATAATTACCTAGCTGTGCGGCCTTAGGCAAGTCACTGAACTCCATTGCCTTGCAAAAAAACCAAAACAGAATGAAGGACAAACAACTCATAAGGCATTATAATAGACATTGAGGATGCAAAATCAAAATGAAAAACAGGCACAGGAAGCGAGGTGGTGCCAGAAATCATGTTAAATATCAAGTTAAGACCTGAGTTCAAGAGTGGCTCCCAGGCTACCTAGACAGGCCACTTACTACGCTTGGTCTTGATTTCCTCATCTGCCAAATGAGGATTCATCGGCCTCTCGAATCTTTTCCAGTTCTCGATCTGATCCACTATGAATTCTGATCCCAGCCAAGAGAAAGGTCTTCACCACAATAGAGTAATAAGAGTAATGTTAACATTTGCAGTTGTATAACACTAGAGCTTTTCTAAATGCTTAACAATAGTAAGTTAAATGCATTATTGAATTTTATCTTCATAGCAAGCCATCCTAAGAGAGGGCCAAATGTTTTCCTCATTTTTTCAGATAAGGAAACTAACTAAGCCTTGGAGAGGTAAAATGATTTTTCCAGGGTCACATAGTCGAATAGAGTTGAGGCAGAGTCTCCCTGCCAACAACAATTGTTCTAGTGACTGAGTAGGCATTTATGCCTACCAGACTCTTCAATGCCCTTTTCATATGATTTCCTGTATTATGGCTCTCTGTGCTGTGCCTACCAGACTGTGAGATCCTTGATGGCAACTGACTCTCACTGAAGTCAATAAAGATGCGCAGAGCAGAAAGTCAGACCCAGTTCATCTACTTCAGCATCTCTAAATAAATGCCCAAGATTTTTTCATTTTTCTGCGTTTGCCTGAGTCATCTCTTGTAATCCCTGTGCAAGAGAAAAGATGAAAGGTCAGTGTTCTTAAGATTTTCCATTCATCCCCGTGAGACAAGCCCACTTCTTGTTCCCATTATGGCACTTTTAAAAAAATGACATGGCAGCCCTTAGAGTCTCCTCCTCTTTTTCTCCAAACTCACCAGGTTAGGGAAGCCCCCACTACCAGACATTCTCATCATTTAGTTGCCTTGTGGCTGACTCATTTGCAATGGATCACAGAATGTAGAGCTAGGACAGATCTTGAAAATCATTCATTAGAGCCCTTTATTTTACAGAAGAGGAAACTGAGTCCCAGAGAACACAGTCACCTAGAAAGTAAAGTAGCCAAGCCGGAATTTGAATTCAGATCCTCTGCCTTTGGATCCAGTGCTATTTCCTATGATTTGCCATATCTCCTCAATTGTGCCTCACTTTATTTTTTCTCAGCAAGCTAATAAACAAAAATTTTGATCTAAGTCAAGTGATATAGCCTCAAAGGAGTTATTGAACAATTAAGTTCTTTTTTTTCTTCCTTTAAAATAATATTAATAGTTAACTTCTATAAACTGTTTTAAAGTTTACAAAGCATTCTCTTCACCTGCATTATCTACTTCAATCAGGAGAGGGAACCTGGGAGGGCACACATTCCATTTCATTTGAGTCAAAAAGCACTAGTGTTTCTGGCAACTTTCCCTTTCTCTTGACCAGGGATATACTTTAGGTTTTTTTGGAGAACATTTCTTAGAACTCACCTATGAAACTCAAGAAAGTTGGTGTTTCCATCATCTATCATAGAATGCAAAATACTTCACAACTTTAGATCACATTGCTCAAACTTTTCTGGTTTGACATAGCCCTGATAATGTCTTTCCTCCATTATTCCCCTCCCCTCCATAGTCTTCTTTTTTTCACTTATATGGAGCTGAACAGGGCCCCTGCCTAGTCACCCCTGTCAATGCCTACCACTATACACTATCCTAACCAAACTGTGTTATTCAATGTAATGCAAATATGAATTGGAATTTCCCACTGCCATGTCTTTGCTCGAACTGTTCCATCATGCCCAAAACACCATCCCTCTTCCTCTTTCTCGATTGAATTCCTACCTGTCGCTTCAAGTCCATTTCCATTGTCATTTCCTCCAGGAAACTTTCCTGATTTCTCTTTAGGAGATGCCATAGCACTGGATTCTGGGCTCTTTAATGGATTCTTCATATAATATCCTGCAATATGGTTCTCTATGCTTGTTTCTCATCTGCCTACTATACTATAATATCCATGATGGTGATGCCTTACCTAAAGAATGCAGCTCCCCAGGTTCATCACAGGGAGTAGCACAGAGGAAACATATAATAAATAGTGAATGGGTTCAGAATGATGTAAAATTGTAGTCCTTCCTTAAGCCTGCGATTGTAAGGATCTAAGTACCAAGGCAAGGGATATGGGGGTAAGGGGGGGAGCAAGAACCAAGCCTGGGTCTAAAAAAAATGCAATGACCAAGCTTGACTCCAAAGAGTCCACCAAGAAGGTCCACCTCTGGCTCATTTGCAGAAGGCAAGGGGAGGGGGTACACTATAAGTTGGGAAACATTATATATCATGTCATACTTAGCAATATATTACTATTTTGAATGAATCGATTTCTCCCCTCCCTTTTTACCTCCTGTTATAAAAGAAATGACTATCTGGGAGACAAGGAAGAAGGAACATATTAAGAAATATAAGTGATATAACATTAAAGCTATGAAATGAATTTTTAAATAAGCTAAGGCTTCAAAAAACTTAAAATGATATAAAAATGTCTGTTTTATTGTCCATGTTCTCGTTGGATTGTCAGAGATATGAGATATTCAGCTCTTTCTTGCTTCTCTTCCCATTTATTCATCATATGGTACTCAGTTAATCCTGAGGTTTATATTTTAGTTTTAGACATTGTCTCAACAAAGAGATTCCTTCCAGTGTAGAGAACTGAATAGCGTAAAAGAATCTTGCCCACCTGAATGAGTAGAGGAACAATGCCTCCACCCTTCTCTCAGCAGCTGAGTTATTTCAGGAATGCTGGAGAACGTCTCCATGTCATTTCTGCAGACAGGTCTATGGAAAGTGAAAGATTCGAGTTCCACAACTGACCTCTCTGGCACCAGTCACCTGACCTCTCTGGGCCTCAGTTTCTTTAAGGATCCCTTCATATGTCTGTCAAAGTCATTATTTATTCCTGATATGTCTTTAATCAATCTAGCAACCAATTAATTTTTATTAAGCATCTTTTGTGTGTCAGTTACTCCCCACCTTCAAGATTTAATAGATTGAGTTAAGATGACAGATTTTCTTTAACAGATATAGTTGTCTGTGCTTGAGCTTAGTTCTTCACTTAGCATAACCTGAGGTCTCCTGCAAGGAAAAAACTCCCTAACAAATGACCTAGAGCCTCCAACTAGAGATGATAATGTTTGCAAAGGGTTGTTGGGAGTGTCTAGGAGTCTTAAGGAATGACTCTGATTGCTCAAAGACTGTTCCAGTCAAATATATAGTCACAAAAGTCCTGCCAAAGTGGGCAGCCTCCACGGAAGGGATGTCATTTGTCTGACAACCAGCCCAATTGAGTTTAAAATATCCCTTCATGGATACATTCCCATGGGTCCATGAATCTGGACTAAAAACATTTGCATAATTATTTTCACTAACCTCTACTTGAACTTTAGCATTTTCTTTGATTTTGAATGTGGACAAAATAATGTGAGAAGGGATCCAGAGGCTTCACTGTACTATCCAAAGGGGATCGTCATCATCATCATCATCATCATCATCATCATCATCATCATCATCATCATCATCATCATCTCTCTCTCTCACACACACACACACACACGCACAAACACAGAAATGGTTAAAGATCCCAGCTCTAACTTGTAGTTAACAGAATAATTGGCATTTCTATAGCCTTTAATGTTTGAAAAATCATTTATGTTTAAAGTCTCTCTTGAAATCACATGGTCTTTCAAGATAAGTCCTGCAGGTAGTACTATCTTTATTTTATCAATAAGGAAACTGAGACTTGGGGACAAGGAGCAGTTTACTCACAGTCACAATAGTGGTCAGTGTCAGAACAAGATCTTGACCCTAATTCCAGCATTTATTTTTTATCAGCCGAAACCAGGGGCAGGACGAGAGTAGGTCATTGACATGTGAAAGACATGCCTTAACTCTCTTTGATGACCTTTTCAATTTTGTCTCCATGAACCGGTTGGGACAAGGAGTCAGTTATGTGGTAATCTTATCTTCTTTGACAGGTCGCCTGTCACCGTGCAGGAGACACAGAAATCTACAACCAGGGAGGGCAGAGCTTTTGTAAACAAATACTGGTGACTTGGATTCTTCACACGAATTAGTAGGGCAATGGAAGTTCTCCCTAAGAAATCAAATCTGGCAAAGGGATCTTTTCAAGAGAGAAAGAGCAAGAAAAATTAATGGCATATTGCAGGAATTTAGCAGCCAAAATGGTACCTTGGACAAAAACACACTCACCATTGGCACTTTGAATACAAATGTGCTCAGCTTGCTATCCTTTTTGGACTTTTAATTTCCTGTGCATCTGCCAAGCTTAGAATCCAGTCATTAAATTTCTGTTGAACATAAGCCCTTCCCCTTTTGTCCCTCATCACAAACTTCTGATGAACTTTCCCCATACTATTTATAAGGCTGTTAGCTTCCAGTATATGGAGGTCTATAAATAGTGAGGATGATTGTACTTGGGTCACAGAAAGATAAAACCATGTACTTTAGGGAAAAAACACACACACACACACAAACTCTCTCTCTCTCTCTCTCTCTCTCTCTGTTTCTGTGTGTGTCTCTCTCTGTCTCTCCTCTCTCTCTCCCCCCCTCCCCTCCCCCTCCTCCCTCTTTCCTCCCTCTCTCCTCCCTCTCCCTTTCCCTTTCCTCTCAATGCTGCAAGCCAGTCAGTAGAATTACTCCTGGTTTCCTCATATTCCTCAATTCTGTAGAATCTATTAAAGTTCTGGCCTAGTGGCAGCTGCTGCTGTATTTGATCAGATGTTTTGAAGCAGGACGATAGTATGGAGAATGTTAGTTAGTAGGTCTGGCAATACAGAGGACTTTGGTTGAAATCTCACCTCAGATATGGATGGGCTCTGTGCCTCTAGGCAAGTGGTTGAACCTCTCGGAACTTCAATTTCCTCATCTCTTTTTATCTTTAATTTTTTTCTTTTCATCCATTTGTAGAGGCATATTCCCAAGCTACAAAATTTCCCTCCACTCTTCCTTCCCACCCCCCTCCCCTCAGTAGAGACCAGTCAGGTTAGCATTTTACATACATATTATGTTAAACATATTACAAATTAGTCATTTGGGGCATGAGGAATTATGATTAAGGGAAAGAGATACAGAAGAGTTCATTTTTATAAAGTGTTTATCAGATTTGGTAGGGGTGGGTTGTTGTGTGTGTTTTGTTTTGTTTTTCTTCCTCTGGTTGGGGATAATACAGCCTATTAGCAGTCTAATGCAGTCGTCCTGGCTCTCGGAACTGCTAGAGGAGCTGCTCCCACCCAGGCCACTCATCTCACAGTGGTGTTGTTAATGTGTCCATTGTTCCCTTGGTCAGCTCCCTTCACTCAGCATCAGATCCCACAAGTCATTCCATGCTTCTCTAGAGTCTGACCATTTATGGTTTCTTATAGAATAATAGTATTCCATAGTATTCATGTACCATCACTTGTTTAGCCATTCCTCAGTGGATGGGCATCCCCTCCGTTTCTAATTCTTTGCCTCTACAAAAAGAGGTGCTGTAATATTTTGGAACATGTAGAACTTTTCCCATTTTTACAATTTCTTCTAGTTATAGCACTAGAATTAGAATTCCTGGGTCAAAGGGTATAAACAGTTTTATTGCTCTTTGGGCATAGTTCAATGTTACTCTCCAGAAAGGTTGGATCCGTTCACAACTCCACCAGCAACACATCAATGTCCCAATCCTCCCATAACCTCTCCAACATTGATCATCTTCCCTTTTTCTCATCTGGGCTAATCTAATAGGTGTGAGATGATGCCTCATTGTTGTTTTAATTTTTCATTTCTCTAATCAATAATGATTTGAAGCAATTTTTCATATGATTATATATAGTTTTAATTTCTTCATTGGAAAATTGTCTGTTCATATCCTTGGATCATTTATCATTAAATAAGGGAATTGAATCTGATAACATCTAAGATTTCTTCAACTTCTAAAGTCATGACCCAATTAGGACAGGAATACACAGCACAGGAAATTTAGGACAAGATTCCTTTTTTATCATAGTAATGGTCAGACCAAAACAATGACAAACTTTGATCTGTAAAACAACTCAGAGATTAACAAGGGCAAAGGGGGATTTCTAAAAATATTTTTGGCATGTCATAGATTCTTTGATCAAACTGGTGAAGGCTCCTTCTTTGAATAATGTTAATAAATGTATGGGAAAAAATACTAAGAGGATTCCAAAGGAAAGAAAAGGTTGGTGAAAATACAGATGGAATTTTATTTTCCCATACAAGTTCTCAGATCCCTGACCTTTATCTGTAGATCCCTTGGAAGTCTATGAACATCAGGGTAAGGCTCCAGATCTAGTCTTAGCTGAAGCCATCCCTGAACGAGAATCCCCTTAGCAATATATTCAGAAGGTGGTTGTCCAATCTTTACTTGAAGGTATCTCCTGATGGGGGACCCAGTAGCTCCTGCCATCTCAGTGAGTGGGAGAGGCACAATTACTCACTGTAGTGACAACTTTCCCTTAATCTTACCTCACAGTCCTCCACTAATCCCCCCCCCAACTCAAAAAAAAATTAGACTTGCCTCTTGGCTACTACACACAGCTCTGTTTTAGCCTCAAGTGAGGATATTCCTCTGCATAGCTCTCACTCTGCGCAGAGAGTAAGTGGTTAATGGTCACACAGCAAGTCAGTAGGAGAAGTGTGCCTGGAAGCTTTCTGAGTCCAACTGCAGGACTCTCTGATAGGTACACAGGCTCTCTAAAGACAAGAGAGGAATGATTTCTCAAAACCCGTGGTCAGATCCAGCATTTTTCATTATTAGTTATAATCTCCTTGAGGGCAGGCAATATGTCATATAATCAGAAGCACAGAGTCTTGGAGTTTGGATGGTTCATCAGGGACAACCAGTTGAAGCTATCGCTAAATGGCAGTCCCCTCTGCAGTATATTCAGAAAGTAGTTGTCCAACCTCTGCTTGTAGGTGTCTCATGATGGGGGGAGCCAGTAGATCTCCTGGTCACGGACCTCCAATTTTAGCCTCTGTCTGTGTTGACCTTGGACTGATTCCCGTTCTTCTTCCCTTTATGGAAAGCAGACTGGCCTGGCAAGAGAAGAGCCCCTTTTTTGGTACTGCCCCCACCCAGGGATATGCTGAAAGCAGATCTAAATACAATTAACAGGTGGTGCTCTAAAATTCTTTTAACCATTCCTGATGCCATTTCTTCAAGAAAGCATTATTTGGGCATCTGCTAAGCTCCATTCTAATAAATGACCTGTCAACACCTCTATCTTAGATCCCATTATACTCCTATAAAAATTAATCCCATATAGGAAAATGGAATTTCAATGTGAAGCAAACCATTACCTGAAATGAGATTACAGATTCCTATTTTAGATAGACATTAGAACATAAATTCTGTTTTCACCAAAGTGAATTTTAATGGAAAGAATACAAATGAATGATAAAACACAGATATCATGTTTCATTAGCACATCAGAGTTCTATTATTCCATCAATTTGGGAAATTCATTCATCAATACAATCTCACCCCATCTAAATTAGTCTGGCAGAGAGTGGCCTAAGGCCCAGAGAGGTAAGGACACTTGCCCATGACCTCACAGCCAGGGAGGATCAGATGCAAAATCTAAACCTTATGAATCCTGCCTCTTATGCTGTGGTTGCTCTTTTTCACAAAATCAATATGATCTATTTCTGTTGCCCTTTATCTGGCTTTTGTGACTGATAAGAATTCTGTAGAGTGTGATTGATAGCCCTGGGGTCATGTCTGTAATATCTATGAGCCCACATAATCTTAGGATTGCCACCCCACTCAAGAATTAAGTGCACCAGAAGTCACCTATCAAGTTTCTGTTCATTCTGTACTTATTTATTCCCCTTTACTACTTATAAAATGTGTGACCTTGGATAGGTCACTTGCCCTTCCCATGCTTCATTTTTTTAACCTGTGAAATGAAAGGGTTGGATTAGATGACCTCCTTCCAACTCCAGATCTGGCAGAGTGACCTCATCATCTGGCGAAAAGAAGATGTTGTGGTTATCCTCAGTTCAATGATGGACCATTTGGGATGACAAATATCTTACTACCTGGGGAAGGAGGGTCATAAGGTGAGAGTCACTGTGTTTGTAAGATGACCTCCATATACACACACAAAGTCTATCTGACTTTACTACCTCATGGCCTCTGGGACTGGAATGGGAGATCAAGATGGAAGGAGCAATGGGCCAAGTTCCTTCCTCTGGAGCTCTAACTCTCCGGCCCTCTGTATTCTCTCACTTGCTGTCTTACTACCAAGGCCAAAAGCCTGTCAAACTCCAGGAGGGAATGCTACTGATTTTCCAGCCCAAGAAAGAAAAAGCAAAGTAAAACTATAATGAAGAATTGACTTTCTCCTGCTGAAGAAAATTTTGCCATACATCATTGTAAAATGATCCCACCCAATACCAAGGAACATCACTGGGAGGAAGTGGTCGTCCCAAAAAGGAGAAGGGTGAGGCACCCCTGAAACAAAGAGCCATAGTTAATGGGAGACTCACTAGATTCACATAACAGGCTCTGTACACTGCATTCTTTGGTACATGTCAATGAGAATAAAACTCAGGCCAGTGTTGTGGAGAGTGGAATCACAAAACTGGAACATCTCAGAAGCCAGTCAACCCACATCATTTCTGAGAAGGAAGTGCTGCCTCCAAGCCACTTGAAGAAAGACTCCCATAGAGCAGAAGCCCACAGCTTTTGGACAGACATCAAGCCTAATCTTGTCTCTGTAACTTTTACTCATTTAACTTCCTTCTGCTTTTTGGGACCAAACAGAAAAAGTCTGATCAAGCCCTTGAATGAAAGTCCTTCACAAAGTCTAAAATGCCAATGTGATCAGATTCCTTGGCTTTGAGCCCTGACTCTGCCATTCACTAGTGACCTATGAATGACTTGTGTCATATCTCCCTTCAGACCTCAGGGTCTTCTTCTGTGATAGGAAGAAGTTGGACTAGCTCCAAGATCCCTCAGAGATCTCATTTTCAATTATCAACTGATAGAATTAATAGGAAACTTTGTACATCTTAAAGCACTATATAAATCCTCACTGTTATTATCTTTACTGTGACTACTACCAACAGCTGCTGCTGCTACTACCACTACTACTACTACTACTACTACTGCCTTCATTAATTACCTTAACAGACCTTTCTCACCTTCTAATTCTCCACATAAGAGCTAACTAGACTTTGATACAAGATGTTGAGGATATTTTGCAACTGTCCTTTTCTGAACTGGCAGATCACAGTAATCTTTAGGTTAGAATTTGCCTTAGAATTCTGTAACTGTGGTTCTTCTGGACTGATATTTGATGCTGCACTCTGAGTTTAGGTTGAAGCAGCCCAAGTCCCCAGAAAAGGACTAATATAAGTCATTTTTTTAAAATCATGCCAGTTTTACCAGTAGGATGATTTTTAGCTAAATTGTGTGAACTGTGGCCTCATGGCATAGAAGGAATGCCTAAGTCTGTCTTTATGTTCTGTCCCTGTAAGGCCATGTGTAAAGCATTGAATTCAGTCTTGAGGGTCACATTTCAGGAATGATATTGATAGACAGAATGAAGAGGAAGAAGACTAGGATGGACGTTCCTCAAACTGTATCACAGAAAGATCGATTGAAGGACCCAATGGTACTGCTCTTGGAAAAGACTTTGGATGAGATGGGGATGGGTTGGGATGATCTAGAAAAACCCTTTGCTTATTTGAATGATTGAAATCTGGACAAGGGATTAGATTTGTTTGGTCCCAGAAACACAGTAAAAGGGCTCAATTTAGACTTGATTAAGGAAAGATTTCCTAAACTATTCCAGAGTGGAACAGATGCCTCAGGGGAAGGTGGGCTTCCTGTATCTCCAGTGCTTAGCACAGAATCTGACCTAGTCTAAGTGCTTAGAAAATTTTTGTTGAGAATATTCTCCCTGGTGGGGAGTGGGGAGTCCTTGAACAGTGGTTGGATGATGCACTTATTGGATATGTTGTCAAGGATCTTCTGTAGGCTCTTGAAGGTCTCTTCTGGCTTAGAAGTCCTTACCAAGGAGCCTAGTTATACCAACTCTTTGCTTGGAAATCTGTGTCTTGGCATGGTGCCATCTTGATTCCTTGCATGGTGTCTTTTTTACATTCTTTTATGTTTTTATTCAAGATACTTCTATCTGTCTGGTTTCAAAAAACTGCCCTCTCCCTAACATCTTGACTTACTGGTTCTAAGAGTGAGCTAGCCAGAGAACAGAAAAGCTTTCAGCCAGGAAAGGTGTTTTGAAACTTCATCTCAATCAAATCACTCCCTCCTCGCTCCCTCTCATAAGGCAAGCAGGTTCATGAAGACTGCCAAGAAACTGAGATTCATTAAGTTGAAGTGCCCTAGGGTCCCCTCTAAGCAGCATATCCTATTAACACACTTCCATTATGAATCCAGGCTGCCCCCATGCTCCTGGAAATGGCCCTTAGGAACATTGGAACCATCCCTGAAGTGGAAGCAAAAAATAAAATGTGACAACCAAGGCAGAGAGATGAATTTCACTAAGTAATCAGAGAGCTTCAAAATATTTTCCTGGGGTTACCTAAGGTTTATATTCTATTGCATTCAGAGAGACCTGGCATCCAGGTCCTGTGAAATTCAGCCCTAGGCAAGTTCCATCCTCGTGTCCAGTTCATAGATACAGAGAAAGAGAATGGAAAAACTGGGGAGTTAGCTGGTAACCATCCTCTGGAAGACTGAGCTAGTCCCTGAGAAGGATCTGGTGAAGATATTGGTAGTTTAGAATGGAGAAGACCTTGAGAGAAGACATTGCGATCAGTGAGCATGTGGAAGTCTGACATTTGGAGAAGGGGCCAGGATGGTTCTGTTTTGGTTCCCAGAGAGCAGAAACAAAAACACTGGTAGAGAGATTCATTTCACAGAAAGGAAATAAAGACGTGGGCAAGGTAAGCAAATAGAGTCTTGAAAAAGAGGGGTGATGTAACACAGAAGAAAGAATTGGATTTGGAACTGGGTTCAGTTCCTTTCTGTGCTTCTTCAGATAAGTGACCATCTCTGAGGTTCAGTTTTTGTATCTATGAATTAGGGAGTTATGTTCACATGATAAAACTAGTGCTTTGCCAAAACTAAGGTCTTGTGTAAATGGAAGTTATTGTCAATGAGAAAGGGAATGGTTTTAGATATAAATGCTCTGAGCAGCTATTCCACAGATGGGGAAATGGCACCAGCTCTTGTGCCACCTCTAGGGGAAAGTCTTTGATGTTACCCTTCACCCATAGTGTGGATACTCTTTCTTCTCCTCAAATGATCACATATGTGTGTTTTCCTGGAGACTTGGTATCTCTTCAAAAGATTGTGAACACATTGAGGGTGGGTTCTGTTGTTTAATTTCTCTGTGTAACCCAACTTCTTGTCGAGTTTCGCATAAAGTGGGTATTTAATAAATGTTTGCTATATTGCATCGGATTAATCTTGGATCTACCCATGTCTCTATATACTATTTCAGAAATACATTAAGGTCAGACCTGCAGATGTGAACAATTGTTTATGTCTTATTTTCATATCCAGAGGAACGTGTTTTTTTTTTTTAAATTCTACTTTCTTTTTTTTTTAACCATTCCATGAAACACTTTGACATGATGACCTGGCATCATGTCTAGAGGACTAGAAGTAGAATCAGGAAAATCTGGCTTTTAATTTCACCTTTAGATATTTATGATTTATATAATTCTGACTCAGTTTTATATCATGTGCAGAAGGGATCATGTATTTAGAGCCATAAGGAATCTTAAAGGTCATTTAGTCTAGAAAACTGAGACACAGAGAAGTTAGTGACTTGTCCAGAGTCACCTAGTTAGTAAATATATAAGGGTGAGATTCTTAACTCCCCACCCAATACTTCCATTACAACTATGTCATAGAGATATTGCAAGGATCAAATGAGAAAATATTTCTCAAAAGCTTCAAAAACCTCAAAATATATAAATATGAGTTTTAACATTGCTATAGAGGATGATTATTAGAAACTTTGTCAAAAGGCATAAAAACAATAAATTTTCTTAATCTCTTTACATTTTTTACTTTATAGTTTTTCAATCCTCCTTCCATGGCGTCATATCCTTGAACCATTTCTATCTCATTCACTAAATGATCCCAGTGGCTCCATCATCCTTTTACTTGTTCTTTTTTCCCTTTGCATTATATCATAAGGATCTTTGTCAGCTCCTGGACTTTCTTCTTACTCATTGGTCCTGTGTATATAATTGTATTCCTTTGCATTAAGATACCATAATTAGATGGCCTGGGTGGTATTGGTTATAATGGTAAGAATCAATGAGTTCAGTCCCTCTCTGAGATGCTCTGACTGCCAGGTATACTGAAATTACTTAAAATTCAACAAAATTGGGGAAAGAGGCCTAACTCTGGTCTGTAAAGCAGTCTATTCACACACCATCTTTTTTTTTACTTTGGATAAGAGTGATAGATAGTTGACTTCTTTAGTTCCCATAAAATGGGAACTGTGTGATATGCTCGAATAATCACCTCCCAAAGACTTTGTGTCACGCCTTAATGAACAATCTTCCTTTCTTCCAGGTCCAGTTGAAAAGTGAAGAATCTAAGACATTTGCCATGAAAATTCTCAAGAAGCGCCACATCGTAGACACCAGACAACAGGAGCATATCCGTTCAGAAAAACAAATCATGCAGGGGGCTCATTCAGACTTCATTGTCAGGTAGGACTTGGCATGACAGACTTCAAAACTACAGGATGAGGGGTAAAGGGGGATTAAAATCATAGGTGGGCACAAATTTCTGTTCAAAAAAACAAAGAAGAAAACATGCACATGTAAGTGTCTGGCCACAGTAGTAAATTTTCTGTGCATGGAGTAGAACTAAATCTGATATTAACGTGATTTTTGATTTTGTAATCGATCAGATCCTAATTTTATATAAGCTTTATTGATATCTTTAGGAAATACACACACATAAACAATTTTTAAAAAAAAAACTTTCCCAAACAAAGGAAAAGTCTTGAATAAAGATATGGAACATGCTGAATCTAACTTCCAAATTTCCTCCTACTCCATGCAATTTCTCTCCTAAAAGGGGGAAAAAAAAGAATCTTAATCCTTTCTTGGAAGTTCACTGAAGTCCTTCCCTGAGGCTTTATTATAGTATAAAGATAACTTGAGGAGAATCTTAAAAGCAAGCTTTAATCAGAGCCACATCTAGCATGAGATGACTGGGACTTTGTCCTGGGGCAATTAAAATTTTGGGTCATGCTAACATTACTTTCAAACTTTTGGGAAAGAAGAAACAATGAAACTTAGTCCCTAATAGGCAATTTAACATGTAGTCAAAATATTGGAAGACACCAGATGATGATTTCCTCAACCAGACAGAAGCTCTTCCCCATTCCAAACCAACCTTTATTTCTCCCCATGGTTTTCCTAGAATCAACCTTGTGCCATCCTAGAGCCTTTGGCATCACCCTTCAAAAATTAAAATAGGGCAGAATTTTGTGCTGTTTGCCCAGGAAGTTCTGACTCTAGACTGTCCAACCTGACAAGAGGAACTAGGAATAGAGACCCCATAGCAGGCCGCGTGTCCTTTGTCTAAGAATCAAATTAACTAAATTTAGAATGGCAAAGTGATCAAAAAAGTGACTTTTTTTTTAGCCATAGCAGACCATTGACTAAATTTTAGAAGGGTGAAGATCTGTAAGTGGAGGGAATAGCCACATGCATGAAATCGTGGACATTTGTAGCTTTGCAGTTAGAATTATCTGTTTATAGAATTAGGGTTTTCAGCCCAACCAAAGTTTCCCAGTCATCTTTCCAAATAAAGAAATTAATTGTTCTCAATAAAAAATAATTATTAAAATGCCCTGTTTTTTCTAGGAGTTTTATTTCAAAAGTCTATAAAAGCTCTTTAGTGTTGTGAGCCATCTTTCCATGAAAACTCAGTTATTTAGCTCCCCTCAAACTGACACTCTGAGGAGCAGGGCTTGTCCTCATACAGATGTGACAGAACGTATATTCATATATATTATATTTATATTAAATATATACACCCGAACACACATATAATACATTAAAAAGATGCTATTCTGCCTTCAAGGATTATCACATGGAAGAGGGAAGAGCCTCATTCTGTTTGTTCACCAGAGGCAGAGAGAGGGAGCTAGTGAGATGCTTGGAGATCCACTTATAGATATGTATGTTGTAGGTAGATGAAAGCATAGAAGGTAGAAATAGCATGACTTCCAAAATAAAAAGCATGGCAAAGAACATGAAGGACATAGGACGTGAGGGCAGGAAGACCTGAGTGCAAATCCTGTGTGAGAAACCTACCAACTAGGCAAATCACTCAATCTATCTTGGCTTCAGTTTCCTCATCTGTAAAATGGGGATCATAATTGTATTTACCTCACAGAGTTATTGTGAGGATCAAATGAGAGTTTTTTCAGGGACTTTGTAAACCTTTATAAAGCTCATCAGAAAAGTTATCTATTATTATTATTACCTTAGTGTTAATTTATTGGTTTAGTTATTTATTCATTTAATCATCTTTATTATGAATTATTTCCAAGATTAGTTATTATTGGCTTATTGAACATATGAAGATATATAAAGAGAGCTGTGGATATAAATTAAATATGCTATATATATTTAGTATATGTATATATTTTATAAGCATGAGTGTATAAATATATAACTTTGTATACACACACACACACACACACACACACACAAATCTGTGAGGAGGTCACTTGGTCCTATGCTTTGGGGAAGGGGTCCAGGTTGTAATAGAATAAATCCATTTCCTTCCATTTGGATGAGAATCATTGTTCTCATTCAAGGACACATCTGATACCGCTTTCCTTCCCCCACCCTGATTTTCAAGAATTCCCTTTCAAAGAAAAGGATATAAACCAATCACTCAAGAATTACAGCCGAATTATTTTAGAAGGCAATCATTTGGATAACACATTGTTTTCTTGTTTGTGATTCACAGACTATATCGAACCTTCAAGGACAGCAAATATTTGTACATGTTAATGGAGGCCTGCCTAGGTGGAGAGCTTTGGACGATTCTCAGGGACAGGTAGGACATTTAGGATGCTTCTGTCCAAAAGAAGATAATATTTGTTCTGTCTTTCCATGAATGTGTTGCTGTTTTGAATGATGAAATTTCAAAAATAAGAAAGAAGCAAAAGTAAAACACAACAATCCATCTTGTCAAAGACCTCTGCTCTTTGGAATGCAGATATTACTTCAGTCTTACCCAAATATGGAGTACAGGGCTTTTCTATGAATTTGTTGCATCCCTGGAGATTTTGGCACTCCCAGAGCAAAGGCCTTCCTCCTAAGGGACTCCGTGTGGAAACCAGGAAGGAGAGCTGATGTTTCCATTGGCTTTAGAAATCTCAAAATACATTGAAAATGCAGTTTACCACAACAGCTCTCACCAGCTCTGAGGAGTCAGTTATAAATATATTTTGGACAGAGGAAGCTAAAGCTAAAGGTGGTACAATAAGCTGCCCACTGTTCCACAGGGGTCAAGGGTAAGAGGGGAGATTTGAGCCCAGACCTTCTTGGGGTGCTTAGCTACACTCTCTCCTCAAGGCCATGCTGCCTCTCCAAATGACCACATTAGTTCTCCATTCACCGTTACAGACTGGCCACAGTTGACATTTGTGGCCCTAGAAACTTTGCTGAAACAGCCTTCTTTATACAGTTGCCTGCTTTTACCCAAAGCATTCAACAGAGACTGTCCTAGTGGGGCCCAGAAAACTCAGAACCACTTACTGTTGTTGTTTATCCTTCATTCTCTTTTTTTTGTTTTGTTTTTGCAAGGCAAAGGGCTTAAGTGACTTGCCCAAGTTCACACAGCTAGGTAATTAGTAAGTGTCTGAGGTCAGATTTGAACTCAGGTCCTCTGGACTCCTGGGCTAGTGCTCTAGCCACTGCATCACCTAGCTGCCCCTTATCCTTCATTCTCAAAGAAGACCAATGACATTGGTAGTGATGTTTTGACTTGCAAGTGAATTGGATTTCAGTGAGGCAGCGTTGTGCAAAGTCAACAGACTCACTCTCAACTCCAGTCATTGGAGTCCAGTGGCAATATAGATAGAAGACAGGGCAAATGGCAAAACCTATTTACTAGGCAGCATTTCAGGGATGGCCCAGGCTCCATTCAAGCTTTCCTCCTCAATGGTCTGGGCCAGAGCTAGATTTAAAGTGGAGGCTAAGTCGGTGCTAATTATAAATTCTTGCTTCCTTTTTACCCTCCCATGTTTCAAAATTAATACCACTTTGCCTTGAACTCATCCTAGAAACTACATGGCCCTTAAGTTTCATCTCCATTTTTAGTTTTTTTTTTTGTCTGTTTTATTGATGGCTTTTGTCTTGATATCATGATCATTTCTACATTTCTTCCACATGCTCACTCTCTGCCTTGGCCAAAAAGAAGTTAAGCAAAAACAACTGATAGTGACTACAAATGTCAATGAATATAATATTCTAAATCAGGAGTGTTCTGGAACCTGCACAAATGGGCAAAGGAAAGCCAGTGGTTAAATTTAGAGTGTGAGCATTTATATCCTGGGAATAGGTGGCCACTGCAAAACAGAGCATAATTTATTATTTTGGGGGTTGTCTAGAAGGTGATGTAGAAAATGTTAACAATGCTAATTAAACTGAACATTGTGTTGTGCTTATAATTGTCCCCCAGCCAATTGTTAATTATTTGCCAGCATACCCTAGAACTACATTATTTGTGAAGTCACTTGCAAGTCTTAAGTCCTATGATCCCGAGCAGGTGGTCTCCATTTGCTTCCCACCCAAATTCTTGTCCTTACATTCCTTTAATATTTTAACATGAGAAACCCATGTCATTTCCTTCCTTACTTGACATCCCAGAGTCATCAGAATGTGACTCACTCACCCTAGAATCTAAATATCTCCAACTAAAGATAGTATTTCTAGGAAGGCATCCTCAATTTTGGAATTTATTACCTCCCTCTTAGGCAACCGAAATAAGGTAAATGGACTCCTTGGACCCTGGGACATTACAAAGCCAAACCAAATTTGATTTTGCTAGCAAACAGATTTATTCTCTGTCCAACCTTTATAGGTTCTTCTACTGTTTACTTTGGATATCCATTTATGATATCACTGTAAATCAATTAATGGTATACCTATAATGTGCAAGGTCCCATGGTTGGCATTAGAAGTAAAAAGGATGGGGACTTTAAGTGCATTTATCTCATTTCTGTGTCTCACACACACACATACACACACACACGTGTGTATGTATTTTTTTCCTCTTGTTTTTTCTCCCTTGGACACCACATAGAACTTGAAATTGCCTGTCCCCTAATGTATCAAAGGTTCATAAAATTGTAGATCCAGGGCTTTTAGAGGACACTTTAGAGACTATCAAATTCAACCCCTTCCTTTTTACAGAGAGGCTCAGAAAAGATAAGCAACCAATCTGGTGTCACAAAAGTATTCAGTGTCAGAGGTAAGATTTGAACTTGGGTCTTCCTGATTCCAAGTTCAACTCCCTGGCCAGCCATGCACTGTGCTGCCTCTAATGGATTCCACGTGCTGTAGTATGGACATGGACATATTGTGTCATGGGCTTCAGGAAGTTAGGTCTCATCCCCATTTTGCTTCCTTGCTGGCCCCCACAGGACACAGGAGGTCCTGAACAATTTCTGTTTTGCTTTTAATTGGTTGGTTGATTTTGCTGGCTCATTTTACTGCTCCCCCCACCAAGGCAAAAATATAAAATAGTGTCTCCAGTCAAATAACATGACATATCTGGGAGAGCAGGGATTTTTGTGCCTGTTTCTCCTTCCCCTTGCCCCAACCCTGGCTTTACCTCCCTTGTCCTTGTTATAACTCTGATCACCATTTTCCATCAAGGACCATTCAGTACAGTATCCTAGATGCTTGGTTCTAAGGACAGCCCTGTCAATAACTCACTGTATGACCCGAGGCAAGTCGTTGTCCTCTTGGTCTCATTTCCTCAACTATAAAGGGAGAGTGTTGACTTAGCTGATTCCTAATGACCCTTCTCATGCTAACAATTCTGGGATGATTCCACTCTATAACTCTGGTTTCCTTCCTTTCCAGCCATTAACTTCTGTGTGCCGGTTTAAGGAGGCAGAGCTAATAGAGGCTTTATGGTCTGGGTTTGGTCCATCAGTCTTTTACTAGGGAAAATCATGTTTTGGAGGATGTGAGTTGATCAGTGATATATCTAAAATTATAAAATGAATTAGCCAAACATTTATCTGATGTCGACTATGTGCAAAAGCTGATGATGATGATGATGATGATGCTTGTCCTCTATTCTTGGAGACCATGACATCAGATGATGCCATGTCAAGCACATGAATTGGATTTGGGTGAGGGGGGACATCTGTCTAGGTCATCAGCCTCACTTTCTCCTCCAGAGTCATCTGGGTCCAATGCAGATATGGATCAATATGAGAGAGGTGACCCTGGATTCAAGGTGATCAGAGTTAAATGAGTTTCCCAAGGTCATATAGCTAGTAAGAGTCAAGTATCTAAGGCTGGATATGAACTAAGAGAGGCAGGGAGATCTAGAGGATGAAATTTTATTCAAATGAGATGTTATGTTATAGAGGGGGAAAAAAGCTGAATTTCAAGGACTTGAGTTCAAATTTCACTTAGTCTACTTAGTAGCTGTGGGACTTTGGTTAAATCCCCTCACTTCTCTGAGCCACACAGTTGCCTCATCTGTAAAATAATGGAAATGAACCATCCTCAAATCTGAGAGCTCAAGTCCAAAGTAAGCTTCACCAAGAATCCCTTCCCACACGTCCACACCAAGGTGTCAGTCACATACTCAAATTCTAACTGGGGTGATAAGACACTCCAATAACAGCCCTACGTTTGACATTGGTCATGTAACTATGTCCAAGTCACTTCAAGTTTTTCAGCCTCATTGCTCTAATCTATAAAATGGGGATGATAGCATCTATAATACCTATTCTAGAGGATAGAGTAAGTCTCAAATGAAAGAATGTATGCAAAGCACTCTGAAGAAGATCACAACAACACTAAAGAAATGTCCGTTATTATTATCATGGCCAATAATAAGAAAAGCACAAAGGAGATAAGTGCACTGGTTTTTTTTTTTCCTGAAAACATTCTGATTTTGCTAACCGCCTTTCTTTTGAAATCATTGTGATTCACATGTTAAATAAATGTATTCACACTGAAAAATGTGTACTATTTGGATAGAATGTATTGCCACATTTTCTTTTTTTTTTCAAGTATTCACTTACCTGGAGCTTCTTCAATATTTATTTTATATTTAAATATTGTTTATTTAAATTTCTTATTTAAAATAACTTTATTTTAATTGTCATAATAAAGACAATATAGAGAATTACTGTTACACAGTGGGAGTCAGAAAGACCTGAGTTCAAGTCCTGTCCCTGATACTCAGTAGCCCTAGGTAATTCACCAAGAATGGAGTTACCCAGGAGTGGCTCATCTCCTTGAATGGAGGGAGTTTCCACACTGAAAAATCCCCTGCACCAAAATGACAGATTCAGACCTAAGAAGTGTGGTGGAAGGGAGGAGAACTATTAAGTCATCAACTCATTGACATTTTGGAGCCAGTCCTCACCTCCCATTTCATGAAAGACATGTTTTCTGACATGTTCTCACCTCCTATTTAAAGAAAGATGTATTTTCTATTATGTTCTTTGTAGTACATCTATAAAGCCACAGCCAGATTTGTTTGGTTCCCTTCCTTGCATTCATCTGGGCTGTGGGTAGGAGATTATTTGAATCCAGTTCTTGGATGACCTAAGATAAGATCTGGCATTGCCACTTTTTGAAAGGAAATAGTTCTCTTTTCAAACTGGACTGTCACCTCAGTGATTTTCTTACTGAAAACAAATTAGTCCTGGACAGGAAATCGTTCAGTAGCTCTTTGTTGACTGGCCATTGTTGACCATCAAAGTAAAGAGTCACCATGTCCATGTTCCTGTTGTAATTCTTTCACAATTGTAATATCTTCCCATTTCTGGAATCTGCTTATGTGGAGCACCCTTGAAAAGCTTGGCCATTCTGCAACAGGAGGGTGATTGTTTCCTAGTCTGGTATAACTGAATATTGGTGTCTACTGCCATCTAGCTCCGGAAAGACTCTTTTTCGATGAAGTGATCCAAGCTTCTCAGTCTACTCATTTGTACCACGAAGACCCCACTGGCAAGTGTCGCTAGCATTTCAAAAAGCTACAGAATATATGATATATTTATTCTAGTCACTTGCTGAATTGTTAATAAAAACAGAAACAAAAGGGCTTTATAGCAAATTTGAGATTGTCACTTCCACTGCAGCTGGTGATTTGTCATTTTCGTCCTCTTCTAAGTAACCCTGACATGTTTTAATGTGATGACTTTAATACATTCGATTCAAATTCTGAACTTACCTAAAATGGCTATTTAGAAATTGATATCAATGTGGAGAGAGCCTCAGGCAAAGCTTACACTTTAGACTGACAACTCCCAAAGCACCACAGCCTCTCATAAAAACTCACAGTGGAGTCAGGAGAGCCATTGCTCCCCAATTAATTGACTTTCTATTCCCAGAGGACTTAACTGTTGTCAGAGGGATACATGAAGTTAAATGTAAACTCTGGAGGACAGGCATTATTTGTTTTTTGTCTTTATCTCCAATCATCGATAAAATATGGAATATGGAATTTCTCTCTTATAATTATCATAAAAGACATGAATATATTTCATTATGGAGCAGTGGGAAAGGACTTGGAATTTGAAATAGAGAAACTGAGGACCTTTGTTCTGCTCCATACAAGTTGTGTGATTTGGGGTTTATCTGTTCTTTGACCTCAATTTCCTGCTTTTATAAAAGAAGAGGCCAGATGTATTTCTAAGGACCCTTCCAATTCTGCCATTCAGAAGTCCAAATAAACTTTCAATCCTCTCTATACTAATCAATTGGCAAGCATATATTACGATATGTATGAATGAAAGATACAAATACAAAGGTGCAAATGTCACTGGTAGACATCAGGTGGTAGTTAAGTGATTTGCACTTGGTCACACAGCTAATAAGTGTCTGAGATTGGACTTGAACTCAGGTGTCCTTAACTCAAGTTCCAATTCATATACATACATACATATGTACGTATATACACACATAAAGAAAAAATTTTGGTAAATTAAATAATCCCTGGTCAGATGACCTGGTTTGGAATCCCAGTGTAGGACCTTGGCTAGCTATGTTTTCTCTCTAGACCTTTGTTTTCTCTGATAAAATGTTGGGGTGGTAGATGGAGTAACAACTGGCTCCCCTTTCTCCATCTATTCTGTTATATGAGTAGCAGCAAATTCAGATTTTCCAATGTGCTTTTGCATATGAAATATTTTAATAAATTTACTATTTTTTCAAAAATAAGACATTCACTTTTCCAACTTCTGTCAACCACTAAAAAAGGAAGAGAGGCAAGTGAAAAAGGAAGGAGGGGAGGGAAAGAAGGAAGGGAGGAAGAAAGAAGAAAAGAAAGAAAGAAAGAAAGAAAGAAAGAAAGAAAGAAAGAAAGAAAGAAAGAAAGAAAGAAAGAAAGAAAGAGAAAGAAAAGAAAGAAACAAAGAAACAAAGAAAGATGGAAGAGGAAGAAAGAAGGAAGGGATAGGGAGGGAAAAGTGAGGGAGAAAAGAAGAAAGGGAGGAAGAGAAGAAAAGAAGGAAAAAAGGAGAGAGGGAGAGAAGGATGAAAGAAAAGAAGAGAGGAAGGAAAGGAATATGGAAGGAAGGGAGAGAGAGAGAGAGAGAGAGAGAGAGAGAGAGAGAGAGAGAGAGAGAGAGAGAGAGAGAGATATTTTATTTCAACAAAGTAAAAAGAAAATTCAGTAAGTCAAGTCAACAAACATTTATGTTCCAGATACTGGAAATAGTCCCAGCTCTCAAGGATCTCTCAGTCTAATGGAGGAGGCCACATGCAAACCAGTACAGGAAAATAGACTAAATCAGTACATGTAAAAGTATTTCACAAAGTTTAAGAAACTATATAAATGGCTGCTATTTGTGTGTCTTGTGAGTCTATCAGTCCTTTGGTCTTTGGCCTTCCTTTTTATCCAGGGTTAAGCAAAATGTAAAGTCCATGAGTCCATTGTCTAACCCATTCTTTGTGCTCCATTCATTCTGTTTTCTCTTTCCCAGAGGTTCATTTGAAGATTCAACAACCAGATTTTATACAGCTTGTGTGGTAGAAGCGTTTGCCTATCTGCATTCCAAAGGAATCATCTACAGGGACCTCAAGCCAGAAAACCTCATTCTCGACCACCGAGGTTACGCCAAATTGGTCAGTACTTTTTACTTCTGGTCTCTCCACGAGGGTGCTGAACCTTCACAAGTGAAACTGGTCTCATGGCTCTCATGTGAATACCTCACTCTTTTCCTAATAACAGCTCGTTATTGCCCTTCAACATCTGGGGTCATAGCCATACACATTGTCTCCCAAACTGTGAAAAAAGTACTGGGCCATTTTGGAGTGGAGTGCCAAACTGAGGGACTTAGCTATTTCAACATTTGTTGAAGCCTTGAAAGCAATATGGAGCAGAAATCCCTTCCAGACATCTTCCATCCAAACTAATTTTAAATAGTTAAACCATTGCTTTAATTATCTAGGAATATTTGAAGTCATTTTCAAGAATGTTGATGCCCTCTTGAATACCCTTCCCTTCCAGTCAACCACCTAAACATCCGTTCCTTCTAACTTCATTCAATCTCAGCTACACAGAGAACCCATCAGCCCCTTGATCTGACTGTCACCTATACTGTTCCACCACTATAATTCAGACCTTTGAAAGCCCATTCTCCTGTCAGTCTCTCCTTTGACCTCATTTCCTCTTTGACTTAAGTCTTCATCCTCACCTCAGCCTCTGGGTCTTCCATTGTTTCAGTTCATCACCCCTGTTCTGTCTTCCCTTTCCATCCTTCACAATCTTGAATCCGTGACTAATCACTTCAACCAGACACTTTCAACTTCCTTTAAACCCCTCGCTCTGTCCTATTTCCAAACCCTAATACAGAGTCACCCTTACTATCCTTTTTATTTCTCCTCAAAGAAAGTCAATCAATCATGCAGACTACTAGGTACCAATTAAGAGTAATTAATCTGAGCCAGGCTCTCATGCTGCCCAGAAATCCTTTTATTCCTCCTCAAAGGTTTCTAGCACACCTTCCACCCCTTTCCTTCTCTCTTTCAATTCCCTACAGTAAGTAAACCTCCTCATTCTCTTAGCAGAGAGAGATAGACAGACAGAGACAGACAGAGACAGAGACGGAGAGAAGGAGAGGGCAGGGCAAGCTTGCAGTAGAGAACAAATGCTCACCATCCCAAAGGCTCCTTCTTTTCTCTTATCCCACAATACCTCAAAAATCTCTCCTCATCATCGATTCCTTTGCCCCAGTCTCTGATGAAGAGCTGATCTCCCTCCCAGACAAGGTCAATCCTTCAACTTCTGCTCATGAATTTATTCTCACAACCTTCCATAATACTCTTTCTTGCTACTATTCCTCCATATCAGACCAATATTCCTCGTTCTACTTTGCAAAGTCATCCTTCAGTTAACTGTGAGCATCCCATACAGCTCTCTGTCTACACTTGAATCCATTATAATTTCTTCTTAGGTGACTCCCAAAGTTCTGCTTCTGATCCTAATTTCCTCCCTGAAGCAGTTCTCCCAACTGCTTTCTAGAAACCCCCAACTAGCTGTCCCTTGGGGGCATCTCAAGCTCAACCTGCCCAAAGTGAAACTCATTATATTTCCCATCAAACCCATTGTGCTCATGCACATCCATACACACCTACCCATCTGTTTCCTATGGCATCGCCCCAGGAGTCACAGTTTTACTGTCACGCCTGATTATCTCTCTTCTCCAATTACACAACCCATCACTCTCCATGTCTAACTGAGCCAACCTCCAACACCCCTCGCATCTGTCCACTTCCCTCTTCATACAAAGCTCCCTCTGGACTTCAAACCTTATCTAATTGGTCTTTCAAGCTCTAGTCTTTTCCATTATCGATCCACCTTCGACACAGTTAACAAATTCGAGAACCCAAAGCATATCCCGGACTATATCCCAGCTTCTCCTCAAACCTCTCCAATGGTTCCCTACTAGAACTAGGAGCAAATTCTAAATCTTTTCCCTCACATTTGAGGCTTCGTACAAGTTGGTTCCCATCTCCCTTTCCAGTTTTATTTTTGTTCTTCCTTCATCCTTTCTCTCTATTCTGGCCAACCTGGCCTGGTAAGTGTTTTCTATTTATGACTGCCCATGTCCTGCTTCACAATTTGGATAAGCAGCCTCTGATGTCTGGAATTCTCAAGCTCCTCACCTCCAACTCACGGAAATCCTAGTCCAGTTCAAAGTATCCGAGGTGCCACTTCCTACATAAATCTTTCCTCATTCCTCCAGTTATTAACACCTCATCCCTCCCTATACAAACACTTTGTATTTCTCAGTTGTTCACATGCCTAGCCTAATAGAATGTAAGTTTTCTGAAGACAGGAATTATGTCATTTTTGTCCATTTTTGTCTTTGTATGCTCTGTCTCTCCCATAATGTCTGAAACATTGATTTGATAGTTCATTGATAATTTTCTTTAAATGAATTGAATTATGCTTTCATTTCCATGAGGAAAAAGTTTTGAGAACTTTTCAAAATGACTTTTCTAAGAGGATTCTCCACATTAACTGATCCTACCCAATACTAGCTCAATCATTCAATTTGATGAAAAGAAACAATTTACTTATTTTTTAAAATCCTTTTAAATTAAAGTTTTATCAAGGCTTGACTATGTCCTAAGCTCTGTTTCAAGTGCCATTGTTAAAAAAAAAAAAAGAAATTGTCTCTGACCTCAAGAATCCTGCTGATCTGAAAAATCAACAAGTCTTTGGTGCTCTCAGTCTCAGTAACTCAATTTATATTAAATTGGAGTTTGGGAGAGATTTTCATGCTAAATTTGGTTATTTCAAGGTCAGAGCAATCCACAGTACTCAAGAAAATTTTATAATTATTCAAAAGAATCTACCCACCAGAGCAGGGCTTGATGAGGTGCTATTTGTTCACACCTATAGCAACCCTAATATTTGTCAGTAAATATTTTGTAAATCCTCAGATGATCAGAGTATAAAGGACCTACCTCAGTGGCCATTCACCCCAATTGATACCTGCCAAGAAGGACATCTACAACATCCCAAATAATGATCACCCAGCCTTTACTTCCCTCCTATGAAAGGGAATCCAGAGCCCTCTCCTTCTTCTAACTATGACCCTGGGTGGTTCACAGAACTGGTCTTGACCTCAGTTCCCCTTCTGCACAAGAGGAGATTGGACTTATGGACTTTGGTCTCCTTTACAGCTCTAAACGAACAGCCTCTCAAAGAGGTTCCACTTCTGAACAACCCTAATGGTTGAAATATTGTCCTTTTTTCTCTCCTTCAAGATTAAATTTGCCCGATTACATCTTCTAGCTATTCTTTTCTTTTCTTTTTAATCTTCTACCAATTGCTCCTAATTCGTTCATCTAGGGTCAAAGGGAACAATTCATTCACTCGCTCAATGAATTTTTATTACGATGTTTTGTGCTGTATGCTGAGGACACAGGAAGGGAGGAAAGAGTAATTGCCTTCAGGGACCTCTCCTTGGAATGGTGGGGACATGTGATAACTAGATGCATCTAAGATACATACCAAGCAAATGAAGTAGTATCAAAAGGGGATACATCAACACATGGGAAACCAGGAACATTGTCACAGAAGATGGGAAAAGAGTTGAATTTGAAAGAAAGCCAGAGAAGCTAGGGAAGAGAAGAGATGATAAGGAATAGCCACTTGCCACCATATAGTACTTAAAAACAATGGTCATTATGTTAAATTATTGAGTGTTTATATCCACTAATATTAAATGAATGGAAAGACTTCAATTAAAGTTGGTGGAAAGTGTGTTCAGATAGACCAGGAGACAATGGAGCAATAGATTTGGCTGAGTTAGAACCAAGGGACAAAAAGAAGAATGTATTTCAGTTCAGAGAAGCAACTGGTAGCTCAGTGAATAGAGCACTGGAACTGAAATCAGAAAGATCTGAGTTCCAATCCAGCCTCAGGTTTATGATCCTGGACAAGTCACTTCATCTCTGATTGTCCAAGAAAATAATCCACTGGAGAAGAAAACCTTTGCCCAGAAAACGCCAGATCAGGTCACAAAGAGTCAGATGTGACTAAAACAACCAGATAACAAAACCTCAGGGCAGAGTTCATTCATCGTTCAAATATGAGCAAGCATTCTTGTGCAAGATAAATATAATACTATTTTTAAGTCCCAAGAAGGGACAGAGAAACAGAAATCTGGTAGGGGTGTAACTCACAACTAGACAGTGTTTGGATCCTAATCATTCTTCCATCTCTAGAAAATAAGTTTGCTGCCTTAGTTGCTGTGGTTTAGTTGTTAATAGCATAAAGAAATCATTTGGAGGAGATTGGATAAAGGCAGCCAGTATTTACTTTCATTTTTATCGCTCTCCCCATATTTCAGTTCAGTATTCCCCAGAAGTCACTTGTATTTATTCTCTGATTAAAATCAATGAAATCATATTATAGAGTATTCATCTGACCTCTCTCCCTCCGTGTGGAGAAGTTTAGGGGTTTGGGTGCTTATTTTCTCTTTTCTTTGCTTTTTTTGCTTCTAGGTTGACTTTGGCTTTGCAAAGAAAATAGGATTTGGAAAGAAAACATGGACCTTTTGTGGGACCCCAGAGTATGTAGCCCCCGAGATCATCCTGAATAAAGGTCATGACATTTCAGCAGACTACTGGTCGCTAGGAATCCTCATGTATGAACTCCTGACTGGCAGGTATGAGCTTTGAAATGAGAAGTATGATAAAAATGAGCTGGCCAGATAGGACATGGTTCTGCCCTTGTCTCTTTGATGAGGGCACTCCCAGAGGAGCACATTCCCATAGAATCACTGAAGTTTAGAGTTGGGAGCTACCTCAATAGCCATTTAATCCAACCCATATAGGGAAGGAATCCCTACTATTAACATACCCAGATCCTCTGCTGAAATCCCTATGAAGAATAAGGAAATTACCCTCCTAAGAGAGCCCATTCCACTCTGGGATGGCTTTCTGACATCTTCACCTAGATTGGTCCTTTTCTAACTTTTACCCAATGCTCCATGAGAACAAGTATAATTCCTTCTCCATATGAGAGCTTTTCATATACTTCAAGTCACTATCACATACCTCTCCCCACTCACCTGACCCAATGTTGTCTTCTCCATGTTAAACATCCCTAGCTCATATGACACGGACTCAAGGCCCCCTCACCATCTTGGTTTCCATCTGCCATCTTGGTGACCTTCCCAAAGGATCATGTGCTGAAGATCTAATAGTTGTTTAGACATGCAGATTAGTGGCTTCCCAGGTGTCCCATGTACATTTGATATGACATCTCTTTCCCCTACTGACTTCATAAAAGAAAATTAGAAATCCAAAACTTTAACCCAAACAACTTCCTGCAAAGTATCTGTTCCCAGCGTCCTAATTCCTTTGCACCTATTTTCCCTGTACTCTCCCCAAGGTCTCTTCCAACTCTGACATTCTTTGATTCTGTGATTCTCTGACATTTTCTTGACAATTCTGTCCTTGTTGAACTGTTTTGTTACTTAAAAGAAATTCTACTGGGGATGAAATTGAATTCCATCAACTCAGTCTCAATCCCAAACTCCCTTTTGATTCATCCTCACCTCTATTTCCTCTCGGAATACTTAACCACCAATGGGTAGGCCCTTCTGGTCTCTTCCCTGAATTACTATGCTAGCCTTCAAGTGGTCTCCCTGCCTCCAGTCTCTCCTGGTGACAATCCAGCATCTGTACAACTGTTCAATTGCTATATCCAACACACATCACCTCCTGTTCTGAAATAAAATACCAATATTGTTCAGCATTGAATGGCCTTCACCACCTGCCTCTGTTATCAGACGTTCTCTGTTTCTGCCATAGGGGACTACTTGCTATTCCCATATTCAACACTCCATTTCCCATCTCTGTGCCTTTGCATCAACTATCCTCCTAGTGTACCCTCTCTCCTCCCCTCCTCCCCTTCTCCTTTTAGAAGCTGTAGTTTCTTCCTAGGCCCAGTCAAAGGGCTCCTGCATGAGACTTTTCCTTTATCCCCCAATGGTTAGAATCCTCCTTCCGCTCCCCAGGGCATTATCTGTTACCAGGGTGTGTACAAGTTGACATAGGACTCATCCAGTGAAGAAACACCTTCTACCCAATCAGATCGGCATAAACACTGCCACTTAAGAGTCTTAAAATGTTTCTTGGGCCACTGAGAAATTGAATTACCTAGAGTTATCTTGTCACAGATAGAATTTGAACCCAGATCTTACCCCAAGGCCAAATTTCTATCTACTCTACCAAATCCCATAGATTAGAAGGATGCATTGAAACTGAACTTTGAGCAGCAACCACCTTCTAAAGTTATAGATGATCAGGAAAAGGAGATCTTGGGGAGAAAAGAGACCCTAGAGAAACTTGATCTGATTCAGATGTCACAGGGTTCATACTCCAAGTCCAGAATTCATGATATTTTGCATTCTACTATTCTGTTGTATTCATTTTAATTCAGTAAACATCCATCAAACACCTAAATTAATCAAGGTGTTGAAGATGCAAAATCAAAAATCAAAACAATCCCTACTCTCAAGAATCATACCTTTTACATGGGAAGAAGAGAACATGAGCACAAAGAAGTGAATGTAAAAGACTGGACTCGATTTCCTCCCATTGATTACCCAATTGGTACACTTCAATATCAGTCATTTAACTTAATAAAGCAGGCATTGCCCTAGGGCAAGGACTATGCAAGTTTTTGAGGACATTTTGGGGAGATGGGTTTTAATAACATCTTGAGAAATTAATCCTTTGCAGGATGAAAACCTAAGAAAATGTCACTCTTTTATTTTTTTCCTTCAAGTCCCCCTTTCTCAGGCCCGGATCCTATGAAGACCTATAATATTATATTGAGAGGGATTGACATGATAGAATTTCCAAAGAAGATTGCTAAAAATGCTGCTAATTTAATTAAAAAACTATGCAGGTGAGTAATTCAGCTTTTCTCTCATTTTGGCCCTATATATTCCTCACCGCCCCCCCATAGTGTATCTCTTTATATTCCTCATCTTTACTATATTGATTGATTCTACATGACTTCTGAGATGCTAAGTCTAGAATCTTAGACTCCTAAGTCTGAGATTCTAAATCTAGAATCCTAAATAATTTCTCTTTATTTCATATGCTGAAATATGGATAACAAAATCTTTTCATTACATGAGACCTTTTGGATTATTTGATTTCCCTTCATTTAAAAATCAATAAATAATATTAAAATCAAATTACTGTGGAGGAATGTGCTTTATAAGATGAGTGGTAGGATTTATGTTTTTGTTGAATACAAACAAAATGAGTCAATATTTTTTTTAAAATAAAGCAAATTCTTTATCTATTGCTTTTCTTATAGGGACAATCCATCAGAAAGATTAGGAAATTTGAAAAATGGAGTAAAAGATATCCAGAAGCACAAGTAAGTATCCTTTCCAGGTCCCTTGACCTTGGTATATGTTTTCCTGGTCAGGTTCAAGTGGCTCTTGACGCAGAAAGGATATCAGGAGAAGGGGGTTGGAATTCACCTTCCACAATGATATTGGGCTTTGAAGGAGCAGATGGGGTGAGCTAGTTGGCTGGACAACAGTACAGTCAATCTCTACAATTCTGGGCCTGCAACATGCCCATATTGGAGTATCTAAAACCACTTCAACTTTCCATTTGCTTCCTTTCCACCTTTTATCTGAAGGAGGCGACTGGCATTGCCTCCTCTCCTTGAGATTCAACAAATCTAAATCCCCACATTCAGCACATATCTAGCCTCAATACATTCTATTTAAGGGAAAACAGTAAGTGCAGAATCAATTAAATGCAAAGTATATACAAAGTTATGCCAAGGAATTTCAAGAGGGTGCTGGGAGGATGAGGAAAATCTCTAATTGCAAATGGAAAAAAGTCTTCTCCCACGAGCATTAAAAACCTCTACTTTTTTCTATTATTTTGAGAAAAGCCAAAGGAGGTTGGACTTGGACTCTATTCTCTTGCCATACTCTGGGAGGACCAGGGCCCTCTAACTGGGAGCTGGAGGGAGAGGCTCAACAACAAATATTGGTTTTAAGAAGGCAAACTGAACTACGTTTGGCATTCATAGTGCAGTGGATGGAGTACCAGCCTTGGAGTTAGAAGGACCTGAGTTTAAATGCAGCTACACTTGTAACTTGTGTGGCCTTGGGCTAGTCATTTCACCCTGAGTGCCTCACACCCAGGGCCATCTCCAGTCCTCCTGATTCATATCTGGCTCCTGGACCCAGATGGTTCTGGAGGAGAAAGTGAGGCACAGCCCCCTCACTCAAATCCGATTCATGTGCTTAGCCTGGCATCATCCCCCTGGTGGTCTTTGAGAAGAAGGAAAAGCAACAATTCTTTATAGACTGATGGAGCAAAGTGATTGAGTTCCTTGGCCAACGTGGCTCAGCTCTTTGGTGGCAAAGCCAAGGGTGACTTTCTTTTGTTTGGTTTTTCTTAGGCTCCTTGCAGACCCTAGGTCTCCTACTTCAAATTAGCAGTCATTAATTCAACAATGATTAGTCAGAGTCAAGGAAACTCCTTGACTACAATAAGGAATTAGGAAATGGTGGTCCAAGGTAAAGAGTCTAGAATTTAGGGTCAGAGAATGTGGATTCTAGTCCCAGTTATGCCTTAGAAATCTCTCCCGACCACTTTGGGTCACAGTTAATCTCATCTTTAAAATGAGAGTTTAGATGACGTGACTTCCAAAGGAATCCAAAGTAACTGTCTCCTTATTTCAGATCAAGGGGATCAGAGCCCCTCTTTTAAGAAGATCTTTTCTTTAGAAAAACATTTTTGCATAATTTTATTTTTATTAATTTAAAAAGAACATGACTTAAAAATGTATTCCTATTACTTGCCTATAACTAAAGACTAGACCTGTTTAGTTTCTACCAATTGAATTATGTATCTCTGTGTGTGTGTGTGTGTGTGTGTGTATATATATATATATATATATATATATATATATATATATATATCCACATATGTATGTATATCAGAACAAAACTATACATCCCCAAAGGCCACTTTTTCTTATGTAAGCCATTTCTTTGTAAATTGAAATATTTGCATTTGTTGGGGGATGTTAAATTAAAATTGATTTTTAAGATAATTGAATTCTTAATATGTGAATTCCTAAAATATTTTGGGGAAAATATATATTTGTACCAATGGAAATGCTTATCAGTCATTCCATTCAATTCAAAAAAATTGTGCTCTGGATATTTTAAATACAGTTGGAAGAGGCAGCCTTGAAGGTGAGACAGTCCAGAGGCTAAGCCTCCAATGTCTCAAATTTACTAAATCCCAGGACCAACAGTCAGTTCCGTGATAAAAGCTAGAGATTACAGAGAAACAGCCCGTCTTTTTGAGAGGAAGAAATGTCCATACCAGGCAGTTCTCCACACAGAGAAAAATACAAATCTAACAGCCCTGTCCCACTGGGAAATAAAAATAGCAATGAATAAATGTACAAGGGAATGTGTTAAAGCTTAGAGATACAAAAGTCAGAATTTTTTAAATTTAAAAAATAATTCCTTCCCTCATCAAATTTAGTGTCTCTTAATAGAACTCATTCTGTTTGATCTCTGCTTTACCTGCCGATACCTATCAAGTTACTATTCACTTTCCTATAATACAGCAAATAGCTAGATGGTACAGTGAATGGGATGTCAGACCTGGGGTCAGGAAACCCCAAGTTCAAATCTGGTTTCAGATACTTCAGATACTTACTAGCTGTGTGACCCTGGCCAAGTCACTTACCCTGTTTGCCTCACTTTCCTCATCTATAAAATGATCTGGAGAAGGAAATGACAAACCATTTCAAGATCTCTACCAAGAAAATCCCAAATGTGGTCACATGATTAAACCGATTGATCAACAAAAGCAAAAATGATACAGAACTACCAGCATAAAGATAAAATGCTCTGAATTGACTCTCTTGTTTCCTTTGCAGATGGTTTGAAGGCTTTAATTGGGAAGGCTTAAGAAAAGGAACCTTGACACCACCTATAATACCAAGTGTAAGTAACTTTTCTACTCTACCATCTTGTTCAATCTGCCTATTATTGGACATTTTGCTATTAAGTAAAATATCCATGGACTCATAGTAACTCTTGAGTATGGAAGTCTATGCCAATGCAACAGATGCTCTGCTAGGTCTTCTCATGCTGAGCAGGCTCAGAGATAGACTGGCTTTAAGGACTTGAGGCAAAAGACCAAGTGGAATTTTCTAACCTCATATAATTCATGAAGATGGTTCACTAAGGCAGAAGTGGGGGATGGGGTAGAGAAGAGGGAACCACAGTGGGAGCTGCTGCCTTCTTCTGAAGTGTGCCAGGATTTTGAAAGATCTAGTATTTTTTTTCTGAAATGGTCCTTCCTCCACTACCATCCAAGATGTTGTCCAAATAAAGTATAGCTGGGGCCCACATTAAAAACCAAAACAAGCAGCAACAACGATCACAACAAGAAAATACTTCATCACAAAATCCAAGCATGGTTTTGTTTTTGTTTTTTGTTTTGTGGGTTCATTTGTTTGTTTTAGTTTCTAAAAGGCAAAGGGGTTAAGTGACTTGCCCAAGGTCACACAGCTAGGTAATTATTATTAAGTGACTGAGGTAGCATTTGAATTGAGGTCCTCCTGACTCCAGGGCTGGTGCTCTATCCACTGCACCACCTAGCTGCCCCTAAGCATGGTTTTTAAAAGGAGAAAATTATCATATCTTTATTTCTAAAAAAAGGATTCTTCTCTTTATAAAGAATCTACCTTCAGTTGCCTCTAAAGGGTCATTCCATGAAATCTCTTCTTACTGCTTATTAACTATCAAAAGGAGAAATAAATAATGATTTTATGCAGAAATGAATGAATAAATTTTTTTAAGTTCTTAACTCTATTCCAACCACTGTGTTTTGGGAATAAAAAGAAAAACAGAAAAACAGACTTTGTTCTCAAAGATAATAGATAATAGATAAAGGCAACAATGGTAACCAAAGAGCAAAATTCTGATCAAAGAAATGACAGATTTTGAGAGAAGTCACAGCACCATTTAAATATGTTTGTTATTATTATTAATATCTAGCTATATTACCTCAAACAACTCTTTAGAATTTTCCTCCAAAATCACAGACTGGTTGTGAGCTACATTGGTGAAGGGAATTCTTAGGGTGGGTGTTCCCCATGATGAAAAGCACATATCCTTTGAGTATTTACATAATATTATTACTGTCTATTGAATGTCAGTATAAATCAGGAAAAGGAAATAAATGCCAATTTGCTGAAAAAATATTGTCTTGGATATATTTATTAAATCACTAATAAACCTATGTTAAGAACCCTCTGAAAAAAAGTAAGTCCTACCAGAATTGGGTTTGTTTGAGTTTAGATCTAAGACAAATCCAGTTTCCTTAAGGAAATCATAATGGATCTAGTAATTGATTTAGTACATAAAGATCACAGATGAGAAACTTCCTGACGTCCTGTCCATACCAGGAAATGACCTTCTCATCTTCACCACAAAGTTCATCAGTATTGTCATTACCCATGACTTATCTGACGATAGTATCTTCTGGGAACCAACTCACCAGGAATAACTTGATCCATTGAAAAGAGTTTTAACTCTGGAGCCAGAGGTTCTGGGATAAAACCCCACCATTGATACATATGACATGGATGGTCTTGGAGAAATCACCAACATTTTCCGAGCCTCAGTTTCTTGATCTGTAAAATGACTGACTGAGTTGGATTAAATGGTCCCTAAGGTGCCTTCCAGCTCTCCATCATCTTTGACTTCCTATGTTCATGAAGGTCACTCTGCTTCTCTCTCATCTTCAGGTTGCATCCCCCACAGATACAAGCAACTTTGACAGTTTCCCTGAAGACAACGATGAACCGCCGCCAGATGACAACTCGGGATGGGACATAGACTTTTAGTACATTTTTCTTAACCTGCTTCTGCCTTGCTGAAGACAGCTTTTCTGAGACACGGCTGCCAGCAAACCTGAAGGGATGGGAGAAGATCCGAGCTCGGGGTCACCATGATGCCTTGATCGATGATGCTGCTACAGCACTCCAGTGGCATTCGGACTTATCGCTTAGATGACAATATGCTCTCTCTACATGTTTTATGTTTGAACCGAAAATTGAAGCGGACATGGTGGTCCTGAAGCAAAGCCTTTTCACCAGTAAAGAAATGTTTTCTACCACATCAGTGATCTTGCTTTGCTCTAGATATAATCTGAAAGATTAAAAATGGCATAAGATACACTTCAGTCAAGCTTAGGTCTCAACCTTGCAGCTAGGAATCTCAGTAGGATCAAATTGTGCTTTATTGGATACTGGGGTCCTCTATGGTATGGGTGGCCAACATGTCAACACTCTTCAACAGGAGGACACAGGGGTCTTTTACTGCAGGCCAGTGTCTATACAAAAAGGACCACAAATTGGTTAATCAAGGAGTTAGGTCAAATTTCACCGCTACCCGTTCTTTCACTTTGTTCCCAAGCAGTAGTCATGACAAGCCTGAAGATTTCCTTTCTATCTCTCTTTGGCTTATTTTTCCTTTTTTTTCCTTTACTATTTTCATTGGGGGAGGGGGAAGAGAAGGGAACAAGAATTTTTAAGCGCCTACCATGTGATAAGCACTGTTCTGAGCGCTTTCCAAATATCTCGTTTAATAATTTTTTTTAAATAGCGATAAAAGCACAACTCTGCTAATGGTTTCTGAAAACCATCCCAGCAGATGTGGACATGTTCTTATACACAAATGATAATGAGGTGCGTGATGTTTCTGGTTGGGGTTTTGTGTGTTCATTTGTTTGTTGTTTTTCCTTTTGGTCCACAGGCTTGGTTGGATTAAAGAAAAAAAGAAAAAAAGAAATTCACAAAACCATTTCACATTTTAGCAGAATGGTCCTGGAGCTGGAAGGCAAGCAGCTGATTGGTTTTATTCATTCTCTAATAGGCCCTCCGACTGAGGCTTTAAAAATATTCTGATTTTTTTAAAAGATCTCCCCTTTCCTTGAGGGGGAAAAAATAAGACCCATCATATAAAATACCCCACACAAACCACTCTAGAGGTGCTATGTATATCTTTCATCTATAAATGTCAGTGTGTAAACCAGCCAACACATATCTCAACCATTTCATATACATTTCACAGGTAGCCAGAGACTCACATACACATTACAACGAGGGGATTAACCCAAACTCTTGTCATGGTTCATTTTCACATCCCCTTAGCTCCTGTTCTATGGAAAAGGAAAGGGGAGAGGCAGGAATAAAATCATTTAAATTTAGTTTCTTGTCTTACTCTCCAGAATCAAGCAAGATTGACACCAATGTTGACCAGTCAGCAATTGAAAAATGAAACAGATGCAACCGAGTCCGTTCAGGAAGACAAGAATCTGACTGACTTAATGTCTGTAAATGTACTATAGATAATATCAATCCGTTAGGATCAGAATGAAGAGAAAGAAGAGCATTGGGCAGGGATGAAATCAATTCTAACTTTTAACCAAAAAAACAAATGATAATACTTAATATTCAGTCTTAAAGATTGAATCAAAACATACACACACACACACACACACACACACACAAAACAATAACCTAATATCAAATCTGATTTTGTGTTTCTCAGTGGTATTTTGAAGGTTCATTCTCAAAAAAGACCTGTTAAACGATAATACCCAAGTTTATCTGGTTCGTTTGTCAATGACCTTTTGAAATATGACTTTGCCATGAAGTACAACTACTCCAGTCAGGATTCTACATTTTCAGTAACTCAATAGTTATTAGGTTCTCTTCTGGGTTTGGAATAGTGTGGAGAAGCTGATGTGGATTCTCTTTATAGAGGCAGATAAGGCAAAGAGATAAGTGAAACAGCTAAGGAAATATGATGATTTGTGCAAAAATGGATCCTCTTTAGATCTTCATGTCAAAGACAGAAGTCAAATGATATTAAATCCTAGAAGATGATGCATTGTATTTAAATTTCTTGTACTGAACATATCTTCAGAAATACAATGACTTTCATTTTATTTGTGTGTAAGCACAAATGAACATGGACCCTCTGATATATAGCAACAGGAGGGAGAAGTTCAGATACCATTGTGTACACAGACACCTGTATTTTGAACGAAAACTTGAAGATTTTTTTTGTCCTGATTCTTTTAAAATATGCTTTCTATTTCCTTCTAAATTTTCAAATGGAATCAATCTTCTGAAAGACATTAGCAGCATGGGTAGAAAGGGGCAGGAGAGAGGGAGATAACTCAGAACTCGTTTTTTAAATGAATGCTAAAAATAAATAATGAATTTATTTTTTACAAAGACATTAGTATCACAGAAAAAACTAAGCCTCGATTTCACAAAATGATCTCTAAAAGAGAATCATCTCATTCCTGCTTATTTCAAAAATCTAGATCCAATAAATCAACCTGTGTTCCTAGGAACTTTTTAGTTCTCTATTTGTAGCGTTCCTCCTGATTTGGCTTAGCTTTTTTTAACTGATCCTTTTACTTGGAATAATAAAGAAAAGAGAAACAATTAGCTACAGATAGCATGAATAATTTTTCATGAAGTTTAATCTTCCCAAGATTTGCTAGAACAATCAAGTCATCTAAAAGAGAACAAAAAAATATCCCCAACCAACCCCGCCCCACCAAAAATCACTAAAAAATATGACATTTCAACAGCATTAAGACCCTCCCCTACTTGTTATGAGTCTCTGCATTGATTGTCCATTTGGCCGATTTTTGAAAGTTAACTTTAAAAAAAATAGCATTGGACACCGTGAAAACTAACTACATAGATTTTCTGTGATGCTTGAATTTCACATGGCTTTAGAATGACTTTTCAATTACCTGGAGCAACTCAAGCAGCCAACCAATCATATATCCAATCCACATAACTTTCACCATTGAATTTAAGGATTCAGATATTATCTGTCTGCAGACACAAAGACTTGAGGGCTAATATCATAGTTTTTCACATAGTACTTTTCACCCTATTTCTGAACTCTTCCTTTCCCCTTCTCCATTTTCTACCTAATATTGAATAGTTATAGTGGTATTTAGAAGAAATGTCCTTGTTTGCTTTGCTAAGTTTCTTGTGAATATATCAAAGTTTGGGGGAGAAAGGGCTTTTTATGGGAGTTTATTGACAGTGATTGCAGATGAACAGCTAAGGAAATGGATGTCACATTATTTGGGGTGAACAGGAACACATTAAAAAAATTTCCTGGGGAAAAGTCTAGAAATGATCTTTATGTCTTCATGTACCCTTTGTCCTGGTACTCTAGGACATAACATCTGACCTATGTAGCTTTTAATACCAATCCATTAGGATCCTTTCCTACCAGTGCAAATATATTTTCAAATGTTATTCTCTCCTTACAATAGATGGAAGAATGCATATGATTTGCACAGGGACACACCCAATAATATTTATAAACTAAATGCTATTGATATGTATTTGTAATTTTGAATCTCATTTTGAATCTACCATCCTCGAAAATTCCAAGTCAGCTACCATATTGAAAACCAGGATGTTAGGACTGACTTCCCAAGGTAGAGGTGATCTGTGGTTTATTTCAGAACTTCATTATTCACAACTTTTCTTTCACAATAGGACCACAAAGAAATATTTATGTAAATAGATATTTTCGTGCTGATATTTTGTGGTACATATACAACAACTTTCTTTTTGCCCGTGTTCCATGGCATCCTCCTTTGGTTTCCTTCTTTGTAACAGTGTAACGATTTTAGGTCTGAGTAGACTCGAATGGTCATAATCGTCTTTATTCTTGAAAACTTCTGTCCATCATCCTGTTATTCATCCGTCCCATAGTTTAGATCATGACCTGGCTATTTGGTATTGTTGCAAGTGCCTTAAATTCATGGCATCCTATTAAAAAAACAAAAAAACAAAAAAACAAAGTTGGTGTTATGCTGCATGACAAAGACAAATACACCTCAAAATGTTGTCCTTTCTTAGCTTGCTGCGTTTTACAGTTCTTTCTGCTAACGATTTATAAGCCTTTATTATATAATATTGAACTACAGAAATGATGAAGTGGTTCTCTTATTTCTGTTAAATGTACCAGAGCTGTGTATCTGTTCATGAGATACAGCATCATTTCTGTGAAATGTCTAAATGTATGTGCAGGTCAAATTAATATATGACATTCTACCAATCTGTATACAGGTATTCCTGTTTTGCTCAGCTGTGCAGATTCAATGAAAAAAAAAATAGTGCAGTAAAAGTTCAAACATATCATGTTTTCTAGACTCCATTATGAATGGTCCATGACTCCCAAAAGAAACCATTGGTCAACGTTTTGGTCAACCAAACTCGAGGTGAAATTCATATGAACAAAGACCCTGGGTGCACCCCTGTCAACAAAACAGGATTATTGCTTTCTATGAGTTCTTGTATATGCAAATTGTTTATGAGACAAGTCTCAAACACACCTAGAAAGCTGGACGTCAAAAGTGTGTTCTTAGTCCTCTTCTATTACTGTCCCCTGCATAAACCGACATAGCTCTGAGACTTTGATAATGTCTCCAATGTTTTAGGTTTTTTGAGTCAAGGGAATTTTATTTAAGCATTGCCTCAGATTTATCCCAGTTAATGCTGTTTTTACACTGGTCAGTTCTTTTGTATTCTTACAGCGATGATTCTTTGACTGTCCTCTTATGAATTTGTTCTACATGAAAGAGATGTTTTTGTCTGTCAAAATGTGACACCCGTCATCAGAATGGTCCCTGACCATTTGCACTCTTTCGATGTAGATGGAAACCTTTTTTTTCATAAAGTTACCCGCTTTTGATTTGCTCTGTATTTTCCCTGCAGCTGTAATTGCCGAGTGCCTGTTGTATACTTTATAGAGTTGAAATAAAAAACAATTACTTTTGAGCAGTGTTGGCATTTTTGGGGGTAGGGTTTACTACTTTATAAAATACTACTTTATAAAAAATTATAAAATCATGAAATTTCAGAATTGTAAAGGACCCCAGTGGGGGATCTGGTCTAACCTATGCCTCCCAAATTCAACTCAGCAGGTCTTTATTAAGGACCATGTGCTGGCACCATGGATGAACACTTAAAATGAGACCAGGGTTTGTACATGTCAGACCAACTAGATGGAATTTTGGTTTGGAGAGTCACAAAGGTGGGGAGCTAATAAAGGACATCTGGTTGACACATCATTTCAAGAAGCAATGGTGGGGGCAGCTAGGTATGCAGTAGATAGAGCACCGGCCCTGGAGTCAGGAGGACCTGAGTTCCAATCCAGTCTCATACACTTAATAATGACCTAGCTGTGTGGCCTTGGGCAAGTCACTTAATGCCACTGCCTTGCAAAAACCAAGGAAAAAGAGGAGGAGGAAGAAGCAGCAATGCTAGTACTTTAGAAGATTCTTGAAGAGAACCCATCCAGACTTTTCTTGTTAATCACAAAGGAAGGAGAGCCCATCCATTGTCAAGGTGGTCCATTCCACTTTTTGACATCTAATTGTTAACAGGTTCTGTGTGGCATCAAACTTCATTTGGCCTGTGGGTAACTGCCATCCTCTGCTCTCAGCTCAGTCCTCTTGTCAAAGAAGAGAGTCCAATTTCTCTTCCACATAACAGTCCTAGTTTTTTTTCTTTTTTCTGTTTTTTGCTAGGCAATGGGGGTTAAGTGACTTGCCCAAGGTCACACAGCTAGGTAATTATTAAGTGTCTGAGGTGGACTTTGAACTCAGGTCCTCCTGACTCCAGAGTCAGTGTTCTATCCACTGCACCATCTAGCTGCCCACAACCCTAGTTCTAATGTATTATGTCACTCTTTGCTAACTATTCAACATGATTTCATGGTTTCAGTTCTTCAATTTGGGGTGTCTGTTTTTTACTAGCTGTGTGACTTCAATGCTTTCAGCTTCAATTTCCTCATCTCTTTAACAGTACAAATAGCTAACTACCCAACCCTTTTCCTGTGACTCTTGAGCACATAAAGATTCAAGGTTTGCTTTGTTTTTGGATGATGATATGATAAAATACTAAAAGTACCTTAGAATCAACCGGACTTAGTTCCTTTTTTAAAGTAAAAACATTATGTCATCTCTGTGAACATTGGTGTCATATCAAAGACAATAAAATCTTCTAATGCATTCTAATAAAATTAAAATTATGTTAGCTAAGTTGCTGGCTATAAAATAAATCCACATAAATTATCGGCATTTTTGTATATCACTGACAAAACTCAGCAGGGAGAGTTTAAAAAAGAAATTCCATTCAAAATAACTATGGAAGTTATCAATTATTTCAGAGTATATCTACCAAGATATATCCAGGAGTTATATGAATTCAACTATAAAACACGCTTCAGAAATGCAGACCTAAATAAGTGGAGAAAAATTAATTGCGCATGGGTGGCTTGAGTCAATATAAAAAGAATTTCAGTATCTCCAAAATTAATTTACTTGTTTAATTCTTTACAGATCAAATGACCAAGGAAATATTTTTGGAGCCAGAAAAAAAATAATAAAATTCATGTAGATGAACCGAAGGCCAAGAATATCAAGGATACTAGTGAAAAGTGGGCAGGAAGGGTTTTACAAGTACCATATACCAAACTGTACTACAATCAATAATCTTTAAAATGCTTTGGTGGAGGGGTTTTTAATCTATCAATAGAACAGACCTACAGGGCACATATCAATTGTGAGAAGAAAAGCAAATAGGAGTTTTCATTCTGATGCCTGAGGAAGCAAAGAATTAAATGAATTAACTGAGAAAATTCAATGTGATGATTTCTGAAAATATCTGTCCTCTTTAGATTTCAAGTTAGAGACAGAGAAACCAGATGATTTTAAGTTAAAGTATAAGACACAGTGCATTTAACTGTCTCATGCTGAAGATATACTCATAAATGCAATGACTTTTTTTATTTGAGTCTAAACATAAAAGTACATTAATTCTCTGAAATATAACAGTGTGGTGGATGTGTTGGGGATGGGGGGAGAAACCTAAGGCCACCTCTCTTCATATGGTTCCTCTTCAGTGGATTCACTGGAAAATCAAACTTCTTCCAAACTCTTGAATGACAACACTCTGGGTAAAACCCCCATTTCAGTTAATTCTCTTCTTTTATACAAAACTCAAAGAAGATGGCTTAAATTTCTCAGTTAATTAGAACAAATAGCTCTGGCACCATTGCATCTCATCAAATATTATTCTTAGACTTTTCATACTTAGACTAAGGTCTAAATAAAACAAGAAAGGTAACTGGAAGGAAAAAAACTTTACAGTAAGTTTTTCCAATATAGGTCTCATATTCCATACACTTACGGAACTGATTCAAATTAAAAAAAAAATAAGAGCCATGCCCAATAGGTAAATGGCATTTTCAAAAACATCCAATCACCACGTAATCCTAGGTAAGTCACTGTTTGAGGTTTCTCAACTGTAAAATTGGGATCATAAGAACAATCATTATTCTAGGGTTGTTTTGAGAATCAAATGAAATAATATATAGTGATTTGTATGTCTTACTATTATCAAATATATTATACTATTAATAGTTAATAATATTTTCAAACATGCTGAGAAAATTCTCAAAGGAAGAAATCCAAACTATCAAAAACCACATGAAAAAAGTGTCCCACTCTCTGCAATGGAGAATACCATCTGTATCCAGAGAAAGAATTGTGGAGTTTGAACAAAGACCAAGGACTAGTACCTTCAATTTAGAAGAAAAAATCCTGATGTCTTATTGTCTGATCTTGCTATTTCTTATACTTTATCTTTCTTCCTTAAGGTTATGATTTCTGTCTCATCACATTCAATTTGGATCAATGGAAACAACGTAAAGACTGACAAATTGGGGCAGCTAGGTAACACAGTGGATAAAGCACCAGCCTTGGAATCAGGAGTACCTGGATTCAAATCCGGTCTCTGACACTTAATAATTACCTAGCTGTGTGGCCTTGGGCAAGCCACTTAACCCCATTTGCCTTGCAAAAAAAAATAACTAAAAAAAAAAAGAAAGACTGACAAATTGACTTCTGTGGGGGGGGGGAGTAAAATTAGGGGGGAATTGTAAAACGCAAAATAAATAAATCTTTAATTAAAAAAGGTGCCCCGAATGACCAATCCTTAGAGAAATGTAAATTCCTTCAGCCTCAAGGTTCCACTTCACTCTAATTAGCAAAGTTGGCCAAAAATTGATGCGTTGAAGAGATTGCAGGATTATTGATAGGACTGCCCCTTAGCATTCTATTACTGCAATACCTCTAAAAAGACATTTAGACAACAGAAAGGCAAATGATGGACCAAGGGCTACCTTAGAGAAATGTGAAAAAAAAATGAGCTCTGGGTCAATCCAACCGTCTCTATAGGCTGAGGGTTTTCCCTCAGGCCCCTTGACTGAGGGTATTTTTTTTCAAAAAATCTAAAAGAACTAGATTCGAGGGTCTATGCCCGTGAAATGAAGAATGGCTGAACAAATTGTGAAGTATGAATGCAATAAAATTTTATTGTTCTGTTGAAAAAAAATGATAAAAGGAAATTTCAGGAAATTCTGAGAAGTCTGAGTTGATAAAAAGTGAAATGAACATAAACAAGAAAACAATGGAGATAATAACAATCAAAAAAAACATCCCTGAAAGAGCAAAAGACTCTGAAAAAAACCAATCACTGCCTTGTCCCCAGGAGACCTTTGGTGAAGTGACAGAAAGGCATGGAAAGGCAATGGAAAATTGGACTTGGCCAATGGGCAGCTTTGTTTAGCTTGACTCTGCTTATTGGTTGCATACCCCCCCCCTTCTGTTGGCATTGGGTGGGGCTAGCGGGAAGAATAAGGGTTAGTAATGATCATGTCCCACCCCCCAAAGGCCATTGAAACAATTTTTAATGAATAGAAGAGAAGAGAAGGAAGTTCAGAAGGAAGCACAGACAAGGATAATTTTGAAAGTAACATGTGGAGTTTATTATAAACTTTTGAAAAAAGCAAACAGTATGAAATAGTTTCATATGCAATCTTCTTTCATGTTCTGTTGGGTACTTGGGAATGTTCTTTTTTGGAGGGTTTAAATTCAGAACCCTAAAAGAATGTATGAAAGGTAAAACTTGCATTTAGTTGAAATAGACTTCCTATTTGGTGACCGGTGTGGGTGCTGCTATTTTTCCAATAGAATGTGAGCTCTAAGTGGTGAGGATGGCATCATTGTTGTGTGGGTACCCCGATAAGAACCGAAAGGCAAGGGACAGTTTCTAAAACTTCAACGAAGCACCCCAGCCTAGCCTCCTCAAATGCTTGTTTAAGCCCGGATGGTCATTTGCTAATGATTCCAATGGCTCAAGGGCTATATGGCAGCCTCATCTCAGTCCTTGAAGTGCAGCAAAAGCCAGATTCGAATATAATAAATCCAAGTCATTCCTCAACAGATATATGACCAAAGTTATCATCAGTCTTTAAAAAAAACAAAATTCAAACTAACAACCAGATTTTAAAAATATTCTGAATGAATAATAAAAAAGAAAAATTAGAGTGAAGCCAGTTCTGAACATTGTTGCACACCATTCAGATCCCCTGAAACAATCACTCTTCCTCTCTGGGCCAAACTCCTCAAAAAAGCCTGCTACACTCCTTGATCCCACAGTCCCCTCTCATTCACTTCTTAATTCCCTTTTGTCTGGTTTCCCATCTCATCCCTTTACTGAAATCGCACTTTCCAAAGTTATCAGTGATCTCCTCATCCCATTGATGGATGCTTTGTCTTCCATAACTACGGTCCTCTATGTGTTCAAATTAGAACTCTTTTCCCAAAGAGGATTTCCCAAATCCCCTCCCCTTCTACCCTCCGTCACTATCAAGAGCACCCCCATCCTCAAAGACCCCCAGGTTGACAGCTTAGCATCTTCCTCACGCCTCACTCTCACTCATGCAACAATTATGATTTTTTTGTCCAAACCTTGACAATTCTATGTGCAATATCTCTTATGTGGGTTCCCTTCTCTCTGCGCTGTCACCGCCCTGGGTCACCCCCTCATCCTCTCTTGATGGGACAAAATCAATCGCCTTCCAATCGGTGCCCTTGCCTACAGTCTACCCTCATTCTTGTTCCCCACTTAACTGGCTTTCTAAAGTGCAGTTCTGAGCATGTGGCGCCCTGTCGATGAGTTCTCATGTCTTTAATGTCTCCCACGTACTTCTGCCATTATTTCTCGCACATGATATCTCCCAGGCTTGGTGATGATGACTGGCGCCCCGGCTTGGATTCTCAGCTCCCTTACTCCCTTACTCCGTCTTTTCCCCTGATTTCCTGCCATTCTTAGCTCCAGTTCCACTTGCAGCAAGGCTTTCCCAGATGCAGTTACTAGTGCAGGCTTCTCTCAGATTACCTTTCCATCGGCATGGATTATTTCATGTTGCCTCCCCAATAGGACTGTGTGCTCCTTGAGGGCAGGCGCCTGTATCATAGCTAGTGCCCACGGAAAAGGCTGTGGACCAGACTGACTAGCCAGGGGAGGCAGCATGCATGTAGGCAAAGGAGAGAAAATTTGCTTGGGGAGGCCCTGGCAGCTGGGGGGTGGGGGTGTCAGGAAAGAGAACTTCAGCTGAGCTTGAAGGAATTCCCAGAGTCTGAGATGATAAAATCATGACTTCTAGGGGAGGCGTTCCCCGTGAAGTTCTCACACAAGCACCTGAGGAGACTAGGAAGGGGTCCTTTGTAACCCTGAAGTTTGGCCAATTGTCCCTTGCCTTCCATCTTACAGTTTTCAATATTCTTAGAGCACCCTGGGGGACAAAGGCTTGGAGGGAGGAGATGGGTGCTTTGTAACAATAGAAAGGCTGGCGTGACTGGGTTCATGATAATAGGTATTAAGTTCAGAAATGTAGGTTGCAGACAAAAGGAGAAAAGGCGCAGGTCCCCAGAAGCTTTCACGCGGACTGCTGTCTCCCATCACCTCCTCCGGGGGTGCCCTGGCTCACGTCTTACCTGATACACCCCCCTCACAACTGCCAAATTGCTGTAACGCAGGTGTGAATCGCACCATCTCATTCCCCTGCTCAGTAAAGCCCACGGCTTCCCTCTTGTTTTTGAGGATCGAGTATAACCCCCCCTTGGTATTAAAGCCTCCCCGGCCTCTCCTCAGCCCCTCGCATCACTTCCTTCCCCACCCCCCGAAGTGACTTTCTCTCCCTCCGAAGCGATGCGCCCCCGGCTCTCAGCCGTTCCCCACGCCTACAGCGCATCGTTTTCACTGTCGCTTCCCGGAATGCCTACTTTCCCTCGAGTTCGCCCCAAGTGCCGCCTGGCCCCCCGCCCTCACCCCATACGGACGCATTACTCACGCGGACGCATGGTGCTGCCCACGGTGGAACACGTTTCTTGGGGCAAGACCTCAATGTCTGTCCACGTTCTGCCCCCAACTGTGACTGTCCAGAACAGAGCGCAAAAGGGGCCACGGACTCATTCGCGCCCCGTTCAACAAAAGAGGAGACGAGTGTGGCGAGGACAAAGGGGTCCCACGGACCCTGGCTAGGAAGGGGGGGGGAGGCAAATCTTGAATGCAGGGCAGCCCCCTGCCCACTCCGCTGCACTACTCTGGGCCGCAGATGCCTTAGTACCGGACAATCTCCCCCGGGGAGGCTAAGGAGCCCTTTTCTCCCATTCAGGCTCCAAGACGGAAGCCGGCCCCATCGCCACCTCTGCCGCCGCAGTCCTCCGCTTCTCCCCATCCTCACCCTTCTCGACCACCCCCACGCCTGCTGCTGCCCCCTCCCAGGCTCCCTGCTACTTGGCGGCCTGCAGCTTTGTTCACTTTACATTCGTGTGCTGTTGTGATGCCCTTGTGTCTCCCCACCGAATCTCAGGTCCGAGGGGGCCCTCAGCCCCGGCACCCCAGGATCTAGCAGGGTTCTTGGCGTAGACTGGGTGCCTAACAAGGGCTTGTTGGACGGACGGACGGACGGACGGACGGACAGATGGCTGCACGGACGGACGGACGGACGGATGGATGGACGGACGGACGGACGGGCGGGCGGATGGATGGCTGCACGGACGGACGGACGGACAGATGGCTGCACGGACGGACGGACGGACGGGCGGACGGATGGATGGCTGCACGGACGGACGGGCGGACGGACGGGCGGATGGATGGAGTCCGATTCCTTCAGGTAAAACTCTGCATTCCAGTACCAGTTGACACTGAGCTGCCACCAGGGGGCAGCAGAAGCTTGAGTTTTGGCCGAGCTCTCTCCATCTTCTCCTTCCTCCTATTCTCCCCTCCCCCCTTTTAATTAAGCCAGAAGAGCTTCCCCCCCCCCCCCATTGGCCAGGACGCACCCCCAGCAGGCATAGTCTGGGAAGGCCCAGGGGGGAGGCTCCGGCCGGGATGGACGGGAGGGAGGGGCTCTAGTGATGAAGACCCCGAGTTGATCCCGGTCCATGCTAGGGAGGCCTGGGACCGAGTGGCAGCTTGGGCGCCCACAGCTTGGGGCCCCATGGGACCCCAGGATGTTGACTGGGGGCCAGGCAGGACAGGATTGGGAGGGGAGGCGTCCAGAACTGGGGGACCCAGGCAGCCTGGGGGAGCATCTAACTGGGGTCCCAACTCAGAAAGCATGGCCAGTCCCCACAAACGCACACACATGCAAAGACATGCATATGCCTGCAACCACATGCACACACCACACTCGTAGACACATGCAACACAATACACATGTGCACACGTTCATATATAGATATTGTTTAAACACATACACACATGAATATAGACATGCATTTAACACACACACACACACACACACACACACACCACTCACACCCCTCGTTCTCCTCTGCTACCGGCCCTTCACTCCAGCTTTCATGTCCCCTTTAGAAACCTATGACCCCTGACACTCAGTCCCTGTCACAGGGGTTGAGACAAGGGACATGGATGTGAGGTCAGCAGTAGCACCGATCTGCCTGGACCACTTCCGACATTCGTCTGCTCTGACCCAGGCCCTAGGTTAGGAACTGGGGGGATGAGGGAGAAAAGGAAAAGTCCTGCCCTCAAGAAGGTCACATTCTACTGGTCATCAGCCTCCAAACTCCCTGTGCATCTCATTTTTGAATTGTCGAATGAACAAACGAATGAATGAATACATGGATGAATGGATGAATGAATGGATGAATGAATGAATGAATGGATGAATACATGGATGAATGGGTGAATGAATGAATGGCTGGAGGGACGGAGGGATGGATGGGCCTCAGCTTTCTCCTGAGTAAAATGGTGGCACTTCTACTTTCACTGCCAATTTCTCAGGGGAGTTGGGAACCTACTTTCTGAATTTTAAGAGAAACCCTGCTCACTTCCTTTCTTCCACCCCTCCCCCCAAGCATTTCCCCTTACAACAGAAATGTGAATTATTACTCTCCCAGCTCTAAAGCTCATGACCCTCTGAAGCCCAAATAAACCCTAATCTAGTTCCTTCTTTGTACTTAAGAGTATGGCCATGGCTGCCTTCTAGAAACACATGGGAGGCTCCCTAAGTCCTGTGACATATTACCTTTGGATCTGAGGTTTCCTTTCAAAAAAGTCAGCCCAAATGCAGCAGGATACAGAGAAAAGTTCTCTCCATCCCTGCTAACTAAAGCCTTTGCCAGTCTAGAGAGAATGGTTTGTGTGTGGCATCGTGGTCTGTGCCATTTCATTGTAATATCATCAGCCAGTGCTAATATCATCCATCCATCCTGGACAGCCACAGAGATCAATTCTGGATATCAGTTTGGACTGATTTCTGGAAAAGTTACTCATTAGTACCTACCCTTCGACTCAGATGTACCACCAACAGCACTAGACCTCAAAATTTTTTAAAAATTTGTAACTCTTTTTTGTGTAAAAGTATAAAAAAGGGGCATCCATTATTTTGACATGACTCTATTGAAATACTATTGTGAAATCTCGAAAGGGATGGTTTCAAGAAGGGGGCAGTGATAGGGTGCTGAGTCTGGAGTCAGGAAGACTGGAGGTCAAATATGAGCTCAGGCTCTTACTAACTGGGTGACCCTGGGCAAGTCACTTCACCCTGTTCGCTTCAGTTTCCTCATCACAGTAAAAGGAGCTGGAGAAGGCAAGGGCAAATCACTCCGGGATCTTTGCCAAGAAAACCTCAAAAGGGGTCACAAAGAGTCGAATATAATTGAAAATGACTAAAAATAGCAACAAAATATGATTTCAGAGCAACCTGAGGAGACTTGTATGAACCGAAGCCCCATAAATTGAGCAGAGTGAGAACAATTTATACAATAGCACTATCATAAAGACAAATGACTTTGAAAGATCTAAGAACTCTGGTCAATACAATGACCAATCCTGTTGCCAAAGGGTCAGTGATGAAAGGCTATATAACTCCTGACAGAGAAGTGAATGGATTCAGACAGAGGGGTGCAAAATAATGTACTTTTTTGGACATGGACAATGCAGAAATTTGTTTTGCTTTAATATTCCTATTAATTGCAGAGAATTTGTTCTTTTTAATAGAGGAAGGGGAAATAGATTTTTTTAATTGGAAAAGACACATTCATATGACTAAGGCCATTGGCTTCATCTGAGATTCCTAAGATCGATACCCAAATGTCCTAGACTAATTACATGGCCTTACCCTTAGGCTTCTTGCAAAGCTTACAGGTTCATAGATCTAAAGGGAGAAAGGGTCTCAGAGGTCACCTTGTTTTACCAAGGAGAAAACTCCATGAGGCCCAGGGTATTTGAAGGATCAAAGAAAACAGGACACTAGATCCCTATTTTAAGTGACATGTCCATGGTCATAGAAGTGGAGGGGAGGAGGAGGAAGGGGCTTGAGCCTCAGCCCTCTAACTCCAGAGGTGTTCTCTTTCCACTGTACCCCACTTCCTATATCCATGATGCCACACAAAGGGTCAATGACTGAGGATCAGTCGATCATATTGGGGTCCCAAATGTCTGAAGGAACGTTACTGTGTAGTGAGACATGATGAATACTGAGAATTCAAAGTAACTTGGCAGCTACTCAGATATGAGAGAAAGCAAAATAACCTGAAAACAATATACACAATGACTACAGTAATATTGAAAACAAACAATTTTTTAAAAGGTGTTCTCTGTGAGCTTTCTTTGTTACATGGGGTGGGTTCCCTGGTCTAGGGAGGGGCCAAGCTGGACATTACTGTGATTTAAAAAACAAAATGAAACAATACAACTTGAATAAGTAAATGAGTGCAATTTCAAACACAGTGGACCTAAATTGGGATGGGGGGGGAGGAAGGGAAGCTTCAGTCCCCAATGATGTCACAGACAAATCATTTTGTGACTATTTAGTCAATATTTTGTGTTCTTACAGCTACAAGCTCTGTCTGAGAGGATTATCGCTGAAGGAAAGGCCGCATCTTTCAGGAAGAAGATAAAAGACCTTGTTCTTTCACTGTGATTCTGTAGCGCTGACCAATGCCTGCTGTCAGGATAGTGGGAAAACTGCCAGGAGATTGGGATGTTCCATATCCAAGCGTCCTCTCATGTTTGGAGCCTGTTGATTTTCGCTTTATTTGTTTTGTAAAACTTCACCTCCCAGGAAAGTCAGAAACTTTCTGTGGGCTCAGATGAATCAGTGTTGGTCATCTCTATTGATCAAAATGCCTAAATGATTATGGAGCATCCCCTTGCCTCGTGTTGAAGACAATCCTTTCCTTGGGCCGGCTCTCGACCAGACCCCAGACTAATAACCATTTCCTGATGTTTTGGCATTGTGTGAGCAACAAATCTTCAAAGGTCTGGTGAGATCAGTTCTTGGGCATCCGCCTGAAATAGGGCAACCTGGGCTCCTAGGGTTCTGGATCTCCAACTGTAAGAAATATCAGAAACCCGCTGGATCTCTGGGAGGAGAAACTGAGGATTGGAGAGGTGGCACTCAAGGTCACACGGCATCCTGATTCACCCTTCTAGATCAATCCCACTCAATGTGTGGGTAACTCCTGGTCGCCAAGCGAATGACTTTGTTTTCTGAGACTACAAAACGACGACAACAGGCTTCTGGGAGAATAATCCTTTTGGAGTCCTCCAGAACAAGGACGAGCTTGGTATTACTGTTCCATCCAGTATTTGGAGAAGACCATCCAGCCTCCTGCTGCTCAGGAAGGTTGGGTTATGGGAAGCTGATTATTTATTCAACGCCTTAAAAGTCTAGGGATGAACTCAGATGGAACTGGGAGGTGATTTTCTAGGACCATAGCTCACAAGCCCCCATTAGGATACTTTCCTCACCATAATTATCACAGTCTGTCAGATTTAATTAGCTTTAGGAAGGGATATTTGCTAAGGTGCCGTAGTAAAAAACAGTTGGTGTCTGAGACACTGTCTCTCACCAATCCAGAGTCCTCCTGAAACGGTGCTCAAATTTGAAGTGAAAAATCCTTTTTTTCTCCCTTGTGAGATACGCATAAAGTTACACTGAGGCACAATTCAGCTTTTCTTGTGAAGTCTTAAATTTGGCTTTCCTCATCCCATGTAGCTTGTTCTCAGCTTCCACTGCAGAGAAGGATGATGCCTGGAAAGGAAGTCTAAAATCCTTCAAAGATGACCAAGTCTTCCTGTAGCAGGGAGGGCCAAACACCTCCTCTTTGATGCTTGTAAACTTTTATTCTGAAAATCTCCAACATGAACCAAGGGGGTGGTGGGACAGAAGCCTGGAAGTCACTTTTTTAGGTTGTTTTTTAGTTTTTGCAAGGCAAACGGGGTTAAGTGGCTTGCCCAAGGCCACACAGCTAGGTCATTATTAAGTGTCTGAGACTGGATTTGAACCCAGGTCCTCCTGACTCCAGGGCCGGTGCTTTATCCACTGTGCCACCTAGCCGCCCAGAAATCACTTTTAGCTTTAAATTTTAGTTTGTAAGTGAAGGATTTCTGGCAGGTATGTGTTCATTGACTAGGCATTGTTTTAGCATCTATTATGTGTATGGGGTTGGTAAATAGAGATGCTCTTGCAGGACTTACATTCTAATGGGAAAGGGGATGGGGCAATAAAAGGCAGACATTCATGCCATAAATATAAGACAATTGAGAGAGAGAGAGAGAGAGAGAGAGAGAGAGAGAGAGAGAGAGAGAGTCTCTCTTACAGAAGTTCATATGGGTCTGAGTCTATGTGATCTCAATTGGGGTTTTCTTGGCAAATATTCTAAAGTGTTTTGCAATTTCCTTCTCTGGCTCATTTAGATGAAAAAACTAAGGCAAACAGAGTGAACTGACTTGTCCAAGGTCACACAGCTACTAAGTGTCTGAGGTTGGATTTGAAGTCACAAAGATAAGTTTTCCTGCCAGCACTCTGTCCACTGGGCTGTCTCCTGAGAGACCCACACCCAAAAAAAAAGCCAGTAAAAATGTTCTATCATAGATGGCCTGGGAAAAGGAGGGGCATAATGAAGAATGAGGAAAGGAATGAGGGGATAGAGGGGTTTGTTGAAAGAGAAAAGGCAGGCAGGCAGGCAGGCAGGAAGGAAGGAAGGAAGGAAGGAAGGAAGGAAGGAAGGAAGGAAGGAAGGAAGGAGGGAGGAAGGGAAGGGAGGGAGGGAGGGAAGGGAGGGAGGGAGGGAGGGAAGAGGAGGAGAACAGGAAGGTGGAGGAGATAAAAAAGATGAGATGAAGAAGAAAGAGGAGGAGGAATGTCAACAGTAGAAAGGGTAGAAGGCTCAAGAGGAGAAAGAGAGAGGGAGGAGCAGGCAGAGGTCCTCTTCTCTAAACTTTCCAGTTGCCCCTGCCCTTAAGACCAGGCTCTGCACATAGAAAGTGCTGGATAACAGCTCCTGAAGTGCAGTTAAAGTAAATGGCTCGAAATGCATACGTCTGAGCATTGCAGAAAAAACACGTTCATCAGAGGTTTCTGGCTGGGGGCGTGGGGGGGGGGGGGTTCCCTGGTGGAGTTCTTATACTTCTTGGAACACAGTTCCCAAACCCTAAACCCTGCGGACCTCGGCAGCAGGCCAGACGCCCAGTCTTCCTCCTCCGGCCCGGGTCTGCAGTGTGTCTCTGGGTGGGTTCGTGGGGGTCCGGGCACATGTGCCTGGGCAGTCTGATAGGTGCCAGTGTTCTCTGGCAACAGTGCGCTCCGCAGCTCTGCTCCGACCCCTGCTGTTGCTCCCTCGGGTGTTTGGGGAGCAGACTGGGAGGTGGAAATGCGCCCATGAAGCCGGTCCTTGGGCCAGACGCCACCTCCGAGGTGGCACTGCGGAGGGCATCAGCCCCACTTCACAGAGGAGAGCCCTGGAGCCCAGGGGCAGGAGGACTTGCCGCTCTGGCCCAGCGCGGGTCGGAGGGCCCCGTCCAGGCCTCTCCTCGGCCCTCCCCGTCTCTGGCTCCCCATGGCACCCTGCCCAAGGGTAAGAAGCCCTCTGGGCCAGTCGCGGGCAAGCCGCCGGTGGTTACTTCCTGTCTGTCTCCCTTCTTCCTCTCATCTGCAGCCCAGCTCTGATGTCCAAAGGCCCAGCCCCCCCCCCCCCAGATTGTCCCCTCCGAAGGGAATTCAGAGCAGCCAGTCTTTGAAGTGCAGATCCCCTCCCCCTTCCGCAGGGGGGGGGGGGATATTCAGACAGACAGAGAGACAGAGGCAGAGACACAGGGCCAGAGCTACAGACACGGGGCACGGGGGCACAGACACGGGGGCACGGGGCTACAGACACGGGGGCACGGGGCCCCAGACATGGGGCACGGGGGCACAGACACGGGGCACGGGGCCCTGGACACGGGGCACGGGGGCACGGGGCCCCGGACACGGGGGCACGGGGCTACAGACACGGGGGCACGGGGCCCCAGACACGGGGGCACGGGGGCACAGACACGGGGCACGGGGGCACAGACACGGGGGCACGGGGCCCCAGACACGGGGGCACAGACACGGGGCACGGGGCCCCAGACAGACACAGACCGAGAGACCCGGGGGAGGCGAATCCCGAGGGAGAGGCTTCTGACCCCCGGCCCAGGCCCCGCACTCCAAAGGCCACCGCCCCCTGCCGCCCCCTGCCGCCCCCAGAGAAGTGCCGGGAAGCCCAGCTGGGCCGGCGTGTGTATTCTGGCCTGTCGGGGGGCTCCGGGAGAGCTGAGGGTTGGTTCCGGCCTTACGGATCGGGAGGTTCCTCTCAGGCCAGTCTCTCCGGACCCTCCCAACGCCCCCCCGGCCCCGATGCACGGATGGACCCGAACCGCTCCTGCGCCCCGCCCCCCAGCTGTCTGCAGTTTCTGAGCCTGCGGCCAAGCCCCCCCCCTTCAGATTGTCTACGAACTCGTGAACCCGACGTTGGGCCTCCGGCTGCCCGAGGGCGCGTGGCATTCCCCAGGCCTTCCCCTCTCTAAAGTGGGGCCTTAAGGGGTGAGCGTGCTGGCACAGAACGAGCCCCGAGTGGCCAGGCGGCTTCCCCGGGGTCGCACAGCCGGGTCATCGTGGATTGGAGCTGGCGGGGGCCCCCCCAATTACAAAGTGTCTGTGCGTGTGTGCGCGTGTGCGTGTGTGGCTGTGTCTGTGTGTCTGTGCGTGTGTCTGTGTATGTGTCTGTGTGTGTGTGCACGTGTAATATATTGATGTTGCATAACCGCTTCATTTTACAGAGGAGGAAACTGAGTCCCAGAAAGGTCGTGGGGCCTTTGGGGTGTCTTCTTCCTTTTGTGTGTCACCTACCCTTTTGGCAGCCTGGTCCTATGCACTTCTCATCGTGGTGATCGAGAGAGACAGAAAGACAGAGACAGAGACAGAGACAGAGACAGAAAGAGAGACAGAGACAGAGAGACAGAAACAGAGACAGAGAGAGACAGAAAGACAGAGACAGAAAGAGAGACAGAGACAGAGAGAGAGACAGAAAGAGAGAGAAAGAGAGAGAGACAGAGAGACAGAGACAGAGAGACAGAGCAGAGAGACAGAGGGAGACAGAGAGACAGAGAGAGAGAGAGAGAGACAGAGACAGAGAGACAGAGCAGAGAGACAGAGGGAGACAGAGAGACAGAAAGAGAGAGAGAGACAGAAAGAGAGAGACAGAGACAGAGAGACAGAGGGAGACAGAGACAGAGAGACAGAGAGAGAGAGAGAGAGAGAGACACAGAGAGAGACAGAGAGACAGAAAGAAAGATAGAAAGAGACACAGACAGAGATAGAGAGAGAGACAGAGAGACAGAGAGACAGAGAGAGAGAGACAGAGACAGAGAGACAGAGGGAGACAGAGACAGAGAGACAGAAAGAGAGACAGAGACAGAGACAGAAAGAGAGAGACGGAGACAGAGAGACAGAGACGGAGAGACAGAGCAGAGAGACAGAGGGAGACAGAGAGACAGAGACAGAAAGAGAGAGAGACAGAAAGAGAGAGAGAGAGAGACAGAGACAGAGAGACAGAGGGAGACAGAGAGCGTCGCAACTCCTCCACTCGGCAGAGGAGCGGGCTGCGGGACTCGCCTAGGCTGACACAGCCACTCAGTGCCTAGGGAGCGGGCCGGGCCGTCCCGGGCCCGGGGTCAGCACAAGGCGCCGGACGCCAGGCGCCGGACTCGAGTTCGGCCGAGGTTAAATCCCGGGCCGGAGCCCCGGCAGCTCCAGGACCCCGGGCCGGGGCGGCAGGAGGCGCCGCTTCTCCGGAGACTTCACTTCTGCGCCCCGGTTTAGGTGGGGAAACGGAGGCGGCTGGTGCGCAGCCTCCCGAGGTCCGGGGGCGCATCGGCCGCCCCGTTCGGCCTCTCCCAGGCCGACACTCCGTGCGCCCCGCACCGGTTCCGCCCCAGCCCCGGGGGGGGGGGGGGGGGGGGACGAGGTCCGGGCGGGCCCGGTGTGCAGATCCGACGGGGGCCCGGAGGCCCCGGCTCGGGGTGCGGCCCAGGCTCCCCCGAGTGTCCCGGGCCGCCCCGAGAAGCTCGATGGGCCCCGGCCGCGGAGCCTGGGACCAGAGGCGCGGGGAGCTGGGGAGCGGAGGGGAGGGGGAGGCCCCGGCCCCGGCCCCTCCCCTCCCCCTCCCAGCCCCTCCCCCAGCCCCTCTCCGCGGCTTTGAAGCGCCGTCCCGGGCTCTGCGGTGGCCCCGAGGGGGCGGGCAGAGGCGGCCCCGGGAGCATAAAGGAGGCGGCGGCGGCGGCGGCCCCGGACAGAGCCGCCCGCCCCACCACGGAGCCGGACTCCGCCTGCCTCGGCCGGGCCGCTCCGCAGAGCCGGGAGCCGGCGCTCGGGGCTCAGGACCCGCTTCCCACCCTCCTGGCCGCGCGCCCTGGGGCCCTGCGCCGCGCCGCTCCCGCTTGAGCTCGGCCTTAGTCCGCGTCTCCGGGTCCGCGTCTCCGTGTCCGCGTCTCCGGGTCCGCGTCTCCGGGTCCGCGTCTCCGGGTCCGCGTCTCCGGGTCCGGTCGGTGTCCGGGCCCCTGCTCCCCGCCGCCCCCGAGATGCCCGCCCCGGCCCCGGGCCTGCTGCTGGCTCTGGCGGCTCTCTGCTGCGCCCCGGGCGCCCCGGGCGCCCCGGGCGCCGCCACGCTGAACACGCTGCTGCTCCACTCCAACGCCATCAAGAACGGGCCCTCGGGGCCCGGGGGCGGCGGCGGGGGCCCTGTCTGGGCCGTCAGCGCGGCTCCCGGGGCCGGCGTCCCGCAGGAGCGACCCCACGGCTACCTGCACGTGGAGAACAAGCACCAGGTGGGCGCCCGGCCGGGGCACCCCACGCGGGGGGGAGCGAACCTGGGGAGGGGGCGCGGGGAGAGCGCGGGGCCCGGACCGGGGCAGGTCGGCCCCGGGCAGGTCGGCCCCGCACCAGCTGTGCCGCCCCTCGGGCGGGCGCGCGGGGACCGCGGGGCGCCGGGGGCCCTCGGGCCGTCTCCTCCCCAGTTCGGGGGGGGGGGGGGGCCTTTCTCCCGCTGACCGCCAGCCGCCCGATGCTTCTGGCAAATCCAAAGGGTGAGGTCTAGGAGGAAGACCCTCCCCGGGGCCCAGGGGTGGTAGAGCGCGGGTCGGACTGTGCCGTGCCCGCCAGGGACAGTCACGTAACCTCGGTGGGCCTCAGTTTCCCCTGTTGTAAAGTAGGGAGCTCCTCCAGACAGGCGCCCCCTCGGAAGTCTCACCATGCCCTCCCCATCTTCTGTCTTCAGCAGCACTTCATGTGCGTGGATGACAAGGACTGCGGGCTGGAGGAGTACTGCGACAGCGGCCCCCGGGGCGGCGGCGGCCCAGGCGGCGGCCCCGGGGTGCAGATCTGTCTCCCCTGCCGCAAGCGCCGCAGGCGCTGCCAGAGGACCGTCATGTGCTGCCCCGGCAACTACTGCAGCAACGGTGAGTGGCCTTGGAGCCCCCCTGGAGCCCCCGAGGGCCTCACCCGGCCTTCACCCTGGGCTCAGCAGAGCGCCGGGACCCTCTCCCCTCGTGGGGAGCCCGAGAATGCCACCGCCTGCCATTTAGGAGGAGAGGGAGGGAACGGCAGGAAGTCGGGCCCAGGGAGCTTACCTTGGCATGTCTCCTTCTGCTGGCACCTGGTAAGAAAGGCAGGCAAAGCTGACAGTGGTAGCAGTGGTGGACTTAAGAGGGCAACGGTGGTGGCAGCAGCAGCCGCCGCGGCCGCAGAAGTGACTGTAATGGGGCCATCTAGCACAGCGGAAAGAAGGAAGTTTGGAGTCACTTTCTGCATTTGAATTCCAGTCCTGCTGCCCTTCCGCCTTGGTAACGGCCAAAGGCAAGACCCTCGCCCCATCCCTCTACCCCCTTTTGTCCTCCAGCTGATTTTGTACCTGGGTAAAATGAGACTTTGTGGCCACATTTTCTCCTTGGGGCTCCTTTCAGTCTGAAACTTAGAACAAGAGGACACAGAGGACAGAGCGCTGACTCGCACACAGGGACACAGTAAAACTACGTTTACTGCTGCTGCTCCTCCTCTTCTTCCTCCTCCTACTTTCCCTCTTCTTCCTTCTCTTCCTTCTGCTTCTCTTCCTCCTCCTCCTCACACTACTACCACCACCACCACCACCACCACTACTACTACTACTACTACAGCTACTGCTGCTGCTGCTGCTGCTGCTGCTGCTGCTGCTGCTGCTAGCACTGGCACCACCACTACTGCCCTATTTAAAGTTAGAGCTTCCATTAGTTTAGAGACTACGAAGTCAAGTGAAGCTTGGTTTGGAGTAGATTAGGAGGTGCAGGAGAAAAGGGTCCCAGTGCCCAAAGCATCCCCAAGAGGAGCTGGGTGTACTTAAGTGACTTTTTCATATTAATATTTGTTTGCATTTTAATAGAAATAGACCTGTTGGCATGTCCTTTAATGACTACAGTAAATTATTCTTGCTTTCAAAGAGACAGACATGGTCCAATGGAAAGAATGACCCCGACTTCCGAAGGTTTAGGTTTCAATCTTGCCTCTGAAACGGGACCTTGAACCCTCTGAATCTGCAGAAGATTTTTCCTGGAAGAATCTCTGGGATCATCTCATTTGACCCCTTCTCGAATAGTAAAAGAGGAGATCCTAGAATGGAGTTAGCGGGTTTGGCTTGCCAACCTGACTTTGCCCTTTTATGACAATGTGACTTTGGCAAGTCTAGACTATTTCTTCATCTGTAAATCAAGAGGTTAGACTGATGCCCTTTGGGGTCCCTTCAAGCCTTAGATCTGATGCTATGCTTAGACCTCTGTGGTCTCCCCCACCTCCACCTCTAAGACCTAAGGCCCCGGCTACCTGGGCAGAGTTACAGGAGTAGGAAGTGGATCACCTAGGATCTGAATGGAGGTCTTCTAGCTGAAGCCAGGACTTTCATCTGAGTTATGTTATACATATGCAAGTTAATACTTCTCTGTATGTATGTATGAGTGTGGTTTACACAGAGAGTGCTTTAAAGAGTTTGTGTGGTTGGGTGTGAGTATCAGGGATAGAAAACTCATCATTTACTACTGCTGGGACTTCCTGTTTCCTTAGAATCCCCATCTAGAAAATGATAGCTTTAGTTCCCTTCTCTAAGTTCCCTTCAAGCTTTATATTTTCACCTTTCCTTGTAAATGGAGAGGAGCTTAGGTGACTTGTACAATGATGATATCACTACGGGACACAGTGGATGGCAAATAAAAGCTAGTCCATCTGAAGCAGAGACCCCAGCCCTTGACAGGCATGCCTTGCCTTTCTAGGTTTATGTGTGCCTATAGATCAGAACCACTTACATGCAATAGAAATGGATGAGATGACCACAGAGCCAGTGAACAACGATCACAGTCTCTTGGAAAACCAGCCTAGGAGGACCACTCCATCTGCCAGGACCAAAGGTAAGACTATAAATGGCTCTCCTCCCCAAACAGCAAGGCCACACCTCTGGATTTCGGATTGGAGACCCCGATCATAATCCCAACTCTGTTACTTACTAGCTGCTAGTAAATAACGTCTCTAAATCCTGGGGCAATGGAGTAGTGAAGTATGGTGGGAAGAGGCTTGCTCTCAGAGGACCTGGCTTTATATCTTGGCTCATGCAACCTTTGGGAAACCCTTTAGCACATCTCTGAGCCTCAGTTTCCTCATTCAAAAGAATGAGGCTATCAGACCAGATGCTCCCCATTCCTCCAAAGCTCTGTGATTCAGAATCTCAAGAATGAGAAGGGATATCAGGAACTGTCCAGTCCAAGCCCATTTCTGGACAGGAGTCCCTTCCAAGCAATCCCTACCTGTCAATTGATTATTCATTCTCTGACTGGAGTCCTCCAAGGGGGCGATCCTCCCACCTCCTGCAGCAGCCATTCCGCTTGGAACAGCTCACGTTGTCAAGCTGTTGTTGAGGTTTCCCCCCTGATGTCAAGCCCGAGTTGATCTCTTTGCCACATGCACTCATTGCTCCTTGTTCCCATCTCCTTGTGCTTAGCACAGTGACTGTGGCACCATAAATTTTACATAAATGATGATCGTCTCCCCCAGCTCTAAGATCAAAAAGAGGAAGTCTGATTCTTCTTCCCTTTCAAGAACACTTGCGACAAAATGGGGATATTTATAGATCCTTCTCCATAGTGTTGTCACCAGAAAGAGGCAGATATGGTCAATGAGTCTGGAATCCAGTGATCTAAGTCTTAATCCTGCCTTGACTACTTACTACCTGGGCCTCAGTTGCCTCTTTTGTCAAGGTCTCTAAAGCCACCTCGTTTTCCAAGAGAAATTGAATGAACTGAGGACCATATAAATATAAATTATGGCCTACATCAATAATTTCATTGCTATAAGAAACCACTGCCACTGACGTAGACCAGTCACTCTATTACGGACATTTGCCTGACATACCGAGGGGTTGAATGGGTGGCTCCTTGCTCCCTCTCTGTGTGGAACGGGGTCCCAGAAAATGGAAGCTCCCAGAGGTCAGGGACCCTTCTGGTCTTCTCTCTATCCTCGATAAATGCTTGCTGGAGGCAGCTAGGTGTCAGCACGGACCCTGGAGTCAGGAGGACCTGAGTTCAAATTTGCCCTCAGACATTTAGCTGTGTGACCTTGGGCAAGTCTCTCAACCCCGTTACCTTGCAAAGACAACGCCAACAAAAAGATGTCTTTGCGGGTTGGCTGATTCTCATCACCCCCTGCTTTCCCCCTCTCCCCCCCAGGTCAGGAAGGGGCCGTTTGCCTCCGCTCCTCCGACTGCTCGGATGGGCTCTGTTGTGCTCGGCATTTCTGGTCCAAGATCTGTAAGCCGGTCCTCAAGGAAGGTCAAGTGTGCACCAAACACCGAAGGAAGGGCTCTCACGGCCTGGAGATCTTCCAGCGCTGCTTCTGTGCGGATGGCCTGACCTGCCGAGTCCAGAAAGATCACCTAACCAATAACGCCTCCCGGCTGCACACCTGCCAGAAACACTGACCTGCCCCTGTCCATGGTGGCTGGCCATGGACGCCTCACCGCTGGGCGGCTCAGCCCAACCTTCGGGAGGGCCTCGGTTGCACTCTCCAAATTCTCCTTCTGGAAACGTGGAGGGCAAAAACGGCTTTGTTTCTGTAGGGAACGAACTCTATCCAGGGACTGTTTGCAGTAAATTACTGTGTTGTAAATATCCAATGTGGCACCTCCCTGTACAGGCTCCCAAACTTTTAATTATTTTTCTAAAAGTGCTGCATTGTCGCAATTTACCCCACGAGCTGTAAATGTTGTACACACTGGTGATGTTATCTTAAGTCTGATAAATTTTCTATTTTTAATTGAAATAAATAGTTTCTGCTGAAAAGGCTTTGTCTTCCCCCTTTGCTGAGCACAGGTGAGTGCTCCGAAGGACCATTTGACTTGTGCTAGAGACACATGGGATCACATATTAGAACCAGAATCCAGTCTGCACCATCATTTCATTTGGGGGCTGAGGATAAGTGAATTAAAGGACTTAGCCAGGGAAGGTAGTAGGCAATAAGGACCCCAAGCCCTCTGACGACAGATGAAATTCTCTCCATTGTCCCAAGTATGGATGGAGCCCTGGGCTCCGAGTTAAGAAACTCAGAATCCTCCTCTGATTGTCATGAACTCTGGTAACTCTGGGCAAAGCACATTATTTCCTGGATCTTGAGACAATTTCCCAAGACTTTTCCAACCTTTAGATATTAAAAAAAAAGCTCTTTAGTGGAAGTTCCACACCTAATTGACAAAAACATTTAGATATTTAAAGAGTTCTCCAGTGCCTCTTGGATGGCAAGAATTACATCTTTGATTAGTTGAAATCATCATTTTTATACGGTGTCTTTAGGTTACTAGTTTGCCCAACTGACAAAATCACAGATCTTGCCATTCTCTTGGACTGGCTCATCTAAGCATCTTGAACTATACACACCTCTTTTTGAATAGCGGGAAAGGTCTATAGGTGGATTGGGGAAAATCTCGTTCATTACAGTGCTCTCATTTCCAGGCAGTTTCACAAACATCTTGTCGTTTATTGTCTGGGAAAATCACAAGTCAAGTTGAGTTTCAGTATTAGTTTTAATTAATTTTTTCTACAATGACAGAAAATATGTGACTTTTTCAGGGCTATTCTGGGGCAAGCTATAATTAAAATCTAAGAGGATGTCATCAGTTCCTACTGACAAAAAGCAAAACTTTCCAAATGAAATTTTAATGAGCCCAAATAGCTCACATTCCTAGAGTGTTTATGGTGTACAAAGCATTCTCTATAAATGACACAATTACCCCACTATGGATGAAACAATAAACTCCTGCCTTTTTTTTTTAGGTTTTTTGCAAGGCAATGGGGTTAAGTGGTTTGCCCAAAGCCACATGGTTAGGTAATTATTAAGTGTCTGAGGTCAGATTTGAACTCAGGTCCTTCTGACTCCAGGGCTGGTGCTTTATCCACTATGCCACCTAGCCGCCGCCGACTCCTGCCTTCTTAAAAACAAATTTCTAAAATATAACACATTTCTATATGACTTTAAGATTTCAAAACCCTTTCTTCAGCATCAACCTAGTCGGGTGGTCTGATCATTATAACACTCATTGTACCGATGAAAATAATATTGACATGGTCAGGAGTCGTAGCTGGCCCAAAGCCACACCAGAAGAAGATGTCAGAACCAGGTTTGGAACCAAGATCTGACTCCAAGTCCAAAACCTTTTCTTCTTCACACTACATCAACCTTAAGACCCAATTGATGACCTTTAAAAGCAAATGCATGCAGTAAACCTAGGAGTCATGCTGTACATTTGTGAAACAGTTGGATGAATTAAAATTCAACTAACGATCCAAAGGGCAGATGAGCAGGTCCAGGAACTGAAGTAGACAATTGACAATATCTTTAAGGTTAGGTGGATGCCAAAGAGGCTGATGGTGTAATCAATGAAAACGTCTTTTGTGAATCTACCAGCAGATTTGAAATTTTACTGGAGGTTGACTCTTGCTGCTGGAAGTCTACTAAAGTTCTTAATTTTCCTTGCTTGGCATTTTGCCCAATAGGCCTGAGCTTTGACTCCATCATCCATATGTCTATTGTGATATATTAAGGATCTCATTCATTCCACTAGTCGGAGTCCGAAATGGACTCATGCCTTCCAGTCTTAATCAACAACTTTATCTTTACTTCTATAAATTCTATGTGGGCACCCAATCACAGATCCTTAGGCTTTCCTCTAATTCTCTCAACTTTAAATGGATTCCAATGTAGTACATATGGGCTAAATCTCTGTCAATCATTATTATCACCACATGAAACCCAACTAAACTATTTATTTTGGTCTGGTCCTATGGTTTCATCAAGTTAGCTTTTATCACCACTTAAAACAGTCCTAAACTGGTGTCCACAGATCCTCACGGGGAGTAGAATTGGAGGGGAAGGTTCCAGAAACTTGGATGGCAAGAATTACATCTTTAATTAGTTGAAAACATAATTTTTACATGGTGTCTTTAGACTACTAGTTAACCGTCAGGAGACAGACTTGGATATACTGTGTGTTGCTATTTCTGTCTCCAGATATCACATACTGCCACATTACCTAGCATTTCTGGAGCACAGTGGTGCTACGATGATACAGGTGGGGAAAGCAAAGTCAAAGTCCAAGGACTTCTGAAGCATCCCGACCATCAACAGAAGTCCTGTTTCTTATCAAATCAGTTCATGGGGTAAAATGGTCCTGGAAAAGGCAAGTGAGAAAGATGTCTTTTCACAACTGCCCCTCACTATAATAAACATAATGTACAAGCCACGCCACTATTAACTTGGTGGGCATGGTCCTCTTCCAATACAAAGGACAAATATTATTAGAATATTTGAGGAATCTATGACCCACAACACCAGAACTGTCTTAGAGAACTGCTGTTTTACTCAATTCTTGTCTTTCCTTTCCCAGGAGCATTTAAAAACAAAAAAAAAATAAAGTTTCTCATTTTTCAGTCAGAAATGGCTATGTTCTAAGAAGTGACTCGCTCCCTAATGTATTTCAGATTTAGGAGACTTCAAGGTTTGCTCTAAAACTGAAGGACTAAGATATTTCCTTACACTTTTGTTGGGAAGTTTCAGTGTTTGCCCAAGAGAAATTTTCTCTTTCTCCCCCATGGATGAGTTTTGTGATTTGCCAGGAAGGCCTGGTTCTGAGGTCTGTTTTCCCAATAAAGTCTAACAGATGAGAGAAAACAGGAAACAGCTTTCTCTCAATGACTATTTTCTCCCAAGACATAAGAGACTTCTCTTTGAGAGGAAGAGACTTTGAATTGGACAGGCTCTGGATATCTAATTCCTTCCTTGCTGCAGGATTAAAGTGGGGTCTGGAGACCAGCATCTTGCCAGGCTAAAGCCATTGAATTTGGAGAGGACTTGGGAACTTGGCCATGCTGATGACTGGTTGTAGCCTTGGGTAAATCACTCAGTTTGGGCAAATCACTCACTTGGGCAAATCATCCAGTTTTTGCACCTAGTATTCAAGAGGATTAGACTGACTACCTTGAAGTCCTTTGAGACTCTAAATTGATGAACCCACATTTGTCACCCAATCCAGAGCATCCTTCCTTGGAGCTGCCTCTTCTCCCCAGTCCTCCCTTCTTTCCATTGCTTCATTCTCCTCCCCAGTTGCTATTCCCACCAGAATTCAGACCCTGCTTATTTTTCTGGATTCTGGCAGGTCATCTAGGTGACCACTTCATGTCCCTTTCCAAAGCACTCCACCAACTCTTGTTCCCTACTCTGTGATGACTTCACCTATTAGAACCTCAGATCATTCAGTGTAGAAACTATCTTGTTCCTCAACATTAGGAGAACATGAAGTCTTTGGGGGGGGGGGGTTGCAAGGCAAATGGGGTTAAGTGGCTTGCCCAAGGCCACACAGCTAGGTTATTATTAAGTGTCTGAGGTCGGATTTGAACCCAGGTACTCCTGACTCCAGAGCCGGTGCTTTATCCACTGGGCCACCTAGCAGTCCCGAACATGAAGTCTTTAGAGCAGTTCTGACCATGTCACATACCCCCATTAAATAAAGTCTAGTTCCCTCCAGCAGGAAGTAGAACCCCCTCTCATTGCCTTTTAAGTCCCTTCAAAACTTTGCCCCCTCCTACTTTTAGAGTCTTTGATTCTTTAAAGACAGTCCAGGTATTCTGTGACCCAGTCATCCTGTTCTTTTTGCTGTTTCTTGTACAAGGTACCCCAACTTCAGGGTACCTAGAACTCTCTCCCTCCACCTTTTGACTCCCCTGGCTTCCTTTAAAATCCAGTTCTATTGCCACCTTCTGTAAGGAGCCCTTCCTGATTCTTCATTATTTCATTATTTCCCATTATTCATATATATATATATGTATATGACATACATGATATATTCTATATAATTATACCCTTAATATATGATATATCTTGTCATAGAATATGTATATGTTTGTGTGTATGTCTCTATAGATCTATGTATGTGTGTGCATGTGTATCTTGTTTGTACATAACTGTTTGCAAGGTGTCTCCCCATTAGAGGCTAGGTCTTTCCCCTACCATTTAATGGGGAGACACGTTGCAAACAACTATGTACAAACAAGATACACACACACACACACACACACACACACACACAAACATAAATACACATTCTATAACAAGATATATATGCTCCCCAGTGTTTAGTACATTGCTGGCTTGTCGTAGGGGCTTAATAAATGCTTGCTAACTAACTAGTTAGCACCAGGTAGAGATCTATAAATCCCTTTCCTTTTCATAGGATTTCTCCCACTATTAAAAAAAAAAAGAGGTGAAGTAGATTGAGCTTCGAAATGTGTGAACATAAGTTCCTTCAGAGTTAAAAACCATCATTAAATCGCCTCTTTCTTGATGAGGGTGGTAACCTCTGTCCCAGAGAGCTATAACACTATGCCAGAGACAAACAGCACTAAAAACACTGTGGATTCAGTTGTAGAGAGGGATAGAGACCCTGGGACACCCTGAGGCCATTTGAGGCAGATTAGAGCTGAGGAAAGGAAGGGCAGACTCTGGGTCAGGAAATAGCCCCCGGGGTGCACCCTCTCCGAAGGGAGGGCATCAGGATTCAGGAAGCCATTGTCTCCCACCATCTTTTTCTGGCTAATTATTCTTCTTAAGTAGGTGCTAAAATCCATATTTCACTGTGGCTACAGCCCTGCTGATTCTTGCTAAATCGGAATGCTCTGGGGCCAAGGCTGGGTCATTCCACCTTGGTAATGACTCTGGGACACAGCTAATTGCCAAGAACAATGGAAAGAATCAGCTCCTTGTAGGTCTTTGGAAGTCCCCTATTTAGAAAGGCCCTTCCTTCACAGTAATGTTATATCAGGCCCCACAGCATCACACCGCCCCAGCATGATTTCTAGACAGCATGTACTTTGTTTCCCAAATGTTAGCTTTCCATTGAGATCATACTTGTCTTCCTTTCTGGTCTCTCCTTCAAATTATACCTTCGAGAACACAACTGCATTTATGGTTCCCATTTGCTATTTATTAACAAACGATGGCTGAGCAGTTTCAACTACCAGAAAAAAAAATGCTAAAAATATGGACATGGATCCATCTGAGGAACCTAAAAATAGTCGAAAACAAAATAAAAAGAGAAACTGAAATTCAGTGTTTCTGCTTTGATTGTTTTTCTTTACTTGCTGTTTTGAATGAATGGTGAACGAGAAGCGGAACTCAGGATAGACTATAGAAGATTTGCATGGCTGCAAGACTATTATGGTAGTCATTCCACATGGCACATCGCTCAGAAATTTGGACCATTCCGTTCTGTTCTGGGGGGAAATTGACTTTTGACATCATATTTTTTTTTTTAATTCAGGCACTATAACTAACCATAAGAATGGAGTGTCCTTTGGTCACTCAGATTCAAGTAAGAAGCTTGAACTGCAGGGCCCTGAGCTAAGTTCCTGATACATAAAGACAAATACACTGACTTTGGCCTCTAGTTCCCATTTTAGGGGAGAGATAACTTTCAAAGAGTTGGACATAAAAGGTACATGAATGCAAATGGAAGGTCATTTCAAAGGAAAAGCAGTGGAGGGAGGGAATGAGGGCAACCAGGAAAAGCACATTTAAACTGAGCCTTCAAGAAATCAGGGAAGCCTGAAAGTGGAAGAGAATTCCTGCCCATGAAACAGGGGTTACTCCATCAACAAACCCTCATTAAATACATGCTATGGATCAGACCTTGTGCTTGCCCTGTGGTTACACAGAAAAGGATGGGAGGTCCCCTGCCTCAAAGAGCTTGCAGTCTAATGGGGGAGACAACATCAAACAGCTCTGTACATTCAAGTCATAGATAGAACAGACTGGATGGACATCATCAAAGGAGGGAAGGCGTGGCATTAAGGACAAAGGGGAAAGATTCTTGAGGAGGGTGAGGGTTTTAGCTGAGCCTTGAAGAAATCCAGGATAGGGAATTGAGGAAGGAGAGCTTTTCATTCATGAGGCCGAGTCAGGCAAAATACATAATCTGGAGAAAGAGCATCTTCTTGTAGGAAGAACAACCAAGATATCAATGTATATGAGAACAAGGGAGATGTGAGCACATTCATTGCAGAGGAAGGAGAGGGGCGTGTTGTGGAGACTTCAAAGGCTAAAAAGGATGTCACATTTTATCCTGGAAGTGATAGGGGTTTATTAAATAGGGGAGTGACATCATCAGATTTGGACTTTAGGAAAATTAGTTTGACAATTGAGTAAAGGCTGGAGCTGAATGAGAACAAATTTGAGGCAGGGAGCGAGCCCAAGCTGAAGGCTGTTGTAATCATTGTTGAGAGCCTGCACCTGGGTGATGCAACGCCAGAAGAGAGAGAGGAGGGCATTTATCAGAGAAGGTCCAAGAACAGACATGAAAGGATTTGGCAACTGATTGGGGTAAGAGGGTGACTAAGAACGAATAATTGGGAACATGATGGTACCTTTAAAGTGATAGAAAAGTTCAAAGGGGGAATTCTGGGCAGGGAGGGGGTATGAGTTTGATTTGAGACATGCTACATGTCTATAGGATATCCAGTTTGAGATGTCTAACAGGCAGATGGAAATGTGAGATGGAAGGTCAGGAGAGAGGCTGAACAGTAAGACCTGGGTATCATATGAAAAAGACAGTAATCCTGGTGACCTCATCATGGGGGATAACATAGAAATCCAAAGATGGAGCCTTGAGGAACTCCCACTTTTAGTGGGCAAGACTCCGATGGATATGCAGCCAAGGAGACAGGTAAGGGGAGAATCAGGAGAGCAGTGTTATGAAAACTTAGAGAGGAGACACCAGAAGACAGTGGTTGACAGGATCAAATGCTATGAGTAGTTAAGAAGCATGAGTGTGGAAAAAAAGCCATTAGATTTCATAACAAGACATCATGTTTATCACTTTAGACCTATGTTATTCTCTCAATTTCAGCTGAATGATGAGATTGGAAGCCCAACTGTTGAGATTAGAATTGAATGAGGGGAAAAACGGTCAATTTAGAGGGTTTTCTCAAGCAGTTTAGTCATGAAGGGTAGGGAAAATATAAGTCAACAGTTAGCAGAGATGGCTGGAAAAAGAGTTATTTTTTTAAACGGATGAGAGAGATATAGGTGTGTTTAATGACATCAGGGATGGCTACAGTAGATTGAGTGGACCTGAATATTAGAATGTTAAGGGGGTAACGGCTAGAGGAGATGGGTGAAAGTTTGTTTTTTAGAGAGGGACTTCTGCTTTGGCAAAGAGAAGGGTCGCCTCTTTGTCTCAGAAAAAGAGTGAAGGAGAAGCTAATGAGCAAAGACTTCTCAATGATGTGTAGTGACAAGAGGGAAGTCTTGCCAAATGATCTCAGTTGTTCTAGTAAAATATGAATTGCAGTAAAGAGCTGAGGAATAGGGAGAATGCATTGGAAGGTTCCACGAGGCATTAAAAACTTTGGAAGAGCCACTGTGATAAAAAAATAAATAAAAAAGAGAGAGTACGTCAGTTAGGTAAGTACAAAAGGATTGTCTTGTTGTAGTGAGAACCCAGATGAGATTATGTTATAATAATATAAATGTATGGTGGACTCAGCTAGCATGGTTGTATGCTAACCATTTCTACAAGTCTACAACACAGCACACGAATAAGAACAAAGGCAGAGCAAAGGTAAGAGTAATTCGAGACTGGAGTTTGGCAAGGCATGATTGTTGATAGGACAAGGGGACAGGGGACTCAGCGGGGCAGAATTGAACTGATTCGTCAAAGGGTCAGATGATGGAAGGGAGAAGAGCACAGCTGGTTCGTTGGTGATAACCTAGGACAGAGCTCCACCTGTGTCCCTGCCCTTTGTGATTTATCTTCCTTTAATAATAGGAAGAATAGAGACCATCTCATTGTGAGTGCGTGTGAGATCAGGCTATTTAGCAATAAAAATAGTAGTAGTGATATTATAGGGGTGTCCTCCCCGTCACATTCAAAGTTGGATTCTTGTGTTGGCGGTAACTACCATGTGTTCTTGTGAATCTACATCACTACAACTATCTCGTGAGCTGCTGCCATTCCATTTACTTTTTTTTAGGTTTTTGCAAGGCAAACGGGGTTAAGTGACTTGCCCAAGGCCACACAGCTGGGTCATTATTAAGTGTCTGAGTCCGGATTTGAACCCAGGTCCTCCTGACTCCAGGGCCGTGCCCTCTCCACTGTCCCACCTAGCAGCCCCCATTCTATTTACTTTTAACAGTGAGTCAGTAGGACCAAGGTCATTGATTGAAATGACATCTTAAGGGCAAGAATAACAAAACAATCCTCTCAACAAACTGAAGCACATGCCCCCGTTCAGAGAGTCATAGAGAATATTGGGCACACACAAACTCTGCTAAACATTAAGATCATGAAGAAAGATTGAAAAATCCAATTTTCTTTTTGTTAAGGAAACCTTGAATAGCATCATGGTATAGTGGAGAATCTGCCTTAGAGTTACAAAGACCTCTCTTTGATTCCTGCCTCTGACATTCCTGAGCTGGGCAAGTTCATTAACTTCTCCCAGGCACTGTCAAGAAACATGCCACTGAGCTGGTGTTAACAAATATCCCTCACTGTGAAATAATTCCCTGTCACAAATCCAGTAAAAAAAAATACTTTTGGGGGCAGCTAGGCGGCACAGTGGAGAGGGCACTGGCCCTGGAGTCAGGAGGACCTGGGTTCAAATCCGGACTCAGACACTTAATAATGACCCAGCTGTGTGGCCTTGGGCAAATCATTTAACCCCGTTTGCCTTGCAAAAACTAAAAAAACAAACAAACTACTTTTGTATTCTGTTTTGACACCTCACAAAGACAAATTCTTCATATTTGCATGAATTCCTATATATTAATAACAATAATTCATATATATTATAATAATAACAATATTTGATGCCAACACCTCCATCAGAACTCATCTGTGGTCCCTGACTTCCCTCTTCTCTGAGTGGGGACCTTCACATAAATGTTTCCAATTACAATAAACAGTTTTCCTTTCTTACTGCATGCAAAGAATATGTTCTCCACATGACCCAATATCCAGGTAACAACTCTTTTTTGACTAGAAGAAAGATGGGGGTCATAGATGGCCTTTCTGTTCCCTACCAATACCAATTATTTTCACTTCCTACATTTGTGCTATGTAGCAGATTTAGAGATTGAATGCTTTATGGGAATCTGTCATTTCTGCCTTTGGTGGAATGTAGGTTCCAACTAGTCCTCGAGTTTCCCAGGGTTACCCAGGAGGGTTTGGAGCTCAGAGTTAAGACTCCCACAGGCAGTCTCTGGCTTGGGCATTTCTCCCAAGAGAATGTCCTCAAGTGGCAAAAATGGTGAGTTAAACAATTTAGGGTTTTGACAGCAAATCCCTGGCCCAGACTGGAAAAATCAAAACTACAAAGCATTATGGAGATTTATGCTGAAGATGTAAGCAGGAAAGCAAGGCAGTGTCTGTTCACCACAGGCTCACATCCTAGTCTGGGAGTCAAAACATACGGGAAATTTTAACTGCAAGTCAGATATATCAGTTATGGAGATGTTGCAACAGAGACTGCAAGGGAGGAGCCGACCAGGAACATAGTCCTGGAGGGCATGGGAGCATTACCCCAATATGAATATGAATACCAGCCTGGGTCACATAATCCCCCAGAGGGGGAGAAACAACTCAGAACCAGTGGGTCAGGTTTTCCAGGAGAGTTCAAAGGCTTTCCAAAACTCTTTAAAGCTCCTGGTTTTCACAATGATGTAGTACATGTGACAATTCTAGAGATCTGCCTTTGGAGACAGAAAGTAGGGGGGGGAGTCTGCTCCTGCGTGAGGAGGAGGAGGAGGAAACAAGGTTGTGTTCCTGACTGGAGTGGGAAGGACAGCTTTGGGAAAGTGTGGACATCTGAAAAGTTGTGTTGAGAATTCACTGAAGTTCAGTGAACCAATGAAGTTGGAATAAGGGGGAGAGACAGAAAGACAGAAACAGCCAGATTGGGACAAGACAGTTAAAGAAGGGAGGGAGAAAGGGAAGGAGGAAGGGAGAGAGGGTCAGTGATAGAAGAGAAATACAGAAAGGACAAAAAGAAGGGGAAACAGAAAGGGAAAGAAAGAGAAAGAGACAGACAAGACAGAGAAAGATAGAGAATCACATGCTTAAGGTCTTGTTTAGTTACTTCTAAGGCCTTGGACTGCAGTCTCTTAAAAACTAAGCCAGTATCTTATTTGGAGTGAGGAAAAAATCACCCTAATTGTGAGGTGGCTTAACTTTTAATCATTTCACACAAGTGCCAAAGTCTCGGTGATCCCCACCCTCCCTTTATGCTTAATTTTTTTTTTTTTTGTCTTTATTCTATGCAACACAACCAACCACCTCTGGCTTTAATCCCCATTGCTGCTGGGACTCTCTCCTTCCCTTGTCCCATGGTGGAGCATTCTCAGCCTCCACTCAGTGCTACATCAGGGCTCCCTCTGAAGGTTTGGTAGGAGCAGAGAGGGAGAAGAGGAAATTAATAGTGATCCTCAAGGCTAAGCCTGAACCTCTGCGTCTTTGATCCTCCCCTCACAGACTCTGGGCTTGGTTTTGATTTTCACTGAAAGTCAAGTCTGAGTGCACCTTAGGAGAGCAGTGAGGCTTCTTCTAAGCCACGAGGCTTCTGGTAGCTCTGGGGTTAACCCCCCCAAAAACAAAGCAGTTCACAGATTTCTCATTGAACACAGCAGACTCAAGCACATGGTCTAATTTGCCTTTAAAAAGGTTTTAAAGTATTTTTATTGATACTGAATGTTTTGTCACCACAGATGCCTACACACACCCCAGAGAAATACCCCCACAAAATAGATTCACCAAAAATAGTTCAGCAAAATTACTTAATTCTCATTTTCCATTTTGTAGTTTACTTTGAACAACAGAGATAGCTTGGGGCAGTGGATTGTTTATCCTTCCTTTTCCTTTTCAGAGGACCAATGACATCCCCAGTGATGTCTGTATTCATTTGAATTATTATGTATCATGTAATCTGTATATGTTTTATGTCATAAGTGGGGGAAGAGCTGCCTCATTTTCTCTTCCAGCGTCATCCGAGTCCAGGGGCAGAACAAAAGTTAAAACAATTGGAGATGACCCAGAATGGTGTCCAAGCTCTAAGCATTCCACAGCTTTCTTGGCCATTGGAACAATTTGTTCTCATCCATGCATTCCCCCAGGGTAGATGCCTAACTCACTGGAGAATATGAGATCCTTGGGTTGCCTTCAACTTGATTTAACCTGTCTGCCAAGATAGCTTTACCAGGCTGTGACCTTATGCATGCTTTTGCTTCTTGGAGACATAGATGAGAGTTAGGTGAGAGGTGGACACTAAGGTGGATGAGCAGTCCTGAAAAGATCTCACAGACCCTGAGTTAGTCCTCCTGGAAACCCCACACCCCAGGTTATAGAATGCTGATTGTGAAGTCAGGATCACCTCTGATAGCTGTTAACTGTATATGATCACGTCCAAGTCAGTTTAATTTTCTGAGAATCAACCCTTTAAGACTATAAATTACAGATGGGTTGTCATTCACTGTGGAGAGAGTTTGCAATGGCAAGAGTTCCCAACTGGAGGAAATCCTAGGACTTTGATGCTGGAGGTCTTCCCTGTTTGGGCCTTTCCAACTCTTCATGACTCCTTTTGGGGTTTTCTTGGCAGAGATCCTGGAGCATTTCACCATTTCTTTCTCCACTTAATTTTATAGATGAAGAAACTGAGGTAAATAGGATTAAATGAGACAACTAGTGTCTGAGGTCAGAATGGACCTTGGACCTTTCTGACTCTAGGCCAGCACTTCTATCCACTAAAAGTCAGATACAACTAAAACAAACTGCAGGTAATAACAAAAGCAAAATGACCCTAGGCAAGTCATTTACCATCTTCTTGCCTGTCTCCTTAACTGAAAAGGGGGACAATAATAGTATCTAATTTAAAGGGCTAATTTGGGGGGAAATGAGATAATATTTGTAAAATGTTTCACCAACTGTAAAGCAACATATAAGTGCTAGCTAGGATGGTGAGAATGATGAGAGTGCTAGATGCCTTCACGGTTTGGTCCTTGACTCTTACCAATGTATCAGGAGTCTTCAGACCCTCCCTATCACATTAATGATAGAAACTTATTTGATAGTGAGGCCATGTTTGGATGGGAACTAGGTGGGACCAGTGCTACCTAGAAACTTCATTAAGTCTGAATCCATTTCCAGCAAATTTGAGAGGATAAAAGGGAAGGTATGTTACTGTATCTCCCAAATAGATATCCCTTTGCTAAATCTATTTAATGTCAAATAGTAAGAGGAGAAACATTCTATAATGGGCACTCAAGTTGATAGTATTAGAGAAATGCCTCAATCCCTCAGTGATACCTCTAGAACCCTGATTGAAATATGTAGCCAGGATCTCTTCAGAAGAGCAAACTCAGACATCTCTATAGGATGGATGGATCTTCTTGGAAAAGCAACATTTGGCTAAATTAGAAAGTTGCCTGATTTTAGTTTATGTGTATCCCATAATTCCTTTTGCTTTACACTAAGAATGTCTTGAGTTTGGGTTTATCTTTATTTTCCCTATAGTTCCTAATAGCAAAGTTGGAAAATAGTTTGGATATAAAAAGCCTCAAACTTCCTGGGAAATCTCATGTTGTAGACAGGACAGACGTGACATTAATGGATTTATGTATTTTTAAGAAAAGCCCCAACAATTTGACACTTGTGAGAATCTCCCCTGTGACAGCTACTTAAAGGACACCTTCATAACTCTCAGACAATCTTTCTCTTCAAGCTAGTCTGCAAGGCTGGCTGAGGTCCAGGAGGATTGCCATCTGTGAAGAAGAGGTCCTGGGAATGGTGGAAGGGTGGCAAGAATCCATCTCCAATGAAGAAGTGATGATATGTCCTAGACTAGGCAGACAGGAGCAGAGTGTAGAGGAGATGGGGTGGGCAGAGAAGTTAAGGCAAGGGCTGAGGGATAGAGGAGAAAGAACAAGACAAGGCCAGGTAAGACTGATAGGTGGAAAAAATAAAAAAAAAATAACTAAAAATCAAATGAGAGAAAGGAAGAGGAAAGAATCAGTAGAAAGAGAAAGTCCACTGTATAGTGTTTGTACTTAATGCTTCACCTACCTATTTGTCTGCATTTGACTGACTGCTCATCTTGCCAACTATTAACATGCATCAACAATTCCTTTTTTATTTTTAGGCTTTTTACAAGGCAAATGGGGTTAAGTGACTTGTCCAAGGCCACACAGCTAGGTCATTATTAAGTGTCTGAGGCTGGATTTGAACTCAGGTCCTCCTGACTACAGGGCTGGTACTCTATCCACTGGGACACCTAGCCACCCCAATAATTCCTTTTAATCTGAAGTGAAATGTTAACTGAGATACTTTTATTTTTTAGATTTTATTTATTTTGAGTTTTACAATTTCCCCCCAATCTCATTTGCCTCCCCCACCCCCCACAGAAAGCATTCTCTTAGTCTTTACATTGGTTCCATGTTATATATTGATCAACTGAGATACTTTTAAATGGAAATGTCAGTGATGTGGGACTGGGGAGACCATTTCCATTGAAATCTCCACTTGGAGAGATGCTCATCTTAATATGTAATATTGATTCAGGGGAACGGACTGTTTCACAAAAGATATTGGCAAAATATTGTCATTTTTATAATATCTCCCTTCAACAAAATGTAGACCACTTGCGAGCAATGTTCTGTTTCTTTCCTTGTGTCCCTAAAACCAGTCACAATGCCTGCTATATAGTAGCTGCTTAATACACTTGCTGACTGATAGAACTACTCATCTTTTCTTTAGTCAATGAAATTTTATAATTCTATTATTTGGAGGCAAGAGAAAATTTCTTTAAAGAAGCACTAAGAGGGGGCAGCTAGGTGGTGCAGTGGATAGAGCACCGGCCCAGGAGTCAGGAGTACCTGAGTTCAAATCCAACCCCAGACACTTAATAATTACCCAGCTGTGTGGCCTTGGGCAAGTCCCTTAACCCCATTGCCTTGCAAAAACCTAAAGAAAAAAATGAAATCATATAACAGGTTTTCAATTCAAGGAGTATTTATTTAGAAGTTTCCAAGGCTAGGTTCTATCCTGAGGGCCAGAGGTTTGAAGATGATTTGAATCAGTCACTTCCCTTTCAAGGGGTTTGCATTCTAGTGGGAGGAAACCTGTATGTAAGCAAATAAATGCAAAATGTTCTCAAAGTCATCTCCAAGAGTGAGGGTGGGCACATCTAATATGAATGGTAGTTTGTTAATACTAGAACAGACATGCCATGGGGTGAGATGGTAGGGTTGGGAAGAGCAGAGCAGGAACACCAGAAAACTGAAGCTGACCTGGTATGAGGGTATGAGGGAGCAGAGTCCAAGGGAAGGAAAGGTGCTTTGGTCCTACAACTTCAATGAAGAGCACTATTGAGTGGAACCACTCTCTCTCAGTATTACCAAAGGGAGTATTGGTTTAATTATCAATTTTTGAAAAAAAAATGTGGAAAGGGGAGGATGATATAGGAGCTGAAGTGAAATCAGATGTGCAGTCCTGGGTTCTGCTTGATGGTCAAGGCAGGGACCTGGTTGGGTTGATTTTTTGACTGAGGCTGGTAGAGGGATGAAGCCAGTTTCAGCTATTTATCCTGTCTTACCTTCTGCTCCAGGACTCATTTAATGTGGAACAAATAAGCTAGCAAGGTGTCTGGGGAGGGGGGGGAGCAACAAGTTTGGTGCAGGACCTTGAGTCAAGGATTTGGAAGGCTTGATTGAAGGCATGGAACATATTTATCTGGAAGAAAAGAAGGTTCAAACTGGCTGTTTTCAAGTATCCAAAGGGCTTTAAACTGAACTAGAGATTAGACTTGGGGCTTGTAAATCCCAGAAAGCAAAACTAGGAATAGAAGTTTTAACCAAATAATTTTAGGTGTGGTATCAGGAAAAAACTAACTTCAATGTTAGAGCTGTCCAAAAGAGAAGTGGCCTTCCAGGAAACAATGCCCCTTACCCTTCTCAGTCTATCTTTTCAGGAATCCATTCAGATGGAGGGTTAGACTGGACAACCACTGAGGACCCATTGATATTCAGGACATGGTTGGGGCACCTGAGAGGGTTTCTTGCCATTTATCTTACAGAGTAACCAGTTCTCAGATGGACCCAAAGACCCTAGTACAGATCATAGCATCTGCAGTTCTGGGGTGCTTTGACATCATCCTCAAGCAAACCCAAATGAAAGAGGAACATAGATGGGGGCAGTGGCCGGCCGGCATCCATCAGCAGCCCTAGGTCTAGTCCGAAATTCCAACTCGTTACCATCACAGATGGTCTGAATTTCAGGGATGTCAACGTGTGTTTCATGATAGCCTTGAACTTGTAATTATGTGCTGCTGACTGCATTATTAGCTGACCTTCATTATTAAAATTCACATAAAAAGAAATGCGGCTCAATTGAGATCAAATGTTTTCTCCTTTAGAACATTCTGTGGGCCTCTACCATGGTAGGGTTTTGATATAAAGAGCTAAATAGGATATGCCAAGTATGGTTTTTTGATATTACATTTTTGAATGTGTTTTAATATTTATATTACTTCTCAAGTGTTCACTGAGTTGGCGGGATCCAGTCATACTCATTAGCCGTATGATCAAGGATCAATTAGTTCATTTCTCTGAGTCCCAAATATGTAAAATGCTTATGGTCAATACATATAAACTTATATATAAATGCTTGTATATAAAGACTTAAACGCTAAATACTTAAAATGTTATATCAATGTTGGTAGTAAGCAGTAGTAGCAACAGTGGAGGTAGTAGTAGTAGTAGTAGTAGTAGTAGTAGTAGTAGTAATAGTAGTAGTAGTAGCAGCAGCAGCAGCAGTGGTGGTGGTGGGGAAGCAGTAGGGGGTGATGGTGGTGGGGAAGTGGTAGGGGGTGGTGGTGGTAGAGATGGGGGGGAGAGGGCAGTGGAGACAGGGAGTGGGGGTGGGATGGTGGAAGTGGGAGTAGGAGTAGACAGCATCATTATCCTTAATAGCAGAACACATCTCAAATGTTATAACATTTCATTGGAGAGAAGTTTTATCAAAAAAAAAATCACTTTTTGATTCAAAATGATATGCTTCAATGTGACTAACTTGGACTGATTTAGGGATTCTTTTTTTTTTCTAAAAATATCAAGCCTGACTTGGGATCTGGAATTTTATGAGGCACTGGCTGCTGGCCACCATCTTGTGGAGACATTAAATTATTTTTACCAACAGCAATGTAAAAGCTGAAAGGTTAGAGGTCACCTAGCAGTTTCTAGTCTGTCTTATTTCTGGTTCAACATCAGAAAAAATTATGTGACTGGATAGACATTAAACATTTGGTTTCAATATATCCAAATTTACTTTTTTGAAATTTTACTGAGGCTTTAAAAAAATATCACTGTCACTTGCCAATACTCTCTCCCCAATAGAACCCCCCTTTTTAATACAGAGGTGCAATTAAGCAAAATAAAGAGCACATTGATGATGTCTAACAGAATATGTCACATAGTACACCTGTGGTCCATCACTTTCCTACTAAGAGGAGACAGGTATGTTTTATCACCGGTTCTCTAGTGTCAAATTACATTAATCTGAGTTCTGAAGACTTTTAATAATTTTTTTACATCACAGAAAGCCATATAATGGGTCAGGAAACTATCTTCTAGCCAAGGAGACCCAGGGTCAAGTCCTGACTGTAAGTACCTACTGACTGAAGCAGCTAGGTAATTTAACGGCTAGCATGTTGGACTTTGAATCCTGCCACAAATGCCAATTAGTTGTATAATCTTGGGCAAGTCATTTAACCTATTCTTAGCCTCCATTTCCTCCTCTGTAAAATGGATTTGTTGGACAACATGATTTTTGAGGTTACTTGTGTCTCTTGATCTAATATATCATACATACCCCATCACCCCCTACTGCTTCCCCATCACCCCCCTAATATATATATATATATATATATATATATTATATATATATAATATATTATATAACATAATATATATTATATTATTAAACCATTCTCGGGGTATCCTACTTACCTCTTTATATCAAATCCCTACCATGGTAGAGGCCCACAGAATGTTCTAAAGGAGAAATCATTTGATCTCAATTGAGCCACATTTCTTTTTATGTGAATTTTAATAATGAAAGTCAGCTAATAATGCAGTCAGCAGCACATAATTACAAGTTCAATATATATACATATATAAGATAAGATATATATTAGATATAATACAATGGGGGCAGAAGGAAAAGAATTAATTGCTGAGAGTGTCTGGGAAGGATTCTTGTAAAGGGTGACTACAGGACTCTGGGAAGAAGACGCAGAGGTAGAGAAAAGCACATTCCAAGTATGGCAGATGTCCAATGCAAAGGTATGGATGTTGAAATGGACCACTCTTTGTGAGGAATAGTAAGAAGCTCAGTTCTTCCAGAATGTAGACTATAAAAATAGATGGAATATGTAGCAAGGCTAGAAAAGTAGACTGGGACTCAACTTTGAATGCTTTAAATATCTAATGGATCAGTTTAAATTTGACCCTCAGGGCAAGAGGGAACTGCTGGAGGTTATGGCTGATGAACTGGGAGATCGCTTTCAGTTCTGAGTCCTACTAAAAGTGGGTGGTGTGCTACAACTAATATCACAAGTTAGAAGGGAAATTCTAGGTTGAGAAAAATTTTGAATTCACTATCTTTGATAAAGGTTTGACATGTAAGAGATAATGTCATCGGGGCAGCTAGATGGCGCAATGGATAGAGCACTGGCCCTGGAGTCAGGAGTACCTGAGTTCAAATCCGGCCTCAAACACCTAATGATTTCCTAGCTATTGGCCTTGGGCAAGCCACTTAACCCTATTTCCTTGCAAAAATAAATAAATAAATAAAATAATAATGTCATCCTCCAATGGATGTCATCAAAAATGAATAAATATTTCTCAAAAGAAGTGTGAAACATTGGCAGCTCTAAATGTCTAATAAGATAAGTAGGCATCTAGAGAACTCTGAGGCTTCTCTTCACATCATAGAGGGTCCATATGAAAATCTGTTGTGTTCTGTTTTGTTGTGGTTCTTCTGTCCATCGAACACTGACTCTTGGCTCTGCTTCCTTGACTTTTCATAAGGTCTACCAACATCTCAGATTTTTTGGAACTCTTCCAATTCAGAGTTTCTCTGTGTGTGTGTGAGGAAATATTCCATTATATTCA